>NC_087217.1:58062890-58397890 GCF_015104395.2 Macrobrachium nipponense | reverse complement strand
ATATAGTAGATTTTATCCAGCGTTACGGCACGAGCAAGTTGGTAAATTTTCACTTACTGGTTAAAAAAAAATTTAAAAAACAAAATGAAAAATTATGAACCTTTTTTAGTGTTTTTTTTCTTAACCGTTCATGGCAAACACGGAGAATGTTTTTATCATTAGTTTCTCTCACTGAAGATGCTTGTATTATCTATCTATATATCCTCAGAAATACATACGTTTGCGAGTACCACTTAGAGTAACAAACGTATAATAATTCGGTAAAAACACAAAGTAAATAAAACCTCTATATCCATATATGAAAAAAATATTTACAACAAGCGACTGTCACTCGCAAATACATATGCACTCAAGTAACATTTATAGTAACAAATCTTAAATTTCTTGTTAACAAAAAAAATATCTGACAAGCATAGCGAACGACTGTCAACTGTAGTTGTACCCTCAGATCGTCAAAACATTCCATATTATCTTTATAGCAATAAACGTAAAATCTTTTTAAAAAGATCGTAAGAAAAAACTCTATATTATCTTTATAGCAACAAACGTAAAACCTTTAAAAAACAGAACTTAAGAAAAAAACCATGTTATCTTTATAGCAACAAACGTAAAATCTTTTAAAAACAGACAGTAAGAAAAAACTCCATATTTTCGTTATAGCAACAAGCGTAAAATCTTTAAAAAACAGAACTTAAGAAAAAAAACTCGATATTTTCGTTATAGCAACAAACGTAAAATCTTTCAAAAATAGATCGTAAGAAAAAACGCAATATCTTTATAGCAATGATTATAAAATCTTTTAAAAAAACAGAACTTGAGAAAAAAAAAACTATTTTCGTTATAGCAACAAACCCGAAACCTTTAAAAAACAAAACTAAAGAAAAAAATCAATATTTTGGTTATAGCAACAAACGTGAAATCTTAAACAAACAAACAAAATTAAGAAAAAACTCAATATTTTCGTTTTAGCAACAAACGTGAAATCTTAAACAAAAAAATTTTTTTTTTTTTTAAACTCAATATTTTCAGTTACAGCAACAAATGTGAAATCTAAACAAACAAACAAAAGAAAACAGTACAAGCACACCTCGTCAGGAGGAGGGAAAAAAAAAAACAAAAAAAATCCATATCCTCATTTGACAAGCAGGGCGAGCGACTGTCAGTTGTAGTTGCTCGCTCCGCCGCTAGGTGCCCTCCGTATACGGCTCCCATATGTCGGTCGAGGGGGGCAACCCGCTTATGACTCGGTACTCCTAGTCTCGAATTACCGCCTGACTAGATGATTAATTGCTCCCCACTAAATTAACCAGCGACAACAGACGAGTATAACGTGAGAAACTCGGGGCAGCCATTTCTCTTGTCTGCAAGACGTACCGCGGTTTGCGTTATGCATGAATATACTACATACATACGACTTACTTGTATTTACTTATGTATATATCTGTTTGTGAAATGGTGGTAGTGAGCACTTGGAGTTTTCGTTCACATGAGGTCAATTATTCATCGTTATCACTGATTGAAGTGATATCTGATGACGTCCAAGAATGTCATAGTGCCCCAACTAGACATCGGCCTAAACTCTCACCGGTAACACACACATTTAATATATATATATATATATATATATATATATATATCTATATATATATACATATATATATATATATGGTATATATATATATATATATATATATATAGATATATATATATATATATATACGCATTACCTTTAGCATCTAATTCGCTCTACCTCAGAATTAATATATTTTCATATATGTTAACTGAAGGGGAACTTTTTTTTTAGTTGATAATAATTCTGAGGTAGAGCGAATTAGATATTAAAGGACATTTGTAGCTTGATGCGTACATATGAGTCACGGTGATGTGATCAGACTCATGTATGTATGTATATATATAATATAATATAATATTATATACAATATATATCATTATATATATAATATATATATTTTACATATATATATATATAATTTTAATTATACGTATATAATATACAATTATATGCCGCGGCGCGCCCACACACACACACACACACACACACACACAACAACACACACACATATATATATATATATATATATATATATTATATATATATATATATATATATATCTATATATATATATATTATATATTTATATCTATATATATATAGATATATATATATATATATATATAATATATATTATAGATATATATATATATATATATATATATATATATTCACAATTATTTATTACAGACCTGTTGCTGCTTCTATTACGCCTACTTTCATCATCGTTAATACTCATCACTACCATCAATAACAGTTTGTACAGGAATGTTTATTCCAATTATCTATTCAAAACTTATGAGAAAGCGAATTCTATAAATGTTTGTAGTTTGTTTGTATGATGTTTTTACGTTGCATGGAACCAGTGGTTATTCAGCAACGGGACCAACGGCTTTACGTGACTTCCGAACCACGTCGAGAGTGAACTTCTATCACCAGAAATACACATCTCTCACCCCTCAATGAAATGCCCGAGAATCGAACTCGAATTTTATAAATGTCATCAAAACCTGTTGATTTCAGTCATCACTCAACATCCGCCGCCCTAATTATGTTCCTAAGATTAAAATAGAATAAAGGATGTAAATGTGGATATAGGCATTTGTTATTTAAACATACACGCACACGTACATACGTAACACAGACATACACTTGCAAGCATACATGCATGAATGTATGAATTTTTTGTATCACATCACCGTGATTCATATACATTCATCGAGCTACAAATGTCCTTAAATATCCAATTCCCTCTACCTCGGACTTAATATATTTTCCTATATGTTAGCCGAAGGGGAATTTTTTAGTTGATTATAATTGACTGAGTCGATAATGTCGCTGGAGTCCTGATTTCTCCTCAGTTCTCTGGGCGGTGGTTCGAACCCACGAGAGGACGAAATTATTATCAACTAAAAAATTCCCTTTCAGTTAACATATATGAAAATATATTAATTCCGAGGTAGAGCGAATTACATACTAAAAGACATTTATAGCTCGATGAAAGCATGTATGTATGTATGTATGTGTGTGCCCCGAAGATGTGATAAATACACGAAAAGCACTTAGCACTCAGTTCAATTTTAACTTTCCTAGTGGCTCAGCTAATGTATGTATGTATGTATGTATGTATGTATGTATGTATTAGTGTACGTACTAGCCATTCCTTCCTACCAGAACAGGACATTGCTCATCTGACAAAGTATGAAAAGACGTCAAAAGAACATCCGTTTGGGCTGCTGAAGGTAAAAATAAAAAGAAAAAAGGAAAAAAGGGTAAAAAGAGAAAGAGAAAAGAACGTCTTTGACATCAGAAAATCAATAGCGAGTCGAGACACGCCCTGGAGAGAGAGAGAGAAGAGAGAGAGAGAGAGAGAGAGAGAGAGAGAGAGAGTTTCAGTTACAATCAAAGAATGCACATGAACAATGATATAACGAGAGAGAGAGAGAGAGAGAGAAAGAGAGAGAGAGAGAGAGAGAGAGAGAGAGAGAGAGAGAGAGAGAGAGAGAGAGAGAGAGAGAGAGAGAGAGATGAAAATTGCATTCAAGAATCTGTCTCGCCAGTACTCGAATGGGTGGCCATATAAGCCCCTTGAACATTAGTAGGGCCGGACGTGGTGTTCGCAACCTCATCCCGCAATCCCGAAGTGTGGAAAAGTGACCACACCTAGCGCAAACCACTCTATACAAGAACTGTAGATTGTTAGAAAGTTTTATAAAAAAAAACATAATATATATATATATATATATATATATATATATATATATATATATATATATATATGTGTGTGTGTGTGTGTGTGTGTGTGTGTGTGTGTGTGTATACATTTTACATATTATACATATAATACATACGTATATATATATATAATATCAGAATTATATAATATATATTTAGAGGATTATTATCTAATATTATGCTATTATAATCACATTAACACGTGATTTGGTAATCACACATCACCAAATTATATAGAGTATATATATACATATATGATATATATATATATATATATATACATATATATATATATATATAGATATATATACGTACGTACACACAATACACACGTGCGATGACAGGACACTCGTCGAGGAGATAAGAGAAGGGATTTTATCCCGTCGGATATATGACACCTCCTGCTTGTTAAGGATCAGGGCAGCTTGCGCCCATCTACGTAGCTGCTGACTCGGAGCTAGATCTTCGCGGGGAGAGAGAGAGAGAGAGAGAGAGAAGAGAGAGAGAGAGAGAGAGAGAGAGATTCATCTCTGGCTTTCGCTACTCAGCATCATGGTGAGTGAGGATGGGAGTTGGGGGGGGGGGGGGATGGGAAGGGGTGGGCGGGCGGATGGGTTGGTGACAGACTGAGGAGGCACAAGTATCTTGTCAAGTATCAGCTTTTAAGAGACTGATGTCTTGGTACTTACAGTATTTTTTTCTGAGACAGACAGACAGATAGAGAGAGCATTGCCAAATTAACCAAAGTCATCACGAGAAATAAAGATGCGAAAAGTATTGAAATACGATCGTATAGTACCTTTATACCTAAATCAGACCTCACTTGGCTTAACCGCTATCATGACAAAGCTTTTTATCGTATCTTTTTTTTTTCATTTCATTTTTTATTAATAAAATTGTTATGTTTGTTTGTATGGTGTTTTTACGTTGCATGGAACCAGTGGTTATTCAGCAACGGGACCAACGGCTTTACGTGACTTCCGAACCACGTCGAGAGTGAACTTCTATCGCCAGAAATACACATCTCTCAAATAAAATTGTTACGCGTAAAGATTCTGTCGTAATAAGGAACGGTCCCAAAATACAAGCAATAACAGTTTACCTGCCCACGCGGTGTACTGTAGGCATTACTTAAGGTTCTTTGCAGAGTCCCTCAGCCCACTATCTGCAACCCCTTTCACTCCCTTGCTGTACATCCGTTCATATTCTCTTTCCTCCAACTTACTTTCCACCCTTTTCAAACAGCTGTTTCATGCTGCATCGTCGAGGTTTTCCTCCTGTTACACCTTAAAAACCTTCTTACTCTCAGTTTCCCCTTCAGCGTTGAATGACCTCATAGATCCAGGTGCTTCGCCTTTGGCCTAAATCTTTTATTCCATTCCATTCTATGAGAGAGGGATATGACATTGATAAGTGAAACGTGTCCGTTTGATCTCTGTAAATTGAGTCCGAGAATTTGTCGTATTCCATTCTGATTTGCAAACAGCAAATTCAAGTAAGAAATGAAATGTAAAATATGTAATCTGTACAATTCACCATGTTAATATAATGTAAAAATCATTATTGTAATTTCTGAACTAATCCCTACCATAGTTAGCTATAGTAGATTCACATCAACCGTGCATCTGATGTCTAGGCCAACCCCTTACGACGCTCCTGATTGGTTGTTGATAAGCTAATCACACGACTGGAACCCCTCAGTCTCTCGAGAGACTTCACATAGGCAGGCTGCATGTTCCACTTCTCCTGAGGGAGACGTCTTTCAAAAGTAGCCCTCAGGAGAGGTGGAACATACATCCTGCATATGTGAACTCTCTCGAGAGAGAGACAGAGTTTCCAGCCCTGTGATTGGCTTATAATCTACTACAGCTAACTGCCCTCACTTTTTTTTCACCCATCTTCCCTATCAGCTAAAAAATAAATAAATAAGATAAATAACTGGTCGACTTGTTTCTCTGTCGTGATTAGTAAATGTACCTTCAGACAATTAAGCTCTCTAACACGAATCAGCTGACAGTTTTGCGGTTAAGAACAAAACAAACTCCATGTACCTATAAATTCTGAGTCGAGTTGAATATGAAACTCAAGCCAAAGGCCAATCACTGGGACCTATGAGGTCATTCAGCGATGAAACGGAAATGGACAGTAAAAGGTTTGAAAGGTGTAACAGGAGGAAAACCTCAAAGCAGTTGCACTATGAATCAAGTGTTAGGAGAGGGTGGAAAGTAAGATGGTGAAAGGGAATATGAAAGGGGGTAAGGTAAAAGGATCGAAAGTGGTTGCAGCTAGGGGCCGAAGGCACGCTGCAAAGAACCTTCAGTAATGCCTACAGTGCACCGCATGAGATCCACTGACGGCACTACCCCCCTACGGGACCTGTAAATTCTGTATCATGTCATCTGTATAGTCACAGACAACCGTAATTTGTAATCTATTAATTTTTTAGAACAAAGGCTAACGGGACGATCAAACTTACATCCTTTCCTAGCCCAGGACCGAAATAAAAAAAAATTATAAAGGAAGCAAGACAGTCCTGGTCGCTAGGGAAGAGACTGACCCTGACCTGGGAAAACAGAAGCAGGAAGGTAATTCCAAATCCTGATAATAAGGGGAAAAAAACGACTGACTTGACTTGGGCGTGACTATGAGGAGTACCGATTTCCACGAAGGAAACGCGAGAATAGGTAGCCTTACGGGTTATATCGTCCTCTCTCTCGCTATAATCGTACTTTTTTAGTTCTTACTGTACCTGCCTTGTGTATTTTTATATGGCCTTTGGCTAAAACTATTATTATTATTATTATTATTATTATTATTATTATTATTATTATTATTATTATTATTATTGACCAAACAAAAACTTCTTTCAGTTTTCTTCTGAAGATTGAAAAGAAACCCACAAAATCACTTTGTAACTTGTTTACTTCTAAGTATTAAAACTAAATATAAATACTTAGAAGTAAACAAGTTACAAAGTGATTTTGTGGGTTTCTTTTTCAATTACTATTATTATTATTATAACCACCGTTCTAGAATTACACTAAAGCTTACTACACAATTTGGTTTCCATATAAACAATAAACAGTGAAATCTAGCAAAAGTTCAGTGAACAATGTTGAAACTGCTTTTGAAAAGAGCAATCAATTCAGACACTGAAAAAGAACCCGTCTCTAAAAACATGAGCTTAAATATGCTATAATAAATATCAAGAATAAAAAGTCAAGGAGTTTTTTTTTTCTTTTAATCACCGCGACAGTGAACCATCAAGCGTTTGTCAGACACCCACTGTTAATCTCGGCTCAGTATTCAAATTCATAGTGCGAGCTGGAGAGATACTCTGAATCTCTCCTTAGAATTTTTTCTATTTGCTTTAAATAATAATAATAATAATAATAATAATAATAAGATACAGTTTACAAGTATATAGCATGCAAGGTCGTGTGTACAATCGGTGGGCGGGTCGGTGGGAACGGATTTTAATTGGTCGTTGGATGGAAACGAAATCTCCCCCTGAGGCGTTCTGACGTACAGCCTGCCGCCCAAGAGGTGGGTACCCCAAACAACACCCAACCGACGCTAATAACCCCGTCCAAACTACGCAGGTCAGAACGCCTCAGGGGGAGATTTCGTTTCCATCCAACGACCAATTAAAATCCGTTCCACCGACCCGCCCACCGATTGTACACGACCTTGCATGCAATAATAATAATAATAATAATAATAATAATAATAATAATAATAATAATAATAATGGAAAACACATCTATAATTATTTAACTAAAAATGTATATATATATATAGTTTTATTTGTAAACATATCTATGCAGCTACATAACTGTGGATTTGTTTCCCCATTTTCGGACTCTTGCTACTATTCTAAAAAATAATAATAATCATAATAATAAAGTGGGAGAACCCCATCATGTTAAATATAATCAAAATAACCTATAGTACAGATATCTACTGCAGTCTTCAATTCTTTTAGTTACTCAGGATACGGTAGTCTGGAGAGATGATTCCTTTGTTTTCCGAGGAAAAAAAAAATCTGTAACACTTTAGCTTTCTGTAAAAGAAAACTATTGAGACGGCCTTGTCTGTCCGTCCACAGTTTTTCTCTCCGCCCTCAGATCTTAAAAACGATTGAGGCTAGAAGGCTGCAAATTGGTTATGTTGATCATCCACCCTCCCGTCATCAAACATACCGAATTGCAGCCCTCTAGCCCCAGTAGATTTGATTTTATTTAAGATTAAATTTAGCCATAATCGTGTGTCTCACAATTATATAGGACAGGGCACCATCGGGCCGTGGCTGAAAGCTTCATTAGCCACAACTCATACAGCATTATACGCTGTACAGGAAACTCGATTGCTACGAAGAAACTTCGACGTATTTTTTTACTTTCTTTACGGACGAAATCGTAAAGCAAATACGGGTGAAACTACAAGTGAAAATGCAAATGGTAACTTTTACGACGTTATAATATATAATCAGTAGATCAATAAAATGCTAATATGTAGTGGTCTAAACTGAAGATGACAAATCCTAAGCCTACGTTAATCAACTACTGAAAAAATACGGATGAACAACGATTTTTTTTAATGTTTTTTTCTCGAGAATACATTGGCATTACATGATGTACAGGATTAGGAGAACACTACCTCAACTTTCACGATTGAATCTGCAGTTACTAATATTCCAATCATCATTATTTTAGCAGGCAGTAATATCAGAAACTGTCATCATAGTAATAGTAGTAGTAGTAGAAGTATTCCTTTGTATTTGCTATCGCATATAGCATTAATCTTCAATTACACGTTATTCTGATGATTATCATTATATTGCGAGTATTTGCTTACAATTTCCGTCTGTTATTATTATTATTATTATTATTATTATTATTATTATTATTATTATTATTATTATTATTATTATTATTATTCGCATTTCTCTAATTATATCTCGTGATTCCCATTGGCTGCCTGACAGTGCCTCTTACTGGGAAGTTCCCAAACGACTCCTCCATCCACCGCCACCTCCTCCTCCTCCTCCTCCTCCTCCTCCTCCTCCTCTCCTTAACCTCCTCCTCCTCCTCCACCTCGCCCTCCAAGGGAATACTTAAGTGCCACAACCCGAGCATGACATATGACCTGAGCAGGACAGCATCGCCGTTATGCGCGTGATATATATGCAATACCATTATTTCTTGGACGTCGAGATGAATGAATATATTCACACGTGGGCTGAAATACGGGACTTCGCGTCTGATGAGGGCGGGTGGGGGGACTGACACACGTTTTTATTGATTGCGTGTGTTTGTGTGTCTGTGTGTTTTTTATTTATTCATTTTTTTTAGGAATGATACGAGAGCAGTTAAATATGTCTATCCGTCTTCTCGCTATTTTCTTGTTACCTGACGTTCGAAATTGTGTAGTTTCTTGCTGTCACGTTAGCTTGGATGGTTTTTCTCGTACTAATAAATAAGCTATTATTATTATTATTATTAGATTAATTATTATTAATTATTATTAATTACCTATTATTATTGATTATTATTATTATTATAAGATACCGAGATGATGGTCCATCAAACTTTTCATAAGAAACACCACCAGATTGGCAGTGGATTTACCTAACCCACTCATCAATGGTTTTCTTGTACTATAACGTTATTATTATTATTATTATTATTATTATTATTATTATTATTATTATTATTATTATTATTATTATTATAAAATACCGAGATGATGGCCCAACAAACTTTCATGAGAAACACCACCAGATTGGCAGTGGATTTACCTAACCCACTCTTCAATGTGTATATTACGCTATTATTATTATTATTATTATTATTATTATTATTATTATTATTATTATTATTATTATTATTATTATTACTATAAGATACCGAGATGATAGTCCATCAAACTTTTCATAAGAAACACCACCAGATTGGCAGTGGATTTACCTAACCCACTCTTCAATGGTTTTCTATGTTACTATACGCTTATTATTATTATTATTATTATTATTATAAGATACCGAGATGATGGTCCAGCAAACTTTTCATAAGAAACACCACCAGACTGACCCACTTTCCGCACAGCAGACGTGAATACCGTCAATGCAGACAATCGCTTCATAAAAAAAATGAAAGGATACAAATAACCAGCAGACATAAAACACATAAATAAGAACCAAATCAAACGATAGCGCATAAACAAACCAATAAAATCCCAAAGACAAACAGCACGAGCATCATTGCTCGAGAACTATTAATGAAGAAATAGTGTTTTTTTCTTTTTTTTTTAAGGAGAGATGATGAAGTGCTAGTGTCGCAACTCTATATATAAGACATTCGACTCACGGTGTCGAGTCTATCTCGCCTCTTTAACGATGCTTCGACGATGTTTGCCTTAGATCAAGAGGTCGATTGTGCGCTCGCAATCGACTCCTTAAAAAAAAAAAAAAAAAAAAAAAAGGAGAGAGAGAAAAAAAAAAAAAAAAAAAAAAGAGAGAGAGAGAGAGAGAGAGAGAGAGAGAGAGAGAGATCACCTTCACTCTTGGAACTGGAATGTAAAATAGGAGGCCAAAGGGCAAGCCATGGGACCTATGAGGTCATTCAGCGCTGAAGATAATTGTGGAGCTATTGTAAAGTAAGATGGAGGGAATGTAATAGAATGTAAAATTTCGGCCAAAGTCCAAGCGCTGGGACCTACGAGGTCATTCAGCGCTGAAACGGAAATTATGAGTAGAAAGGTCTGAAAGGTGTAACAGGAGGAAAACCTCGCAGTTGCACTATGAATCAATTGTTAGGAGATGGTGGAAAGTAGGATGGAAGGATGAGAATATGAACGGAGGTATAGTAAAATAAATGAAAGGGGTTATAGCTAGGAGCCGAGGCGATGCTGCAAAGAACCTTAAGTATTGCCTACAGTGCACCGTGTGAGGTGCACTGATGGCACTACTCCCCTGTAAGGCTCTTTGTTAGGATTCCACTCGTTGATCGCATGCACCAATGTTTAAGAAGTAATTACTTGCATGCTGGGGTATCATGACTGTGCGTAGCTAAATTGGTTTTAACGGCGTGTCAAGCGCTTACAAGGATTTATATATCTGCGTATGTGGAACCTTAAGTTCCCCTTGCGCAATTATGTAACTCCATGGCTTCGTGGGTATATCACAAAGTAGTTTAGCTTTTTTATTTGAATTTGTAGATAGATACAGTTCTCTACGAGTTTGTGTGTGTGTGTGTGTCTAGTAAGAGTGCCTAAGAAACTTATGAGCCTACCGTAACCTAATTTGCTTAAACAAGAACATTAGGCCTCTCTCTATCAAGTGATTACTATAGTAGATTCACATCAACCGTGCATGTGATGTCTAAGCCAGTCCCTTACGACGCTCCTGATTGGCTGTTGATAAGACAATCACAGGACTGGAAACGCTCAGTCTCTCGAGAGAGCTCACGAAGACAGGATGTATATTCCACCTCGGATGTATATTCCACCTCTCCTGAGGGATACGTCTTTCAAAAGAGGTGGAACATATATCCTGCCTATGTGAACTCTCGAGACAGACTGAGAGTTTCCAGCCCAGTGATTTGCTTATCAACAGCCAATCAGGAGCGTCGTAAAGGACTAACCTAGACATCATATGCACGGTTGATGTGAATCTACTATAGTAAGTATTTTGCGGGTTGATATGAACGTTTTGAATTTTGACCAAAATTTTTAAAAATATTTTTTTAAGGCTAAAATAAATTCCTTGGGATTTTAATTCTTATAAAGCAGACTGCTAAAGTCACTTTTACTGACGCACTGCAAGAATATGTGACTGTATACGGCATTTCTGAAAGGTCCTCGTTGAAACCAGACACCAAAAGGCCACTGGTAGAAAAATATTGTTAAAACTCTAACTAAAAATCATTTCTCTCTCTCTCTCTCTCTCTCTCTCTCTCTCTCTCTCTCTCTCTCTCTCTCTCTCTCGAGGATGCAGGATGTCACTTAAAGAGCAAACTAACACTACAACATTCGAGGAGGATTGCATAAGGGTGCTTGAAATGTTGCCAGATTCAAGTTACATATTAAGTAGTATATAATATCTGTAACTGGTGGTGGTAGAGTGTGTGTGTGTGTGTGTGTGTGTGTGTGTGAGTGTGTAGGAGGAGGAGGAGGAGGAAGGAGGAGGAGGAGGAGGAGGAGGAGAGGAGGAGGAGAGAGAGAGAAGAGAGAGAGAGAGAGAGAGAGAAGAGAGAGAGAAAACGGTTTCCTTCGCTTCCCTCTCGGACATATTCTGTCAATATGGACGCCAACATAAAATATATAAGGAGCAAATTACACAACATTTACAACCGGAAAATAAAGAAGAAAATAAAAACTTATCAACAAACCAAAAAGGCAAATTGAATGACTACAAAGACTGCAATAACTATCGGGAAATTGCAGAAGTTTCTACTTTGGCGATACTGAAAGCTATCATAGAATACGGACTAATCAAGGGAATTCAATTCTAAGCATTGTAGATCGTAAAAAATAACAAATATTTGACAAATTAACTTTAGTCTCTGGCCGAGAGCTGACATTCTTTGACAAATGTTGCATTAGCCCATATGGAATATATGGCGTCATGTGCCTTCGTCGGGATAAATGGTACTATGTCAACATGGCAGACTCAGTCCCGTGACTTGGGACTGACACCAAACTCCTTAGAATAAGGCTGTCCATTTTCCCTAAAGTGTTGCAAAAGTACCGCTGAAATTATAATTATAAGGACGCTTTAGGCGCTTGGCTAATCTAACGTTAAAATTTTATTACATTTTCCAATTCAGTCGAGATGATGATATTAATAATAATGATAAAAATAATAATAAAATCCGAGTGAATCTTGTTTGCCCTCCCTTCAAACGGGGTAAAGGGTCGGGAAGGTAGGGGAGACATGACATATGCGCCCTCCTCCTACAAAGGTATATGTCCGTCCTGGGTGGGGGCTGGGCAAGTAGGGGAACGGTAGGGTTAGGACAGCCACCCTCCTCCTACAAACCTATTTGTCCGCCCTGGGTGGGGCGGAGTGGGTAGGGTATCGGGAGGGTGGGGGAGACAGCAACTCCGGATTCCAACGCAAGTAGCACGCACCAACAAGATTGTAATAATAATAATAAGCCTAGGCTCTTATTTCCTAAGCGGTTATACAAGAGCAATAACAATAATCATCGTTACAAATCCAATGATTTGAATATCACCAGCTACTACTGATACAATCTATTCACCTTTAAATTTCCTTCTAGTCATTTTCAACATAAATTCTGAAAATGAATACACATAATGTGAGATTTTTTAAGTGAAGGGGAAAGCCTTTTATTATGATGAATATCAGATAGGACTAACTTCATTAATTAAAAAGAATGACTGCCTGGATGCTGCTGAGCTTTCATTGCAATTTCTCTAATATATCAGCTGTCCAAAGGTGTGGCCCGACCTCCAGCTTACTTGGTACACGTCCAAGATTTTCCACTGACGCATAAGTTGCAAACATTATATTCCTAACTTAATGTGAAGTGGTCTTCGTAATTAATACTCAAAATTAGTACTACTCATACTAACAACAAGAATCATAATGATGGCTTTTGTAAATGGTCTAAAGAACTACCGAAACGTTAAGGAGTAAACTGAAATGAATTAAATATAAAGTTTATGCCAAAGGTGTAACAGGAGGAAAACCTCGAGGTAACACTATGAGTTAATTTTTAGGAGAGTTTGGAAAGTCAGATGAAAGAAAGAGAATATGAAAGGAGGTACAGCAAAAGGAACGAAAGTGTTTGCAGCTATAGGGGCCGGAGACACGATGCAAAGAACTTGAAGTGATGCCTACAGTGCACCGCATGAGGTCTACTTAAGGAACTAACCCTCCTATGAGGTTGAAGGAGTCAATGAACTTTGGATAGATGTTATGCAATTGACCTATACTGTTATGAAGATACTCATCCGGGAGATTGGGGAACTGCAACGCAATTGCCAAGTAATTATCTCAAAAATCACTATGATTTCTGAAGAGCTCACAAATATTCTTTCTTTTCTGATATTACTCCGGACCTAAGCTACAAAAGAACAATTAGTTCCACGCAATATGCACTTGTTAACAAAATTATTATATATATATAAATCTATATATAATAATATATATATTATATATAGATATATATATATCTATATATATATTATATAGATACATATAGTATATATACTACATATACAGTATAGAAAATAAAGGTTTTTGCCATGAAGGAAAAATGAAAAAGCGAGATAGCCGAGTACTTTCGGTCTTGTTCCGACCCTTTACTAAGGACAAAACCCTTAGTAAAGTGGGTCGGAACAAGACCGAAAGTACTCGGCTATCTCGCTTTTTCATTTTTTCCTTCGTGGCAAAAACCTTTATTTATACATAGTATCACGTTTTATATACTTCGTGATCAAGTTATTCATACAGTATATATATGTAATTTTTATAACAAAGAATCGAACAACATATCAAATTCAACTAAAAGACAGGAATATATTTTTTTACTAGAATAAGAAAGAAACGTATCACTTTTTTTATTGGAGGACTCAGGTATATATATTCTAAATGAAAAGAACAGTATCGTGGAACGGCGAGATAGATGGCTTGTTTTTAGTCTGAAAGAGAAATTTAATATTCCTCAATAATAACAGTTTAATATTCCTCATAATACAATAACATTTTTTGTTTACTTGGGGGGTAAGCCTTCAAACTTTGTTGTTGTACTTGTTCTTTTTTTTTTTTTTTTTTTTTTTTTTTTTTTGGGGGGGGGGGTGGGGGCGGGGGGCGGGGGTGTGTTGAGCCCTAAGGAAAAGCCTAAAAAGGTCTGAGAAAGGTGTTCCGCATTGACGTAAAGATACAGGAATTTTAGGATAGGATGTTTATGATTTATTTATTAGAATGAAAATGTAAAAAATAAATGTGAATGGTCAACAGTACAGAAAAATAATTTCTAATGAAATATAGCGTATTTATTTTAATTTTCGTTGGTGGCGGAGGTCAGGATCATGCCTTGTTCAACTGGACAAACGTTCAAAACGCTCTGTGTTAAAATGTTATTTATTCACGAGTGACTATCATTTAGCGTTCACGCCTTAAATTCAATGAAGTCCTTTGAGAAAACAACATTTATGCATTTCCATTGAAAACAACATTTGTACATTTCCATTGAATTTCTAAGTGAATCACAGAAAAGGTGATTTAAGTGGATGTTCACTACTTAAATCGAGATGCACTTAAAATTCTGATCGTAATAAAGAATAAAAAAAATGCGCCAGAGTTACTTCGGCGCAATTGAGTTTTCTGTAATACTATATAGGATACTGTATGAAACTCCCAGCCCGGTCCGGTAGTGGCTTGTGATGGCATCTATACTGGTGCCAGACGCACGATCATGGCTAACTTTAACTTTAAATAAAATAAAAACTGCTGTGGATAGAGGGCTGCAATTTGGTACGTTTGATGACTGGATGGTGGATTAGCGACATACCAATTTGCAGCCCTCTAGCCTCTGCGGTTTGTAAGGTATGAGGACCGACAGGGAAAGTGGGACGGACAGACAAATAGCCACGTCGATAGATTTCTTTTACAGAAAACTAACAAGAAGGTTAAGTATGACCCCAGGGTCATTTGGATTTGCGAGAGGTTAAGTGACCTTCCATCTTTCGATAGGGAAAAGAGGTTCAACACTTCGTCTCCGTTCCCCTCTTCCACAATGAACACCAATATAAGTCTGTTCAAAATAAGAAATAAATTCTGTAGGTTTATCCTCATCATCGGCAAGTAGTTCAAAACCATCAACAACATTTTCACTTTCAATGCAAACGAAGAATCAATATTACATTGAACCCTCTTACCTAGTTCACAAATCTTACGCCAGCAGGACTGGCCTAAACGCAAAAACAGTGCAAAAACTCGAGGGAAACGCCTTCCTTTAACAACGAAATACCCTGTAGTTAAGGGATCGTGATGAAGATTAGCCTGAAGGAATCCTTTATGGGAGATTAGTAATTTGGTGGCACCAAAGGCAGGACACTTGCAACTGAAATGAACAAAGTGATTCTGTTAATTGTCGTTCCTGGCAGGTCTCTACGACTTGGATTCATCATTATTAATTTTTACAAGTGTTTTAAGCCACGTCTCTCTCTCTCTCTCTCTCTCTCTCTCTCTCTCTCTCTCTCTCACTGATGAGGTGCCTCACACTGAGGGACCAGGGCAACCCGAACAAGATGTAAGGTTTGTAAGGTCTCTCTCTCTCGATAAGACTTCACCCTCGAGTTGTTAAAATTCTTGGAAGTGTTTTCTCTCTCTCTCTCTCTCCTCTCTCTCTCTCTCTCTCTGGGATGATGGAGAAGAAGTGAAGGACCATGAGCAACTTCCCCCCTCGAATGCCAAGGCCTTCGATAACATACCGTTCTCGAGAGAGAGAGAGAGAGAGAGAGAGAGAGAGAGAGAGAGAGAGAGAATCCAGGAACTAGTTTTTTCTCCCCCCGGTGGAGTTTTGTGGAAGGGAGCGAAGTGAGAGGCAGCCAGCCACCGGGTACCTTGTTGGTTAAGTCCTTCGACGGAGAGAGAGCAGCTCAAGTTTCACTCTTATGACTCGCTGTTACTTTAATTAAAACACGAGTAAACTGATCCTGTCTCCAGTCCCTGATACTACTCCCTCCCCCCCCATCCCCTCCGCTGTAGGACACCCCACCTGCCCCTGATAACCCCCTCTGCTCTAGGCCACCCCACTAGATCCCAACCACCTATACCCTCTTTTCCTCTACTTGCCTCCCCCTCCCTCTCCCCCTCCTACTCCTACTTACTCTTCCTCCTCCCTGATCATCTCCTGTTTGTGAATTATTGTCATCATCCCTCGGCCACTTTTCCTTCTCTCTCTCTCTCTCTCTCTCTCTCTCTCTCTCTCTCTCTCTCTGGAATAAGGACGTTGTTTGTCGTCAACATGGGAGGACCTGTGCCAGGAGCCTTCCGTTAAATATTCGTTGGCTCAGAGGCGCTTCGAGATTATCTTTTTTTTCTGTGATCATTATAGCCCGAACGATATTCTGTTTTCTTGTCCGTTTCTGGACGGGAATATATA
The DNA here is from genome assembly GCF_015104395.2 of Macrobrachium nipponense. Classification (NCBI taxonomy): domain Eukaryota; kingdom Metazoa; phylum Arthropoda; class Malacostraca; order Decapoda; family Palaemonidae; genus Macrobrachium; species Macrobrachium nipponense. Next base: position 58,380,943 of record NC_087217.1, on the reverse strand, counting down.
TATTACAAACTTCAGAATACACATACACACATATATACATACACATATATACATATATGACTGTGAAATATTTTCTTTTAAAACAGAATTCCATCCAATAAAAGGAGCCCATAAAAATGTCAATAGGTAGAAATTTAATGCTAGATATTTCGAAGACAACTGTTTCCCAGAAAAGGCCAGTTGAGAGAGACAGTTGTCTCAGAAATATATAGCATTAAGTTTCTACCTTTTGGTGGTTTTGTGGCTCCTTTTATTCTACACATATATATATTATATATGTAATATATAATAATAGATATAGTATATAATATATATAGTATATATATTAATAATTATAATATATATTACATATATTAATAAATACATAAATTAATATACATATAATATTATATTATAATTATTAAATATATAAATACATATACATATATAACTATTATATATGTTATATATCTATATATTATTATGTATATTATCTATATTATCTATATAATATATATACATATATTTATCATCTACTATATATAGATATTCTATATTATATAATATATATTTACATATATATAATATATATTATATGTTATATATATATATATATAATATATATATATATATAAATGTATATATATACGCCCAGGTAAAGCTGTCACCTAAAACCAACAACCATCAGGTATACAACGAACTGCTTGGGTAAACAAAGAAACAATAGCATTCAACGCCTGAAAATATATATACATATATATATATATATATACGCCCAGGTACTAAACCCAACAACCATCAGGTATATAACGAACTGCTTGGGTAAACAAAGAAACAATAGCATTCAACGCCTGAAAATATTACCTTAATAATGACATGCTAATGAGAACTAGCCATTAGAAACTGGTTCTGGTACAGTGGAAATGGTCGAACCCTTACATAAGATATATCTTAGATAAAGATTTTATAAAACGGGACAGAGAGCAAAATGAAACCTGTATCATTTTTCTATCAAATAAAACAGAGTTGAGAGCAGAGGAAAACCACAACACTTTGCTTTTTATGGAAGCGACAAAGCATAGCTTCATTTCCTTCAGGATTATTGTGTAAGTGACAAACCGAATGGGGGGAGTATGGACGAACGGAACATCCTACCGACCGACTTTCATTTTGGAAAATAAAACCGGTCATTTAAGTCCATTATATCAAATTTCAATAACTGAAATATAAGTCATACCAAATATTCAAATCACATCCTCATTATAGCGGAAAGTGACGCATAATACACGGTCTTCTGATTCACATATCGCGTTTTATATTCTTGACAGATTTCCGAATTCATTGTAATTTACAAACTCTTTCTTTCATTACTCAGTTAACAAGCTATGACACAGCACGAAAAGGTTAAGTATATCTTAGTTTGACCAGACCACTGAGCAGATTGTCAGCCTTCCTAGGGCTGGCCCGAAGGATTAGATATTTTTACGTGGCTAGGAACCAATTGGTTACTTAGCAACTCGACCTACAGCTTATTTATTGTGGGATCCGAACCACACTATATCGAGAAATTAATTTCTAATCACAAGGAACAAATTCCTCTGATGCCTTGTCGGCAGAGTAGGGAATCGAACTCCAGACTACCGAATCAGAAGGCGAGCACGTAAACCACTCGTCCAGCGAGGAACTAAGCAGCAGGAGTTTGGAAACACTGGGCCTGCGCACACTACACCCCATAGTCCAAATTACACCTGAAATGGGAGCATACTATGGCTATATGCTGACAGGAATTTAATAAGGGAAAAAAAAAAAAAAAAAAAAAAAAAAAACTATAGTTGGAGGATGAAATGGGCGTCCCAGATAGTTGCAATCAGAAATTATTTATTATTTTATAAATTATCTATATTTTATTTTGTTTTTTTTTTTTTCTTATGCCAATACGGTCTTTCGCTGTGTAAGTGGTCAATGCAGCATAAAAAGACCAAATACCCTTGTGGGGGGGTAGGGGGTAGCCAAGGATGCTGGCCTTGCAGTAAAGACTTGGTGGTAATTTCTCATGTCTAGAGACCCTCCTGAATTATTTCCGGGTGGGCAATCTCTTACAAAGTCAAAATGGCACTTTTTATAAATGAAAGTGTTCACAAAATAAATGCCCCCCTCACACTTTATTCAGTGGAGTCGCAGCACAAAAATTATACTAGATTACATAACAGAACTATCGTTATTACATTATAAATATATAGGAACTTTTGCTTCAACAAATGGTTTGCATTTTAATCTGCCGTAAAGGTGTCACTGTCGTCATTTAATTTTTTTTATTAATTATTAATTATTAATTATTTATGGCGGCCCGGCCCTAACACTATTCAAATGCTAACATCTCCAAAAACATTGAAGATAAAAGAAAAATTTTGTCGGCAGATAAAACCTTCCGCCTTTAAATTTCATCCCATATAAGATTTACTTTTGAAATATCATAAATTAAATGATGTTTTAATTAATGCATTATAATTTTCTCAAAACTGATGAATTCAGCCCAAATCCAATAGTTTTCTCGAATACTAAGCTTAGTTAAACTATGTCTTCACACTTCCGCTAATAAAGAATCATTTCGCATTGTATCGTTTGTCATACCATGAGCAGTTTGATGCTGGAAGACTATTTGAAAGACAATTAACGATAACGTTTATGTAGGCGAGAGTTCTGAGATACCTATACTTAACCGTTTGATGGTTGAACTTGTAGATTCGCGAGTCTATCGCCTTTAGGGAGCACTACTAGTCTTAATTACTGGTGATTACGGTAACTAATGCGATAACCATCAGTCATAGCTGATGAAATGTTTTACGCTGCTCATCATTTTTTAATAATAAAACTAATAAATTATTGCAATTTTTATAACAGTAAAAATACTTTTCATAACTTTTCATCTGTATTTGTGTTTACAGGTTATCTTAAGCCTTAAAGAATATGACGTGAAACGGTATAGGGTTAAATCATTTTATGAAATGAATTAGCCTTTATATATACTACCTATGTAAAACTGAAAATACAAAATTCATAACATATTCACAATAAGTCTAACAAGGCATGATCCGATCTCCAGCTTACTAGGGGGTGTGTGCTAAAATCTACAGGCAAATAGTATGTTGTATCACCAACGAAAATTTAAAAAAATACGCTATATTTCATTCGAAACAATTGTTCTGTACTGTTTAACATGCACATTATTTATTTTTTAAGTTTTCATTCTAATAAATGAATTATAAATATCCCATCCTAAAATTCCTGTATCTTTAGCTCGACGCGAAACACCTTTTTCAGACCTTTTTACGCTTTTCCATAGACCTTTCCTAACCCCCAACAAGAACAAGAACAACAACAAAGTAGTTTGTAAGCTTACTCCCAGAGTGTGCGAAAATAATTCAAGGTTTGGTCATTTAACTGCAAACAATTTTATAAATTTTGAGCGGATGTACTGGATAAAGTGTCACCTCTGACAATAGTTTATAAGATTATATATATACATATAAGATATACACACACACACACACACACACACACACACATATATATAAGTATATATATATATATATATAGATATTATATATATATATATAATGTATATATATATATATATCATCTATATATATATATATATAATTATATATATTATATATATATATAGTATTATGTATAAATGACGGTTGAGAAAAAGTCACTCATGAAATATAACACTACCGTATAATGAGATTCATTTAATACTGCGAAATAAAAAGTAAATATCTAAAAACAATATTACTATTGGAAAAAAATTAATTTCTAAATTACTGGAAGACTAAAACATACCAAATTCCTCTTAAACGACGAAGTATCTTCCTTCTGACTCTGGACAATATTTAACGAAATCAAAGTCTGGACTAACAATTTTAAGAGCAGCGACAAGGATGAAGACAAATAAAATCTGATTGTACAATGGCAAGAATGACGGAATAAACGAGATACCTTTCCGGCTGAAGTAATGAAGCGAAAATAGCCTATAGCTAAATAACCATCGACACATTAATGAAGCACGTCATACAGAGGAGTCGCCACTACCTCGGATTACATCACATTATTATTGTGACTTATATCTCGTGCATTTACATTCTGTGTGTTATATTGTTTTTCACATTAACTATGTAATATATATTCCTCCACTGAAATATGTGATATTATTTCATTAACTCATGTGATTATGAGGTTTCTTTGGATTATTACTATCATTATTATCAAAAAATATTTTCCGACTGCGGGACTATAGTAGTGACTGAATTCTTAAAAAAAAAAAAAACTCATCATTACTTGCTAGGTTAAGAAGTCAATCACTTAGGCTAGGCTAAATCAGAAAAGCCATCAGTTCCTTAAATTCCTTTGCCTTGAAGCTTCCTTGGTCTAGTCTCGAGTACCTAATCAGAGAGTAGTTTTGAATCCCAGTGAAGCCCGGATGGCTTGATTGAATAAATTCACCGACTGGCATTTGCACAGACGTTCCGAATGACCTTTGGGTAGGTCGTCATCTCTACTCCCAGAGGAACGACGCTCTCAAATAATGGAATACGTAATATCCTGAATTCACGTTGGAAAGGATGACACTGGAACACTTAGTACCTAAGGCAGTGTCGGTCTTTTTATGTTAAAAACGAAAAACCTCGGTTGTCGATTAAATATTCAAAAATTTTTAAGGAATTTAGTACCCACTAAACTAAACGCACGACGTGGAGCAATACGTACCAACAATATCGATAACTCCCTCAAATGTTTACCTCAAAGTTGCCGAGAAAAGACTGGAGAGAGAGAGAGAGAGAGAGAGAGAGAGAGAGAGAGAGAGAGAGAGAGAGAGGAACTATCAAGACACCAGAATTTGCAATAGGATGCTGGATATAAATTACGGGAACCTTCATGTCGAAAGAGGTACAACTTCCGAGCACCGACCAGAAGTCTCCGTAAGACTGGCAAGAAGAACGTAGCCAGATGTCACGATAAGGCGGGAATGAAGTGAGTGAGAGTATGCAGCTGGAATGTCCAAGTCACCCCCCCAACACCCGCCCCCCCTCTCTCTCTCTCTCTCTCTCTCCTCTCTCTCTCTCTCTCTCTCTCTCTCTCTCATATAGAAGACCTAATAACGAGACAATCACTAATAAGAAAGCAGTTAAAGACCTTGGTGTGATGTTGAATAGGAACATGTTATGCAATGATCAAATAGCAATACCATTGGCAAAATGCAATGCAAAAATGGGAATGTTGTTACGGCACTTCAAAACAAGAAAAGCTGAACACATGATTATGCTTTATAAAACGTATGTACGTAGTCCACTTGCATATTGCAATATGATACGTTGCCCACACTATCAAAAGGACATTGCACAAATAAAGAGTGTACAACGGTTCCTTACAGCTACAATAGAAAAAGTTAAGGATCTTGACTACTGGGAAAGACTACAATTTTTAAAACTATATAGTCTAGAAAGGAGAAGAGAACGCTACATGATAATACAGGTATGGAAACATAGAAGGAATTGCCGAAAACATCATGGAGCTAAAAATACCAGAAAGAGCAAGCAGAGGTAGATTAATAGTGCCCAAAACTATACCAGGAAAAATAAGGAAAGCACACAGGACATTAATCCACTACGCACCAGCATCGACAATGCAGCGTCTATTCAATGTGTTGCCAGCTCATCTGAGGAATATATAAGGAGTGAGCGTAAAATGTGTTTAAGAATAAACTCGACAAATATCTAAGCTGCATCCCAGACCATCCAAGATTGACAGATGCAAAATATACCGGAAGATGCATTAGCAATTCTCTGGTAGACATTAGAGGCGCCTCACACTGAGGGACCTGGGGCAACCCGAACGAGATGTAAGGTCTGTAAGGTGTCACTCCAGTCTTTTCTCGGCAACTTTGAGGTAGAACCATTCTCTGGAATTCATCAATATCGTTGGTACTTATCGCTCGAAGTAAGTCGTTGGTTTAGCGGGTACAAAATTCCTTGAAAATCGCTGAATATCTAATCGGCAACCGAGGTTCTTAGTTTTTAGTATGCCTCCTCGGATGGACTAACAAGTCTTTCAGACATCCTAATCCTTGTAACTCTCTCCTCTCTCTCTCTCTCTCTCTCTCTCTCTCTCTCTCGTAAAATGGAACGGAACGGAACATGAAATTTAGGCCACAGGCTAAACGCTGGAACCTATGAGGCCATGCAGCGATGAAAGAGAAATTTAGTGTAAAAAAGGTTTTAAAGGTGTAAAGGAAAGATGACTTATCAACTGCACTATGAAACAACTGTTAGAAGAGTTTGGAAAGTAAGATGGAAGAAAGAGAATATGAACGGAGGTACAGTAAACAGAAACGGAAGTTTTGCAGCTTGGAACCAGAAGGACGCTGCAATGAATCTAAAGTAATGCCTACAGTGCACCTCGTGTGGTGCACTGACGGCCCTACTACCCTACTGAGGCCCTTTCCTGTAGATGGAACTGGGAGGGACGTGGATTCAGGTTGACAAGGTCTGAGTGGATGGATGGCGGGAGGAGTTGGATTCGCCGGGGGGGGGGGGGGGGGGGTGTGGCTGGGGTGGTCAGGTCGTAGGGTCGTGACATGGTGTTATGGCAAGGCGTAACCAGAGCCGAGGGGTGATGTTGGTAGTAACTTGTCTGATACATCATCATCACCATCAGTAGCGAACTTTCCGCCCCCCTTCCCCCACCCCCACCCCCCCCCCACCCCAACCGCCATGCCCCTTGCGGTGTGTGTGGGTGTGTGTGCGTGTGTGTGTGTGTAATTCAGCACCATTCTCAAATTCTCAAGACGATTACGCAGTTTTCGTCGAACGCAAAACTCTTAAACATACCCGAAGTTAAGGGACCTAAAATATTATCAGTGCTAAGGAAAATCTTTGATTTCCCTGGTCTCTCATCCTTTCTGGCAACTCAATGAGCTTGTGATGGAATATTTACTGAAATCAAGATGGCCTCTCTATTGTTACATCCAAACACTTCAATAAAACTTCTGTCTATTGTTAGTCATTAAAACAGTGCCGATAAGGTAGCTACGCTAGCAATAATAATAATAATGATTCTAACCCCATCCGTCACTGGACGAGTGGGTTCCGTGCTCACTACCAATCTGGTAGCCCGAGTTCGCTTCCCGCGGCAGCTCAGTCAGGAACCAGAGGATTTTTTCCTGGTGATTAGAAATTCACTTCACGATATAACGTGGTTCGGCATTTCGGATCCCACAATAAGCTGGAGGTCCCGTTGCTAAGAAACCAGTTGGTTGGTTCCTAGCCATGTAAAAAAAAAAGAAAAAAAAATCTAATCCTTCGGGGCAGCCCTTGGAGAACTGTTAATCAGCTCAGTGGTCTGGTTAAACTAAGATATACTTATCTCCACCCGTGTGTTTCCAACCCTCTGTGGATTGGTCAGAAGCTGCTAAATTATAGATCGGGTATAATAGCATGAATATTATACAGGTAATAAGTGCTAGCATAAATAACAGATAGTTTGTATCGTTTGTGAGTACTATCATAAAAATAATATATCTATGGAGTATTAACATTAACAAGAGACAGCTAAGGACTACTATAAAAATAATAGACAGACATGGAATGATAAGGTATTAGGTGTAAAAAAAATAATTCGCTAAAGACAGGCATTCTTTTTAACAGAAATTATTATTATTATTATTATTATTATTATTTTTTTTTTTTTTTCCTTTTTTTTTTTTTTTTTTTTTTTTTTTTTTGCTCTATTCACAGTCCTCCAAATTCGAATGGGTGGTATTTATGTGTGGGGTTATTGGGTTGCATCCTGCCTCCTAGGAGTCCATCACTTTTTCTTACTATGTGCCGTTTCAGGATCACACTCTTCTGCATGAGGCCACCCGGAGCTACCTTCAGCCTCTAGTTTTCCAGATTCCTTTTCAGGGATCTTGGGATCGTGCTAGTGCTCTATGATTATAGGTACGATTTCCACTGGCAATATCCCATATCCTCTTATTTCTATTTTCAGATCTGATACTTATCCATTTTTTCCCTCTCTTTCTCTTCAACTCTGGTGTCCCATTGGTATTGCGACCATCAATGAGTGATACTTTCTTCTTTTGACTTTGTCAATCAAGTTATTATTATTATTGTTATTTATTATTATTATATTATTTATTATTGTTATTATATTATATATTATAGCTGTTTAAAAACGGCATTTAATTTATGTAGAATCTTCAAATCTCTTTTTCTCATCAGCATGAGAAGACGATAAGAAGAAATTGAGGAGATTTTCTATATAAAATTAAATGCCGTTTTGAAACAGCTATTTTATTCATGCTACTGCCTCAGAGAAGTCCTCCTCCCTAATTATATTATTATCATTATATTATTATTATTATTATTATTTATTTTTATTGTTATTATTATTATTATTATTATTATTATTATTATTATTATTATTATTATTATTATATTAATACAACCACCATGAATTTTGCTAAACTATTTACTAAAATTGAAGGTGGTGGTGAAGTGACCTGGGGAGGGGATGGTGGGTGGTGGGTAGAGGTAGGTGGGATGGGGGGGAAAGGGAGGGGGGGAGGGGTTAGGTGTCTTTTAGAGTGCCGGTCCAGCTTGGGTGCCACGACACTATCATTTATACGAACATCAACGGGAAAGCCAGTGGCCTTTCCGGGCATTCCTTCGTATTTCCCCTCATTTTATTCCTTCTTCTCTCTCTCTCTCTCTCTCTCTCTCTTTCCTTTTCATCTTCCGCCGACCTAACCGCAGCGGGGGATGAGGGTGAAGGTGATGGGGGTGGGGGTGGGTTGAAGGAAAGGGTGTTGGTGATTGTTAGAGGGAGTTAGGTTTAGGAGGTGACAGCAGCAGGAGGAGGAGGAGGAGGAGGAGGATAGGTCGGGGGTGGTGGATCAAAGGGAGGTTTAGTGGTGCCTTAGATCCTGGCTGCGGTGGCACACGCTGTTATAACCTCTTCCGGGCCACTCGCTTTGATGAGCGGCGTGTTTTCTGCAGGCTTCGTTGGGAAACACTGTTGCATTAATAATAATAATATAATAATAATAATAATAATAATATAATAATAATAATAATAAAATAATAATAATAATAATGGAGAAACGAATCCACAGTTATGTATACGTATAAACTACACTGATGTATAAAGCTAGTATATATACATAACTGTGGACCTTATTTTTTATTAATAATAAAAAGAAATAATAATAATTATAATAATAATAATAATAATAATAATAATAATAATAATATAATAATAATAATAATAATATAATATGCAACATGGCTCCAGAAGTCAAGGAAGAAGAAAAAACCAGGGAGAATAAAACAAAGATTCACAGAGATCACGACAGACACAGTCAGGACACCAACTAAAGAAAATGCCCAAACTGAAAGCCCCAGGTCCCGATGAAGTCCATGGATACTGCTCAAAAACTTCAAGGGCCCTACACCCACGAATAGCAGAACAACTCCAGCATTTTGTATCTCAAAATCACCAAGCACCCAAATGGATGACCACAGGAAGAAACATCCTTAGTACAAAAAGACAAGAGGGTAAGGGGAAATATAGCAGTAACTACAGGCCTATCACCTGCCTACCAATAATGTGGAAGTACTAACAGGTATCATTAGTGAAAGGCGGTTCTATTAAAAACTACCTAGAGGAGACAAAAAACACCATCCCCCACCAACAGAAAAGGCTGCAGAAGGAAGTGTAGGGGCACAAAAGACCAGCTCCTGATAGACAAAATGGTAATGAAGAACAGTAGGAGAGGAAAACCAAACCTAAGCATGGCATGGATAGACTATAAGAAAGCCTTCGACATGATACCACACACATGGCTAATAGAATGCCTGAAAATATATGGGGCAGAGGAAAATACCATCAGCTTCCTCAAAAATACAATGCGCAACTGGAATACAATAGTTTACAAGCTCTGGAATAAGACTGGCAGAGGTTAATATCAGGAGAGGGATCTTCCAGGGCGACTCACTGTCCCCACTACTCTTCGTAGTAGCCATGATTCCCATGACAAAAGTACTACAGAAGATGGATGCCGGGTACCAACTCCAAGAAAAGAGGCAACAAAATCAACCATCTGATGTTCATGGACGACATCAAGCTGTATATGGTAAGAGCATCAAGGAATAGATACCTAATCAGACTGTAAGGATTGTATCTGGGGACATCAGGATGGAGTTTTGGAATAGAAAAATGCGCCTTAGTCAACATACAAAAAGGCAAAGTAACGAGAACTGAAGGGATAAAGCTACCAGAGGGAGCAACATCAAACACATAGATGAGACAGGATACAAATACCTGGGTAATGGAAGGAGGAGATATAAAACACCAAGAGATGAGGACACGATCAGGAAAGAATATATGCAGAGACTCAAGGCGATACTCAAGTCAAAACTCAATGCCGGAAATATGATAAAAGCCATAAACATGGGCAGTGCCAGTAATCAGTATCAGCGCAGGAATAGTGGAATGGACGAAGGCAGAACTCCGCAGCATAGATCAGAAAACCAGGAAACAAATGACAATACACAAAGCACTACACCCAAGAGCAAATACGGACAGACTATACATAACACGAAAGGAAGGAGGGAGAGGACTACTAAGTATAGAGGACTGCGTCAACATCGAAAACAGAGCACTGGGGCAATATCTGAAAACCAGTGAAGACGAGGTGGCTAAATAGAGTGCATGGGAAGAAGGCTAATAAAAGTAGACGAAGACCCAGAAATATACAGAGACAGGAGAAAGACAGAAAGAACAGAGAAACGACTGGCACAACAAACCAATGCACGGACAATACATGAGACAGACTAAAGAAACTAGCCAGCGATGACAATTGGCAATGGCTACAGAGGGGAGAGCTAAAGAAGGAAAAACTGAAGGAATGATAACAGCGGCACAAGATCAGGCCCTAAGAACCAGATATGTTCAAAGTATTGATAGACGGAAATAACATCTCTCCCATATGTAGGAAGTGCAATACGAAAATGAAACCATAAACCACATAGCAAGTGAATGCCCGGCACTTGCACAGAAACCAGTACAAAAGAGGCATGATTCAGTGGCAAAAGCCCTCCACTGGAGCCTGTGCAAGAAACATCAGCTACCTTGCAGTAATAAGTGGTACGAGCACCAACCTGAAGGAGTGATAGAAAAACGATCAGGCAAAGATCCTCTGGGACTATGGTATCAGAACGGATAGGGTGATACGTGCAAACAGACCAGACGTGACGTTGATTGACAAAGTCAAGAAGAAAGTATCACTCATTGATGTCGCAATACCATGGGACAACAGAGTTGAAGAGAAAGAGAGGGAAAAAAATGGATAAGTATCAAGATATGAAAATAGAAATAAGAAGGATATGGGATATGCCAGTGGAAATCGTTACCCATAATCATAGGAGCACTAGGCACGATCCCAAGATCCCTGAAAAGGAATCTGGAAAAACTAGAGGATGAAGTAGCTCCGGGCCTCATGCAGAAGAGTGTGATCCTAGAAACGGCACACATAGTAACGAAAAGTGATGGACTCCTAAGGAGGCAGGATGCAACCCGGAACCCCACAATATAAATACCACCCAGTCGAATTGGAGGACTGTGATAGAGCAAAAAAAAAAAAAAAAAAAATAAAAAAAAAAAAAAAAAAAAAAAAAAAATAATAATAATAAATAATAATAAAAAAAAAAAAAAAACAAAAAAAAAAAAAAAAAAAAGAATAATAATAAAATAATAATAATAATCATTAATAATAATAATAAAAATAATAATACTATGCTCAGCCTGCCATGTAGAGATAATACAGTATGTAAAATGAAGATAAGCGATGTAAGAAGCTATAATGATAAACGGATATATATACATATAATAATAATAATAATAATAAAATAATAATAATAATAATAATAATAATAATAAAAATAATAATAATAATAATAATAATAATAATAAGTAATAATATAATAATAATAATAATAATAATAATAAATAATAATAATAATATATGCAGAGACTCAAGGCGATACTCAAGTCAAAACTCAACGCCGGAAATATGATAAAAGCCATAAACACATGGGCAGTGCCAGTAATCAGATACAGCGCAGGAATAGTGGAATGGACGAAGGCAGAACTCCGCAGCATAGATCAGAAAACCAGGAAACAAATGACAATACACAAAGCACTACACCCAAGAGCAAATACGGACAGACTATACATAACACGAAAGGTAGGAGGGAGAGGACTACTAAGTATAGAGGACTGCGTCAACATTGAAAACAGAGCACTGGGGGCAATATTCTGAAAAACAGTGAAGACGAGTGGCTAAAGAGTGGCATGAAGGGAAGAAGGACTAATAAAAGTAGACGAAGACCCAGAAATATACAGAGACAGGAGAAAGACAGACAGAACAGAGGACTGGCACAACAAACCAATGCACGGACCAATAACATGAGACAGACTAAAGAAACTAGCCAGCGATGACAATTGGCAATGGCTACAGAGGGGAGAGCTAAAGAAGGAAACTGAAGGAATGATAACAGCGGCACAAGATCAGGCCCTAAGAACCAGATATGTTCAAAGTACGATAGACGGAAATAAACATCTCCCATATGTAGGAAGTCATACGAAAAATGAAACCATAAACCACATAGCAAGTGAATGCCGGCACTTGCACAAAGAACCAGTACAAAAAGAGGCATGATTCAGTGGCAAAAGCCCTCCACTGGAGCCTGTGCAAGAAACATCAGCTACCTTGCAGTAATAAGTGGTACGAGCACCAACCTGAGGGAAGTGATAGAAACGATCAGGCAAAGATCCTCTGGGACTATGGTATCAGAACGGATAGGGTGATACGCTGCAAATAGACCAGACGTGACGTTGATGTACAAAGTCAAGAAGAAAGTATCACTCATTGAGTCGCAATACCATGGGACACCAGAGTTGAAGAGAAAGAGAGGGAAAAAATGGATAAGTATCAAGACCTGAAAATAGAAATAAGAAGGATATGGGATATGCCAGTGGAAATCGTACCCATAATCATAGGAGCACTAGGCACGATCCCAAGATCCCTGAAAAGGAATCTAGAAAAACTAGAGGCTGAAGTAGCTCCAGGTCTCATGCAGAAGAGTGTGATCCTAGAAACGGCACACATAGTAAGAAAAGTGATGGACTCCTAAGGAGGCAGGATGCAACCCGGAACCCCACACTATAAATACCACCCAGTCGAATTGGAGGACTGTGATAGAGCAAAAAAAAAAAATAATAATAATAATAACAATAATAATAATAATAATAATACAATCGGCTGGACTCGAGAATAACAGAACTTTATGAATCAATAATTATAGTGGTATCCTCTTTCGTAATAATTTTTTTTTATTATTAATATTAGTAGTAGTGGTAGTAGTAGTAGCAGCAGTAGTAGTAGCAGTAGTAGTAGTAGTAGTAGTAATCAAACAGAGTTATAAACGAAATCTTACGTTGAGAAAACGTAGATTTGTAACCTAATTCACGCATGACGATACGTAAAATTGACCTTGAACGCAAAATTGTCGTAAAACGATTAAACACATTACAGCAATTCACGCAGTAACGAAAATACATACCGGTATTTCGTGCGTAATATGGTTTTTATCAACTTTTATTATATTAATCAATATGAAACAAATCAACTTTGATTTAGTGATTTAGAGAAGCGAGACTCAAAACGTAATATATCATTCTTTTCATTTCGTGTATTTCAAATTAGTGTATGGTATTGTATATTTACCTTTTCTATCTCCGTATTTGGCCTTGAGCTGAAATGAAGGATATTATTATTATGACCCGCTAATAACGATTGGCTCATGATAAAAGATATAATGTGATTGGTTCATTATAAAAGATATAATATAAAACAGTAAATTACATTTTTCTCTTAAAATTCGTCAGCCACCCGCACGTTGTAGTTACAATGAAATTGACGCTATTGTCAGATCTGTCATTATAATCACAATCGTCATCACGCTTACTTAATAATAATAATAATAATAATAATAATAATAATAATAATAATAATAATAATAATAATAATATTGTCGGTAATTCCAATACATTTTATACTTCAGCACAATGCTATAGGAATGGAATGGGATATACAGTTTTGGCAAAAGACCAAGCACTGGGACCTTTGAGGTCATTCAGCGCTAATATGGAAATTGTGAGTAGAAAGGCTTAAAAGGTGTAACAGGAAGAAAATCTCGCAGTTGCACTATAAAGGGTGGATAGAAAGATGGAAGAGTGAGAATATGAATGGAGGTACAGTAAAAGGAATGAAAGAGGTTTCAGCTAGTAATGCTTTCATTTTGAAGTAGAACAGCAAGAATAATGGCTGTCATACATTTCTTTTAACACAAACTACATTAGACCAAACAGTTTAACTGAAACGCAAAGAACGGCATCAACTGCCTTGGTACTCAAGGACGGCGGTTGGTGAGAAAGACAAATGAGGGTTGTGATGACTAACTTTACAGAAAAATAGTAAAGTTGGATTACTAATGGTAAAGTTTAATGACTAACTTGCAAGAAAATGGTAAAGTTTTAAAACTGACTTGAAAGAAAACGGTAAAGGGACTATAAACCAGACCTTTCAAAGGGGATACTTATATAATTCACGGAGGGCAAACAGTGCCGTAAAAAAGCGACCCCAGAACAAGTCCAGCATTCAAGCATCAGTCCCCACATCACCTTCTCTCCCTGGGTGGCAAATGAAAGAAAAGGTCGAAGTTGGAAGACCCGTTGCACTTTATAAAAACAAATAGAAAAAAGAGAGGAAGATGAGGGCGAGGGAAGGTCTCTTTACGAAGAGCGGTGCACGGCCGGAATGTAAAAGAACCGTGAAAAGGGAAGCCTCTCCGTCCAATGGGTCCCATATGTAATGAGTGCGAACGGTTAAGAAGAAGAAGAAGAAGAAGGTGGGAGGTTAGATAAGCAAACAGGATATATTTACATGAATGTAATACTGGCTAACATGTGTTTAAAATGCCTGAGAAGACTGTATACGTTTAGTTTAGACATAGATACATAAATTTTAAAAGCCTGAGAAAACTGTATACGTTTAGTTTAGACACAGATGCATAGATTTTAAGATGCCTGATAAAACTTTATACGTTTAGACAGATAGATACATAGATTTAAAAAGTCTCAGAAAACTGTATGCGTTTAGACAGATAGATACACAGATTTAAAACGCCTGAGAAAACTATATACGTATAGACAGATATATATTTATATATACACTGGAGCAAATGGTATATATATAGATAGAAAGACTAATATACTCTTATCATAAAACAATAAGAATGCAAAGAAATACAGATCTCGACTTGTTTATCTAAACATGAGAAAATACAGAGACTTGGCTGGCGACATATAATAAAGGCTATTTTGCTTAGAAATAATATAAAAAAAATACGGACAAGAGATAAAGTACGACCATTAGTGATGAAGGGAACGCGCCCAGTTAACAATGAATACGCAAGTAGATATGTGCACAGAAAATAAATGAATAGAGAGAGAGAGAGAGAGAGAGAGAGAGAGAGAGAGAGAGAGAGAGAGAGAGAGAGAGAGAGAGAGAGTAGCAGTAGTATTAATAGCAATGTGAGAGAGAGTAGCAGTAGTATTAATAGCAATGAGAGAGAGAGAGAGAGAGAGAGAGAGAGAGAGAGAGAGAGAGAGAGAGAGTAGCAGTAGTATTAATAGCAATGTGAGAGAGAGAGAGAGACAGAGTAGCAGTAGTATTAATAGCAATGAGAGAGAGAGAGAGAGAGAGAGAGAGAGAGAGAGAGAGAGAGAGAGAGAGAGAAAATTAAACACAACAACGGATAAAACAGTTAGCAGAGAAACGGTTCTCTCTCTCTCTCTCTCTCTCTCTCTCTCTCTCTCTCTCTCTCTCTCTCTCACGGTCAGGTGCCATCCCAGCGGGTGTCTGGTGCCACGTCTCCGTCCTCTGTGGCAGCACACTCACCCGAGTGTTTTGAAGTGAGGGTCATGCGTCTTTGTTTGTTTGGTCAAGGACCATATACCCGAGCGGGTGCCAAGACGGACAGTGCCACTTTTTAAAAGTGGGCACGATGCCACTTTTTAAAAGTTGTTACGATGCCAAGTTTTTTAAGCGGTCACGATGTCAAGTCTTACAAGTGGCTACGGCCGCACTTTTTAAAAAGTGGTCACGGCGCCACTTTAAAAAAAAAAAAAAAAAAAAAAAGTAGTCACGGCCCCACTTTTTAAAAAAAGTGGTCACGGTGTCAATTTTTAAAAAGTGGTCATGGCCCCACTTTTTAAAAAAGTGGTCACGGTGCCACTTTAAAAAAAAAGTGGTCACGGCCTCACTTTTTAAAAAAGTGGTCACGGTGCCAAGTGGGGGCGGTGTCGAGGATAAAAAAAATCTCGAGTTAAACTAAGTACGGAGTGAACCAATGACCATACTGACTTGTTTATAATTATCGAACTGTCACACGTCATTATTTACTAAAACAATATCACATTTAACCCGTCTTACTCAAAACTGACTGGGGAATCACGGATAGGTGTGATTGTGTAATGGAAATAAACAATCATTTAAACAATAAATGCGTAAGTGAATGCATGTGAATAATCCACCTTTAGTTTTCTGTCTTTCCGCACTTTTACTGTCCGCCCTCAAATCTTAAAAACTACTGAGGCTAGAGGGCTGCAAATTGGTATGTTGGTCATCCACCCTCTAGTCATCAATTACACCAAATTGCAGCCCTCTAGCCTCAGTGGTTTTTATTCTATTTAAGGTTAGAATAAGCCATAATCGTGCAACAGGCCACCAATGGTTAGTGGTTAGTTTCATAGACCGCGCTTCATACAGCATTATACGCTGTACAGAAACCTCTTTCTTCGGCGCATTTTTTACTTTTTTACATTTGAAATGAGTTATTAGAAAAATTACAAGTTTTCATTATAAAACTTGAGGGAGAAAAATAACAAATAAAAACATAAAACAAGAAATAAACTATAAACTGTAATTTGAGAGTTATGTCAAAAGATCAAGCCCGAGAGAGAGAGAGAGAGAGAGAGAGAGAGAGAGAGAGAGAGAGAGAGAGAATTTCCCCTGGCGACAACAAACGACTAAAGAGATAAAAAGATATCGAGAAATGAAACAAAAAATGGTTAAATATAAGCTGTTATTTGAGTGCCTCGTCAAATGAGAGAGAGAGAGAGAGAGAGAGAGAGAGAGAGAGAGAGAGAGAGAGAGAGAGAGAGAGAGATTAAATAAACAAAAACAAAAATAATTAATGAAATATAACCCACTATTTGAATCGCGTCAAATATTTGAGACAGAGAGAGGGAGAAGGAATATAATCCGTTATTTGAGTTACGTTAAAAGATAAAGCCAGAGAGAGAGAGAGAGAGAGAGAGAGAGAGAGAGAGAGAGAGAGAGAGAGAGAGAGATAATCCGTATTTGAGTTACGTCAAAAGATACAGCTTGAGAGAGAGAGAGAGAGAGAGAGAGAGAGAGAGAGACAATAAAACATAAGCTGTTATTCGGGGTACGTCAAAGGATACAGAGAGAGAGAGAGAGAGAGAGAGAGAGAGAGAGAGAAGAGGGGGGTAGCTAGGGCTAGGAGGAAAGGGGAAAAGGGGTTTTCCCCCTGGCTGTCGCCAGAGGGTGTGAGTGATGCGAAAACTTCTCGGCTTACATGTAGGTGGCTAAAGTTTGGGCTGTCGCAAACCTTTTTGTGGTGGGTTACGGGTCAATCTTGAGCGACCTGCTTTTGCTGGTCGTCTCTCTCTCTCTCTCTCTCTCTCTCTCTCTCTCTCTCTCTCTCTCCTTTTCTTTTTTTTATTTCTTCCCGCCTTGTTTCGGGTGTCATTACGCAGGTTGCGGAAGTTGTAAAACCACTGACACATCTCTCTCTCTCTCTCTCTCTCTCTCTCTCTCTCTCGTAAGCTAGTTAGTAGCATGTCTAACTCATATCTGGAGGCGTTTCCTCCAAATCCAATGTGCCTATATGGACCTGTGTAGTTAATTATATATCCAGTTGTTAGGCAACTGCTGTGGGTGGCAGCTAGGGTGAATGGAAATGAAGCAAGAGGGAAGTCCATAAAATTAAAAAAATATATATATATATATGCTGGTTATAATAATAAGGGTAATCATTGTAGCAGTAACAGAGATGACACTCGTCTGGTTATCCCAGTGCTACTTGAGTGTAATAATAATAATAATAATAATAATAATAATAATAATAATAATAGTAGTAGTAGTAGTAGTAGTAGTAGTAGTAGTAGTAGTAGTAGTAGTAAATTGCTGTATTTCAGTCCAAAGCCATCTACAAATAGAGTATGGCTATAATCAAATAAAAAGGTACAAATACAAATATTAATATAGAAAAACTGCCCTCAAAACATTGTGGATGATGATAATAATAATAATAATAATAATAATAATAATAATAATAATAATAATAATAATAATAATAATAATAATAATAATAATAATAATAATAATAATAATGTGATGAATAACACTCAACGTTAGAGACAAAAAATAAAGAAATTAAACAAAGTTATGCTATGACATAACTAGATATTATTATCACTCATAATATTAACTGTTCACTACAGCGTCACAAGAAAGACGAAGAACAAACAGGAGTAAAATAAGATATATAAAAAAACTAACGATAAGAGAAAAAGTATAAAGCAAAAGTATACAAGACAAAAACTTAAGACTTGAGCCCATACTAAAAAAAATAAAAAATAAAAAAAATAAAAAAAAACTCAAATGAAAAAAAAAAAGGAAAAACATTCTTCTTGAGTCCTCGGCTAACAGAAGTTCCCACAAAACAGGATAATTAACGAGAGGCCATTTTTTTTCTCTTCAAATGGGTTTAGGCTTGAGTTTAAAGTGCCGACAGTCGTTCCGTGGCGTTCCACAAATGTGAATCTATAAGAAAAAACTAGCTTTCTATGGAATTCTAATAATAATAAGAATAATAATGTTCTTTAAGGTCCACAACAATATACTGATGGAAGCAGTATATTATTCTGGACTTTAAAGAACATTACTTGTGTGCTCGTAATTGAGATTGCTACCCAATAATAATAATAATAATAATAATAATAATAATAATAATAATAATAATAATAATAATAATAATAATAATAATAATAATAATAATAATAATATATTATTATTATTATTATTATTATTTATTATTATTATTATTAATTATTAAGCACAATTATTATTACAATAATTATTGTAATAATAATAGCTTTGTTTGGCTGTGATAAAAGTGGGAATAAATGGCTATTGTTTGGTGTTTTTTTTTTTTTTTTACGAGTTGTGAGTGGCTGAAATCTTTCAGTTAAACACTAGTGCTAATAATAATAATAATAATAATAATAATAATAATAATAATAATAATAATAATAATAATAATAATAGCACAAGTCATTAACTGAAAGATATCAGCAGCTCACACTAGTAAGAAAAAAAAGAAAGTTGGCTGAATATCCAAACTATTCCCACTTCATCACACCAACCAAACAAAGTATTATTATTATTACAATTATTATTATTGCACGGTCACGTGGGGCTACCGAAAACCAACCGCCCTTGTTGCCAAGTTGAAATTTCACGCCGTTTCGGTCGACTAGATGTTGATGATGCCTTGAATTCTCGCAGCTATTTTGGGATACGAGGATCTGCTCCATCCTTCTCTGTTCATCTTATACATTCTTATAGCCATTGTCAGTCTGTCTTGGAACTGGAATATAAAATATAGGCCAAAGGCCAAGCGCTGGTACCTATAAGGTCATTTGGCGGACCCAGCTGCCGCCAGTGATTAGAAATTCATTTCTCGATATAATGTGGTTCGGATCCCACCATAAGCTGTAGGTCCCGTTGCTAAGTAACCTATTGGTTCATGAGCCACTTAAATATAAATCTAATCCTTCGGGCCAGCCCTAGGAGAGCTGTTAATCAGCTCAGTGGTCGGGTTAAATTAAGGTATGCTTAACTTTTAACATTCGGCGATGAAAAGGAAACAGAGAAAAGGAGGTTTGAAAGGTGTAACAGGAGAAAAACCTCAAAGAAGTTGTACCACGAAATGATTGTTAGGGAAGGTTGGAAAGTAAGATGGATGAAAGAGAATATTAACGTAGGTGCAGTTAAAGGAATGAAAGGAGTTACAGCTAGGGGCCGATGGGACGCTGCAAAGAACTTTGCGTAATGCATGCAGCGCACCGTGTGAGGTGCACTGACGGCAATAATCCGCCTTCCCCCGCCCCCTCTACGGAATCAGTCTTTCTTGAAAAAAGGTCATTTTATTCCCACTAATAAAAAATGCAAAAATACATTCTTCGCGTTTATCTTTAATGGTCAAGAAATGACTACTGTAAGAAAAAAAAAAATAATAAAAATCCAAGTTTGAGTGAATATATATACAAACAGGAGCTTCGACCTTCACTAAGATCCTCTTCAGTTGTACCGTAAAGAATTTACAGTGTTTACAAAGAAATAAGAAAAAAAAAATGAAGATATCTAAGGAGGGCGCCCGACTGACGGTTTTCGTTGTAATTATTCTTTCGATTTTCTCTTTGAAAATACTTTGTAATTACTTTCTAGCACAGCTAAAGAGAACCACGGGGAGGTCGAAACCCCGTGTTTTTTTTCTTTTACTCACTTTTTTGGTTTTCTAAAATGGCTTCTTTTCTTAAACAATTTTCTTCGAGTTTACGTCTTCTCCCGTTTAGAGGGGGTTCTCACAAAGTCTTCCGGTAACATTGCAGGGTTAAAATCAATAGATTAACTTCAGATTTTCCATGAAATGAGCAAACATCTTAAGCCTCTAATACCCCTTACCGAGATCGATCTCTGCTCTCTCACTGTGCAGCGAAGTAAGTATATCTTAGTTTAACCAGACCACTAAGCTGATTAACAGCTCTCCTGGGGCTGGCCCGAAGGATTAGATATTTTTACGTGACTAGGAACCAATTGGTCACCTAGCAACGGGACCTACAGCTTATCGTGGGATCCGAACCACATCGATAAATGAATTTCTATCACAAGAAAGAAATTCCTCTGATTCCTTGTTGGCAGAGCGGGGAAACGAACCCACTCCCCTGAGATTGGTAGAAGAGCGCGTTACCGACTCGTCCAACGAGGAATTTCACCGTGCGGCAGGGGTGATAACAATTAGACTACGGGAATCACCGAGAGGCAGTTGAATAGGAACAGGAATATAGAATTTAGGTCAAAGGCCAAGCGCTGGGACCTATGAAGTCACTTAGCGCTGAAAAGGAAAATTGACAGTAAGGTTTGAAAGGTGTAACAGGGAGAAAACCTCGCAGTTGCACTGAGACAATTGGTAGAAAGTCAGATGGAAGGAACAGAATATGAAAGGACGTACAGTAAAAGGAATGAAAGGGGTTGCAGCTAAGGGCCGAAGGGACGCTGCAAAGAACCTTAAGTAATGCCTATAGTGCACCGCATGAGGTGCACTGACGGCACTACCCCCTACGGGAACAAGCAACCGGAAACTTGTATCTTCAGGACGGGGATCGTCGGTGATTTTTGTCCTAAGTATGAGTTAACTTCAATTGATTTCAATGTTTTATCGTTTCTCCATCATTTACAATTATTAATACTGTTATCTTTCCGCTACTGGTCTGACAGTAGACTAATTCTTTTTTAATAGAAAACCAGGAATACATTTCATCTCGTACAGTTTCTTCTAAAATTGTTAATGTGGTAACGTGGTAGACATGGAGGAGGAGGAGGAGGAGGAGGAGAGAGAGAGAGAGAGCAACGTTTTATAAACTGAGGGAGTGAGTAAGGTGAAGGAAAAGAACCACACAAACAGAACAAAGGAGAGGGAAAAGGGAAAATCATTCCGTCACACCATCGACCGCCATCTTTAGTACCATATTTCAACCGAATAAAAACGTATTCCTCCTGCCCTTTCCCGTGACCGGCCTCTGTGACGTAAATTAGTTATGTGGCCGGGGCAGAGACCGACTTAATTAGTTATTGGAGGCTAAACTCACAGATTTATGTCGGGTCTCGTTAACCGAGCGACCTGGATGGTAACCCAACCCGTCACCCGACTCCCACTCCAAGAGCTCCCCAAACGCCTTCCGAACCGACCGTTCGGCTCTGGCTTCGACTTCCGTTTCTTGGGCTAAAAGGCACTCCAGCGCTGTGCCTGAGATCATTTCTTCGCATCTTTTCTTTGTTACGCTATGAGCGTCTATTTCTAAATGTATTTTCGTCAAAATGGAATCAATTTGAATAATTAGCGAAATGAAGAGCAAAGGCAGAAGCTAAGAATCAAAACAAACAGCTAGAAACGAAACGTCATGCGTGGTTTCGAATTACTGTCAAATCTTCACAGCCACACCCGGGAGTTCCCATGTCTGAATCTTGTTATACATTAACCTATCATCTTTAATGATTAACCTTTTATCTTTAATTTACAGAATATAAACGTCTTTTGTTGCAATTTCTGTCCCGACGTGGAAACCCGAAGTCGACGCGGCGTTGAGGGCGAATCGAATGAGGGGGCGAGGGGAATGACACACCGTTCATTTTATTACTCCCCTCAGATACACAGAGTAGACAAAGGGGAGGCGATGCCATGCCTCCACTCGCTAAACAATGTGATACATCTTTTTCGGTCCCTTTAATTGCCTATTTAAAGTCAACATGAGATTGATAAACACGCGAAGGAAACACTCGTTAACTCAATCGAAAACAAAGACATTACCGTGATAGGAAGTACATAAATAAATTGATGAATTCGTAAAAGCTGAGTATTCCACTAATAAACGGAGTACGAAAACCAAATGGAAAATTAGGAAACAAAAGACGAACAAAGCAAAGCTTTGGTATTTTCTCAGACCGATCTCTTCCAGGTGTAGGCTATCATGCGTCATGCGTAGAATAGAATGGAACAAAAGAGAATGTAGACTTTACGCCAAAGGCTAAGCGCTGGGACATATGAGATCATTCTGCGGTGAAACGGAAATTGCCAGTAAAAGGTTTGAAAGGTGTAACAGGAGGAAAACCTCGCAATTGCACTATGAGACAATTGTTAGGAGGGTAGAAAGGGAGATAAAAGAAAGAAAATATAAATGGGTTGCAGCTATAGGGGCCAAAGGGGGATTACATACATCCTTTTAAGCAACGGATGATATAATGCGTAATCTAAGTAACAGCGGGATTTTTCTGTTAAGAATTTGGGTGATGTTTGTTTGTCTTTACGTGACTTCCGAACCACGTCGAGAGTGAACTTCTATCACCAGAAATGCACATCTCTGACCCCTCAATGGAATGCTCGAGAATCGAACTCGCGGCCACAGAGAGAATTTGGGCAATGAGGTGCTATTATTTAATCACAATTGAAAAACTAGGAAATGAAAGGCTAGCCAAGAAGGTCTTCATTATCTCTTGCAGGCAGGCTATGATGGATGATCTCAGTAACACTCGGACAATGTCTGTCAAAAATTTATGTTGTTTATCGATTAAACTTAACGAGGGTCTTTGAGCGGATCTCAAACGGGCCATCCAACTCTGTTTAATTTAGTTTCCATCATCAGTTTGATATTATTATTATTATTATTATTATTATTATTATTATTATTATTATTATTATTATTATTCTATTGAAGGAGATTGCTGCTTCAGCTGCATTTATTTTATAGAAGTTCTTTTCTATTCTTCTTATTACGGCTTTTTCAAATATATAATATTGAAAAAGCCGCAATAAGAAGAATAGAAAAGAACTTCTAAAAAATAAATGCAGCTGAAGGAGCAATCTCCTTCAATAGAACATGCTTGTAATAGGATCTTCTTTATATTTTAAAGTTGTTGTTAAAGAGAATGGCAGGATTAATCTGGTTAATTTTATATATCGTTCTTTCTGTTTTTCTTATCATACGCTTCTCAGGCTTAGCGATGTTTCCGAGTAACTGGCCACTATTCATATCGGGAATTTCTTAAAATTATAAAAATGCTGAAGATGATCTTTTATTAAAACAGAATTCTAGCAAACTGGGATTAACAGCGTAGGATCTCAGGTCCAGGTCAAACAGGGGTCGTAATCGGTGCTGGTATTATTCCGTATATGCGTAGTTTAATTCCAGGCCGGGGTCGTCTTGGGTTTACAACTTGACCTGGACCCCGAGATCCTATATGCTAATACCAATATACCAGAATCCTGTTTTAATAAAAGATCGTCTTCAGCATTTTTATAATTTCTAGAAATTCCCGATATGAATATTGGCCAGTTACTCAGAAACATCGCTGAGCCTGATAAGCGGATGATAAGAAAAATAGAAAAAACAATAAGAAAAATAGCAAAAAATATATAAAATCAACTCGCTTAATTCTGCCATTCTTTTTAACAACATTAGGTATTATTATTATTATTATTATTATTATTATTCAATAGATGAAACCTACTCATATGGAGCCAGCCTACTACAGGGGCCAATGACTTGAAATTTAGCTTCGAAAGAATATAGTGTTCATTAGAAAGAAGTAGGAGGAAATAAAGGGAAATAAAGAAAGCAGAGATCCAACTTACAAAAAAAATTAATTAACAAATGAATAAACAAATTTATGAAAATTAAAAAATAGTATTAGGGTAGTAATGTATTGCATTTTCGCATGAACTTCAGTTGCATGAAATCATGCAATTGCAACTGTCCCGATCACATTTTTTTATATTGAATTTTGGCGTTATGCCAAGCACTGGGGCAACCAAGGCCATTCAGCGCTGAAACGGAAATTGACAGTAAAAGGTTTGAAAGGTGTAACAGGAAGAAAACCTCGCAGTAGCACTATGAAACAATTGTTAGGAGAGGGTGGACAGTAAGGTGGAAGAGGGACAATATGAACGGAGGTGCAGTAAAAGGAATTAAAGTAGTTGCAGCTAGGGGCAGGAGGGACGCTGCAAAGAATCTTAAGTAATGCTTACATTGCACCGAATGAGGTGCACTGACGGCTCTAACTCCTTACGGGAATTATTATTATTATTATTATTATTATTATTATTATTATTATTATTATTATTATTATTATTATTCAGTAGATGAAACCTATTCACATGGAAGAAGCCCACCACAAAGACCACCGCCTTGAAATTCAAGCTTCCAAAGAATATGGTGTTTATTAGGAAGAAGTAAGAGGAAGTAAAGGGAAATACAGAAAGAAGAGATCCCACTTATTAAAACAATCAATAAATGAATGAATAGATAGATAATTTCTCAATATGCAAGAAGAACAATATTAGGGTAGTCATGCATTGCATTTTCGCTTGAACTTCAGTTGCCATGAAATCGTGCAATTGTAACTGTCCCGATCAAAGCAGGTTCGAGTTCATCATTTCCCGTGAAATTCCATCGTTCATCTATATGCCAGCATTTGTACAATGACCAAAAACCAAAGCCTTCGGCTCTTTCATTTATTTAATTGTTTATTTATTTCCCAGAAAAGTGGCGCCTCGCTCTTGATGAGGGCCGTTTTATCATTGCATTTATCGCGCGCTCTTGCATTTCGAAATCTGATTTAATTGAAAATGAAAACTGTTTTCGTGTGTTTAGGATTTCAGTGGATAGAGTCGTATTTCGTTGGCATATTAATTGAAGCTGTCGCATTTATTAATAAAAATTTAACTCTCGTAAATACACAAGGGATATAATATCCTTACGTGAGTTTTTGTGTTTAATCCTGCAGTTCAATATGAAGGGCATCAAAATGAATTGTTATTGCACAACACACGAGAGAGAGAGAGAGAGAGAGAGAGAGAGAGAGAGAGAGAGAGAGAGAGAGAGCTCGTATCGCAGCAATATTGCGTGTCAACAACGATAACGAAAAAGAAATGTCATATACAATCTGTTTTCCCGCCTGCCTCGGCAAAGTCTGGTTCGTCCGATAATTGCAAAATGTCATTTCAACATCAACATTTGTTTAGCTGAAACGATATTGCAAGATTTATCATACATTTTACTAGTAATACAATTACAAATCACAGAGGGTGGTTTGGTCAAATAAATGCAAATTGGATAATCAAAGTACCTCAACATGCAATTTCTCGTGTCGAATTTGGGGCATCATCTCGTAGGTGTGGGTTCGGGATGGCGTGAGTTATAAAATCTCAGTATTAAAAATGACTGACTTATTATATGAAATAAAAACCTGTGAACAGCATTTTCCATGTGCGTCGGAACAAAAACACACCCATATTCAGACAGACTGAGACACAGTTGATATATATGTATTATACCCCGTCACATTTCAAAACCTCCAACCTGCCATTGAGTAGCTCGGATAACTAACACCCATCCATCTCTTCTTCCTTTCCAGAGACCTTCTGCTGGGCCCCCACGGAGAGGGCCCCGTTATGTCCCACCACTTCGACCCCGCCGGCCACGACATGCGGGCCATGTACGTCACCAAGATGGCGGCCTACGACCCGACCAAGATGGGCTACGACCCGAGCCTGGCCGGGATGGCGCAGCGGCAGAACATGGTCAAGCCGGAGATGCTGTCGCCCCACTTCAAGCCGGAGGCCGCCTCTCTGCTCCACCACTTCCCCAACATGGCTTCCTACCCCTACCACGGGTACGACGCCTCGGCGCTGCAGGCGGTGACGACTACGAGCCATCAGGACATGTGAAGGAGTCGTCGCCTCCTCGGCGGATGATGATCAGGCGTTTGTTTTGATACTCGCTGCTGGCCGGTTGCGTTCAGTGCGACACGATAACTCTCCATTATTCCTCTAAATTGCTGAGTTTGGGATCTTCTTCTTCTTCTTCTGCTAGCAGGAGAATCGATCAGTGAGTGACTGAATTAATCAGGGATTTTGGTGTCAAGGTGACGATCGAGGGTTAATGGGAGTCGTTCAGTTTTGTTAAATGAAAATATCTACGTGTTCTATTTTCTAGAGTTACATATATCTGACAGTGTTTCGGGGAGATTTCACTGAATAGACAATCCTTATTGCAGCTTCAGAAAGTTGGGTACTGTGAAACGAAGATAAATAATATGAATCTTGTTAAACTAGCTTCCTTACCGACGTGTGAAAGACTAATTCGGTAAATTTAAAAGCAAAACATTTTAAAAAAAACAGCAGGTGACAAAAATACATATAAGACAATACTATTTACAAATAATGCTCCTGTATGTGATAGGAAACTATAAAAGGAATAAATTTCTCATTATTTCCAGTGCTCGAGATCAACAGAGAATTACCGATTCTTCGTATCATTTTCCTTGACATACGGTTTTCTGTGCGGCGAAATCCCCTTTTGTACGCAGCTGCAGACCTGATGAAACTTAACCAAGACGCATGCGCGAAGACAAATCTAGTAGTCGTATTGCAAGGTGCTAAACTCTCTCTCTCTCTCAAGTGTACAGTGTATATTCTTTTTAAAAAATGTGTTCTTCCGGTATTTCGCTCCGTTGTGAAATCACCTCGCCAAGAACAAGTCGTTCGTTTGTTTGTTTGTTAGCCGCTGGTTCGTAAATTCAAGATCCTTTTTGGAGTTTCACGAAGCTTTGAAACCGCTCAAAGAATCTGAAAGTCGCAGGACATTTTGGAGGGAAAACTGGAAATGGCAAAAAGCCGAACCCACGCAGCGTGCATTTTGACGAGCCGAGAAGATTCGAGATTTCATCTTGAACAAATGATGTTCGACAGTCTCGCACTGTTGTTGTTGTTAAGAAGAATATGTCGCCTTATCATCACGTAAATAAGAGCTACTGAACGAACGTGACGAGCTCCAAATAAATAAATGTTAGATGCAACCCAGTTTCATTCAGTGGTGGCCTCTGGTGCCGATTCACCAAATTATTTACCTGATGAACAAGTGACGTATTCTCCACTCGCGTCAAATCCGCGTATCGAGTGTGTGGGTGAATCGGTGTTCCATGTAAATATGATTTTTTTCCATTACTAGGCTTAAGGTAGCTCTTAAGTATTTATGAATTGATGGTAGACTCCGTTGTGGATTCGACGAATATGAATAATGGAGAGTCAAGTGCATTTGCAGGATAAAATCAGTGGAAAGAACAGTTGCATCTTGCAATGTTTGTTGATGATGAAATAACCTATACTTGGAAATGAGTAACGGCTAATCAGAGTTTGTGATTAACTCAGCGCATTTCCAATGACCTGTGTTCCGTTTTGTAAATCCTCTGTACCTCAAGTGATAGGCCGATATTATGTATTATGTGCGGTTTTCTCTTTAGGTTATGATAAATACCAATAGAATTGTACAGACATATATGTATTATGTCTAATTATCTTCCTTGTTTAAGTTATTAGCACGAGTATAGGTGGAATTGTGCAATGCTGAAATGCTTTTTTTTTCCACAAAATTAAATTAACTCCCAAGTTAGAGAAAGAAGTAGACTGCAGCATAATTTCAAGAAAAACTCACACACTAGTTTTCAATAAAAACTCGCACACTAGAGTTTTTTCAATGGAAACTCACACACTAGTTTTTTATCAATAAAAATTCACACACTAGTTTTTCTTCAATAAAAACTCACACACTAACGATTTTTCAATAAAAACTCACACACTAGAGTTTTTTCAAGAAAAATTTACACACGAGAGTTTTTTTAATAAAAATTCACACACACTAGTTTATCAATAAAAATTCACACGAGTTTTTTTCAATAAAAACTCACAACTAGTTTTTTTTTAAACTCACACGCGAGTTTTTTTCAATAAAAACTCACAACTAGTTTTTTTTAAACTCACACGCGAGTTTTTTTCAATAAAAACTCACACACGTTTTTTTTTTTCAATAAAAACTCACACACTTGAGTTTTTCATTAAAAACTCCCACTAAGAGTTTTTCATTAAAAACTCACACTAAGAGTTTTTCATTAAAAACTCACACTAAGAGTTTTTCATTAAAAACTCACACTAAGAGTTTTTCATTAAAAACTCCCACTAAGAGTTTTTCATTAAAAACTCCCACTAAGAGTTTTTCATTAAAAACTAAAACACTCACATAAGAGTTTTTCATTAAAAACTCACACTAAGAGTTTTTCATTAAAAACTCACACTAAGAGTTTTTTCGGTAAAAACTCACACTAGAGTTTTGTAATAAAACTCATACACTAGAGTGTTTTTTTCAATGAAAACTCACACACTAGAGTTTTTTCAATAAAAACTCACACACGAGTTTTTTTTTTCAGTAAAACCCCACACTGGAGTTTTTTCAATAAAAACTCACACACTAGAATCTTTCAAGAAAAACTCACACACTCGAGGGAAGAAGATGCAAGGAATCGAAATAGATTGGAAAAAAAAGTTGACTCGGGAAGCCGACCCTGGTATACAGTGGAATTAATTAGGTCAAAAGAAGAAGACTGGAGGTATAGTAAAATATATTTCGGGACCAAAATAAATCTATGCTTAATTTTTTCTGCCTAATTTATTTTTCAATTACACAAACTCTGCACGCAACTACTATTGTCTAAATGAGGTGGCACACAGAAAATGAACACCTGTATCTCAAGTTCTACCTTGCGATAAGGAATCAAATATAACTATTATTAATATTATATTCATTTGTATGCTTTCCAATCTTGCCTCTAATAAATGAAAAATAAACTTCTGGCTACAAATATCTACAACAGTTGGTTTGATAGTGTTATTGTTAGTCTTCTAAGAGTGTTTTAATCTGTACAAAAGGTGATACATCATAAAACAAAACGTGTTGCCTATTTGAAAAAAGGAATGCAATACAATCATTTACGCCATTGCACAATTCCACTGGTCCATACGAAAATGCCACATTCTCTGTCATTCACTTTTATGCTGCTGGAAACCTCTGTCTGTGATAAAATCCTTTTTTATTTTTTATTTTTTAAAAGCTGTTCCAAATACCTCAGGGCGACGACGAGATGATCGTTGTCTTCTCTACTCCAAACATCAATTAATCTCTTAGGCGGTTTTTCTGTCGACAGACCTATCTTTTTCTGTTATATCTCATCCTGTGCGATTTGGAGGTGCGTTTGCAAGGTACAGTTTGTCTTAATGATCTAGAGAACAATCTGCAATGTATGCGTGTAAGGGAGTGCTTATTGCCTATCGTTATAGTACATACTGATGTACACATCTTTATACAAAAATTGTTTCTTTACTATTCTTGGAGAGCGCTGTCCAATTTGAGAATTATATGGGCAGCCTGCTAAAACTTCAGGTTTTCAGAAAACGCCAATGTTTTACTCATTCCTGTTGGATAATCTCCCACTATTGCCAATAAAATTAAAATTACAGCACACACACACACACACACACACACACACATATATATATATATATATATATATATATATATATATATATATATAGATATATATATCATATACGCATATATATATATATATATATATATATATATATGTATAATTTTTGCATAAATCATACGTATGAATGAGCATAATA
The DNA here is from genome assembly GCF_015104395.2 of Macrobrachium nipponense. Classification (NCBI taxonomy): domain Eukaryota; kingdom Metazoa; phylum Arthropoda; class Malacostraca; order Decapoda; family Palaemonidae; genus Macrobrachium; species Macrobrachium nipponense. Next base: position 58,350,398 of record NC_087217.1, on the reverse strand, counting down.
CGTAGTTTCTTTTACAATGTTCACACAAACATCAAATTCATCCCTCTCCCCTTTTTTAAATACTTCACTACAATAAACTACAATATACTCATTGTAAATTACGATATTTACCGGAAACAGTTCACAGGATTAACTTGCCAATAATTGAAAAGTCTTTGAACAAAGTCTTTGGACAACTGCGATCACGAAACAAGAATACCAATAAATATTTAATCATTAAGAATTATCACTGCAACTGCTATAATTATAGACCTTTGCTAGATTCTTTTCCAGATCATTAGATGTGAAAATGAGAGAGAGAGAGAGATAATTCCTAGAATATTACCGCTACTCATTCCCGTTTCTTAAACTGAATCGCTTCCCATCGTACAACGTTATTATAATTTAAAGAAATGTCAACATGTTTTATTTTCTTCAATTTCTTTTTAATATTTAAAATTTCGAAAAAAAAAATTACAGTCTTTTGTTTACGTAAGTTGGAGACAGGACATCCGTCGCTGAGACGGTTCCTCGTCCCTCTATTCTCTGGAGAACGGAAAAAAACAAAACAAAAGGATCTCACAGGACGGGCGAGATACCTAAGAATCCCTAATGTGTCCTGCCATTTGTAAATAAAGGCTACTACAACCCACAGACGTTGATGCGTTTCATTTCATCCTCACGGAATTGAACTTAATAGAATACAATGGAATTTAGGCCAGTGGCCAAGCTCTGGGACCTATAAGGTCATTCAGCGCTGAAAGGGATACTGGCAGTATAGGTCTGAAAGATGTGACAGGAGGAACCGCTAGGAAACAATTGTAAGAGAGGGTGGAAAGTCATATGAAAGAAATATGAACGGAAGCACAGTAAAAAGGAATGAAAGGGGATGCCGAGGGGACACTGCAAAGACTAAGTAATTCCTACATAGCACCACGTGAGGTTTACTGACGGCACTAACCCGCTACGGTGCATCCTTGCTTAATTAATAAATAAATAATTGATTAATTAAATATTGGTGAGGGGAGGGGGGAGTTGGTTAACATCCTAAAAATCAGTACTTAGAAACTTCCAACTGATGTTAGGAGTCTGATGTGCGGTCAGTGAGTCAGACAGAAGCTAAAAGAATGTTTAAATAGCAAACTATTGAATAATAATAAAAAAATAGCTTTAATAATTATACCTTTGATGAAAATACAAATAACTAGAAAGGCAAACAAAAATAGTGAAAGATTATTTGATTAAATAAATATAAATAACTATAATAGAAGAATGACGAATAAACAAAATAGATATCTGCAAAGACAAAAGACATTGGATTTTGTTAAGAGTCCATTCGCCGATACAGGTGCAATCACGTATAATCTAAACCAATTATCTGCAGGTTATACCCTATTAGACACATGCACAGGATATAACTGTTCCACTAGTATTTCTAAAAATGGAAGTTAAATATGGCAACAAACTGTAAAAAAAAAAAAAGAAAAAGGAGCAACTGTGCCGACAAAGCAGCTTTAGTACTACTATGGCTTGTTATGTACGCGTCATCTACTCCGAGGTGTTATAGTACTAAACACCGTATGGTAAATGTAAAGATGACGGCAGCGCGAAGATATCGTTCATTAATATAATTTGTCTACCACACAATATAGAGAAGGATGTATATAATCCTCTGGTGCCCGAGAAGATAGTTACTAAAAACGCCGCCCCATGGAGCTTCCGCTATGTTTAGTACTATATAGCACCTCGGAGTAGGTTACACGTAGACATTAGCCCAAGTAGACCAAGGCTTTTACGATCCATTTGGTAGCATTCAACCCCGTAGGAGGATAGCGTCCTCGCGTCGTGGCGCACTGTCCGCATTACTTAGGTTGTTTGCAACGTCCTTTCGGCCCCTATCTGCAACCCCTTCATTCTGCCCCCGTTCATATTATCTTTCTTTCATCTTACTTTCTACCCTCTCTAACAACCGCTTCACAATGCAACTGCTTTGAGGTTTTCCTCCTGTTACGCCTTTCAAACTTTTTCAGTCTCAATTTCCCTTTCAGCGCTGAATGACCTTATTGGTCCCAAAGCTTGGCCTTTGGCCTAAATTCTATATTCCATTCCATTCCTGGTATCATTCAACCACCCATCAATTGCTCTCAGTAGGGTACCAGCTTGATTGAATAGCATACTTTCCAGAATGACTATACACTGTATTCATGGTCGTTTACATATAGGAAGGCTCCTTGCGGAGCATTACACTAAATCCGCTCCAAAATCCCAAATAGTAATTTCTGTTCAATACCTTCATATCTGCAATATCGATGTTTCGAACTTGATTTTGATTTTATCTAAATAGATTTTTGGCATTAAGTCAAGTACTAGGGCAACTAAGGCCATTTAGCGCTGAAACGGAAATTGACAGTAAAAGGTTTGAAAAGTGTAACAGGAGGAAAACCTCGCAGTTGCACTATGAAACAATTGTTAGGCGAGGGTGGACAGTATGATGGAAGAAAGAGATTATGAACAGCGGTACAGTAAAAGGAATGAAAGTAGTTGCAGCTATGGTGGCCGAAGGGACGCTGCAACGAACCTTAAGTAATGCCTACGTTGTACCGAATGAGGTGCATTGACGGCACTATACCCCTATGGGGAATGTTTCGAGCTGCCCTCAATACTAGTAACCATCATGTTATTTCGTAACCTACTAAAAAAAAAATAACTATTTCAAGGCCCATGACACCCTCCTTTTTTAATAAAACTAATGAACTAGGCTTCTGATTAATGTGAAACCGAAACCACCAGAGTTTGAGGCACCGACCTAATTAAGAAAAATGGATTCAAGCATCTACTCCGCATTATTGTTACTTTATATCGAGAAATGTCATCTCAATTTTGTGGCATGGTGAGAACGGAAATTAAGACCTGGCAACTAGGCTCAGAAAGACGTGTGTCGACCATGACGTGGGACCCCGTGACGTTTACACCTGCCACGCCCCCGTTTCTGTATGGTTATGAAATAATATATAAGTTGCAGTGAATTATACTGTTCTTTAATGGAATCTAAAATACTGATTGGTTATTATGTTTGAATAAACTCATTTTTAGCTTCACTTGTGTTTATTATTTAATTAATATGTAATTCTTACGAAAAAGAAGACAGAAAATAAAAATCTCGGATGGCAGTCAGGTACACGTCTGGTAGATACAGGCATTGACAAGGGCTCCTGCTGACACCTTGCTTACTGCCTACTATTGATATTTTATTTCAGGTCTAGAATGCTTCACCATTGTGTATATATATATATATATATATATATATATATATATATATATATATATATATATATATATTTATATATATATATATAAAGAGAGATAGAGAGAGAATCTGATAATGCATAGTATTCAACTATACATGTCCGTGATGGTACGCCATTAAACATGACATGATACCAACCTATTCAATCCAATCTTCAGTTTATTATTGTCTTCTTCCCTCTTGTAGTATGTTAAGAGTCGCAACACAAAAGTATTACGACAACCTTGTGGACAATGGTGAAGCATTCTAGACATGATATAAAATATCAATAGCAGGCAGTAAGCAAGGTGTCAGCAGGAGCCCTTGTCAATGCCTGTATCTAACAGACGTGTACATGACTGCCATCCGAGATTTTTATTTTCTGTCTTCTTTTTCGTAAGAATTACATATTAATTAAATAATAAACACAAGTGAAGCTAAAAATGAGTTTATTCAAACATAATAACCAATCAGTATTTTAGATTCCATTAAAGAACGGTATAATTCACTGCAACTTATATATTATTTCATAACCATACATAAACGGGGGCGTGGCAGGTGTAAACGTCACGGGGCCCTACGTCATGGTCGACACACGTCTTTCTGCGCCTAGTTGCCAGGTCTTAATTTCCGTTCTCACCATGCCACAAAATTGAGATGTCATTTATCGATATAAAGTAAGACAATAATGCGGAGTAGATGCTTGAATCCATTTTTCTCAATTAGGTCGTTGTCTCAAACTCTGGTGGTTTCGGTTTCACATTAATCAGAAGCCTAGTTCATTAGTTATATAAAAAAGGAGGGTGTCATGGGCCTTGAAATAGATAGTAATTCATCACGAAATGTAGGACGTAAGCGTACATCAATATCTTATGAAGTTCTTCCACAATAGTTTATCCATGTTCTATTATTTTAATACAAAAATTCATTCTAATTTCAGCTAATTGACTAACGTGCGTTTCCCACCTTGACGATCATTTAAAGCAAAAAATTAAAAAAAATTACAGTAGTATTACATTTCCGTTTTCGAAAATGAGTGCCAACACGCATAAAATCATGACGCTGCATAACCGTGAAGAGAGACGCAAAATATCGAAGAGGGAAAAACGGGGGTGGGGGGGAGGGTTAAGGAAAGGTTTCACACTAAACGTTTCTACGGCTGAAGAGCCTGAAGTACAGTGTAGGGTGTGACGCATGAGACACTGGTCACTAAATACCTTCAATTTCCATTCACCAGTGCTATTGTGGTCATACGCCGCATATTGATAAACTTGCACTCAATAACGAAAACCTAATTTTCCCATACATCTCCGTCGGAAATAATAGAAAACACAAGGAAAATATATCTTCATTACTTACCATCACGATAAAAGCCGTACGCAACAAGAGAAGTTCAGATTTTGCATATACTGACTAGTCGCCAATCACGCCAGATCCTCATAGTTGTCTGCAAATAAAAATCAAAATCTTCAGTCAATCTCATTCCTACAATCGACCTTTCGCGTAATACTTATACACATCTGATATGTTGTTTTTTTTTAATACCGTACAGTAGTTAAGAGCTGCAGAGGACGCCTGAAACAAGAGAAAGTTTGGCCGAGTTAAAATTAACATAAAATATTAAAACAAGAGAAAGTTGGGCGGAGTTAAAATTAACACAAAAAATTGTTGCGTCACCGTTTGTTACGAAGCTTCACTGCACATATGTGAAGGTGTGAAGGCATTTACCTAATTACTTTCACTTTTTACCAAATTACTTTTGCAACATTTTTAAGTCTCATCAGCTTGTTTGTTTAATGCCCAATCGACCCGATTTAACTATAATTTTCTTGTATTTGCCTAATAAAAACTTGGCCAGAGTCCATTTCATTCTGATTATCCTAATAAAAGAAATCGAAAAACTACACTTGTCATCACAGCATAAATACTGAGGTACCTAGGACAAAAAAAAAATGCTTACGTATAATTCTGCATTTATCACGCGAACAAAATGAGGAACATTCTCGTAGTGATAACATCAATGCATGGATTTATATATTCCCCCACCGTTCACATTAGACGGTACGAAAAAATATGGCATCCCCACAAGATACTGACATTTTCACTTTAAGGCTGAGATGACCTGACTTTCTCACTTTCCAGTTTTCAAATCCTTAACTTACTCTTCTGAACATACACTATTAACCAGGCAAATGGTAAGAGAATTAACCACACCCAAATTGTGAGCATGCGTCTATACTCATAACAACTCGCATCTAAAGATGACGAACTAACCTGTCACTTTAGGAGGTTGCATTGCTAAACAAATGTTTGTGATATAGTACACTACAGTATCAATAGTTACTTGTGTATTAGTATAAACCTCCATCAACAAATTCAGAAGATTGACATTCAATCTATCTCTTGAATGAATAATCAAATCAGGTCCCTTTGAGATTTCAAAATTGTACAGAACGACAAGCACAAGTATTGTGTGGGAGCAAATCATTGTTTGTCCGATGACAGCCATGAACAGTAACATTAGTCACTTGGCTTTTTAACGCAAATAGGAAATTTAATAAACATGTTTAGAATTAAAACCTGCCAAATCTAAATCCCTTTAATCTATTTCTAACTGTTTCTACTAAAATTTAGCCTGTCCTAGTTAAGTATATACAAGTAAATGAGATTTGAAGAGTTAAAAACAACTGAATCATAGATATCATATCATTTATCATTATGATGTAGTACTTGCAGAGGTGCCAGTACTGTATATCCTATTTATTGTACTGAATAGTTTCGATGCAAAATCTAGGCTATCTTGGTCTTCTCCATTGATAGGTTAGAAGGAAAATAATTTTGATTGGTTTAATTATGCAATGCTCAAAACAAGCACCTTAAGTCCTCCAAGAATAGGAAGAATAGTGTGGGAAATCTAAGATGTCCCTCAATGTGTACCAAGTGATGTTCATCAATAATTAATCAACTTGTGAAAGAAAATCGTCGCATCGCGGACCAAAATCTTCAACAGAGACAAGGTACAGTAATTAGTTTCTAGGTTGCTAAGGTGTGCTACTTTCTCATTCTAAAGTTCTTTGACTACTTTCTTCACAAACAGGGTCAAGAAGATCCAAAACTTCTATTTCCCTGATGTCTGGGGGATACTGAGAGGTCTCTGGTCACCAGCCTCCTAGCCTAGCTCATTTCTAGCCGAGTCTAAAATGTGGAAAGACCACAAAATTTTTGCTTAGAATGTGGTAACGACCAAAGGTTAAAGGGCAATTACTGGGTTAGGACAGGATGGATACCTTGCCAAGGCCTAACATTACCATTAAACCACTACCTTTTAAACATTCAATCATTGAGGAGCAAAACTACTGAAATATGTCAAAGTAACAAATAATTATCTAATACAGTTCACAAATATATCATCAAAAACATAAAAACATATAGGGGCATGGAAAAATTAATGAATTCAAAACACAAGGAAAATCTTTAAAATAATCTCCACATACTAGAGACAACACATAATATTTCATCAGTAGCCTAGTAACCTAAAAAAAAAATATATTTAAAAACTTAATCATTTTTGAAAAACTAATATGTATATATTCCAGTTGACTTCAAATTTAAACAGACATACACCATTGAGGACCATTAGAAGTAAAAAAAATGATGCCTAATGAGAAGGGCTATAAAAACAGACCAATGATGATATAAACTGAATAGATAAAATTGCTTACAACGCACTGTCCTAACTTAGGTTTGGGGTTATCTCCCTGTGACTTCCATAAGTGTAACCTGGAATCAATACACCTATAAAAAAAAATTAACCTAGCCTTGAATGTCCATTCCTGAAGGGGCTACAAATGGGCATTTTATTTCCCTTGAAAAGATCCCACCAGAACTTGGGTAATTCTAAGCATTCCGCATCGTTCGTCCCAGCGAATACGAAAGCCACCAGGAATTGGGACGTCAAATGTATTTCCCCGTGTTTAGTACGAGCCCCTGGGGGTTAATTACAGTCGTCAGAATAAATATTACTTAAAATTCTTGTTCAGGAGGTAAAACTACATAGAAAAACCGCAACTGCCATAGTCTAGGCCGCCGCGGAATAGTAATAAAGATCTACCCCCCAACTAGGGTCTCAGTAGCCTGGGTTAGGATAGCCTGGATAGGACACATAGGATGGGTTAGGCTAGGCCTATGCTGAAGTGCTATTCAAACCAACACCACCTTGAAAAGAATACAGAGCTCTAACAAATTTTAAACTAGCTATATAATACATTATATTCTTGACTACCTTTATGAGCCAACGTTTGACCTAGAATAAGCTAAGCTAACCTACAATAGGAAGGTCTCCCCCCCCCCTCAACAAAACTCCTTACAAACAAGCATTACCTATACTTTCTAATAGCCATTGACGTGACATTCATATAATAGTTACTTAGTTTAAACGCCCAGAACTGGTCGTACCTTGTAGTCTACGCTACAGCAACCATGTTTCTTGCACAACGGAACTAGCAATGAGGAATAAGGTAGCAATCTTATCTACATTAAGTTTAATTGCAGAATCTCCTACAATAAAGGAATCCGAAATATCTTAACCTAGGGTACTCAATAATTTGTAACATTTTCATTTGTTCCGAGAGGATTGGGTTTCGGGCAAATTACGCTGAATAAGAAACATGTTGAAATTAAATTTTCTTTGTGAATATTCACGTCACGTGTTGTAAACAAATTTGGTTGCTGCCTCGCTTGGGATCCATAACTTTTTGGGTTAAGATGGGTACCACTATAGATCCTCCATATATCTGTGGGTACCACCATTAATTGAATAATATACGGATTACTACTTCATAATAAATACTAAACCATTAAAAATCCATGATAATACACAAGAAAAATTATATATCTACAGGGATAAACCTTGACCTCATTTTTTTTTTAACAAGACGTCACTAAACATGCCACAGGAAGTAATTACTTCCTAGCCTATACTTTAATAACTTAACGCTCTAACTGTAGCCTGCCACATATCACCTTATTCCTACACATTCACCACTAGCGACACTCAAAAATAAATGTTTGGATAAAATAACTATGGCCGCTTACCATGTTAAAAACTGTGAAAACCCTAAGATGGCAATAGGACAAAATTCGTAATTAATTACGACACAATAACCCATTACTGTTGATATAGACATCTGCTTTCATTTCAACTGTTGGGAACTTGGGAATGTCACAAAAGTTAAGCAACTTTACTTCGGGTTAAAATTACGCCACGTCTTTAATTGAAAATAAGTGGGTTGAGAGCAAATATGAAAGCTATCGAAAGAAGATATTTACAGAATAAAAGAATTTTAGTCATGAGAGTGGGGAGATCGATTATCGTTCATTTCCCAGAATAAGGTTAATAGAAGTAAAGGTGCTTTATTATGAGTCAAGTGTCAGCTATAAATTTACTTTCGTAAATGATGGAAAGGCTCTTGGTTGATTATGACATGCTTCTGATAGGAAATTAAGTTATATATCTTCTTATATTTTAGATTGGCTACAGTATTCATGAAATGAGCGTGGACCACAGTATATTTTCACCACTGGTCATACAGAGGGTCAGAGCATTTTGATCAAATGAACAAAGAACAGTCATCTGCACTGGAACAAATGAAAGGTGTGACCTAATATAATGAGTTATAATGTGTGTAGTATATGTAATGGGGACCAGTCCCCATCTGCGAGATGAAAAAACCTCGTATATTATCTTAACACAAGATTACTTTTTTCTAGTCGATAATTTCATAGTTGTACTTTTCTGCTTACGGTATTTCAAGTTTGCTTTTTTATTCCTAACGCGTATGCTCCCCGCTGACGGGACTGTTATCCAGTCAATTCATAATAACGTGAGCATCACAAGAGCATGCAACCTAGAAGATTTTGCATGACCATTCATCCATATAGTGCCTCAGTGGTGTGGTTGGTTTGGTGTTTGCTTCTCACCTCTGTGGTCGTGGCCCGTGGGTTCGATTCTCGGCCATTTCATTGAGGAGTGAGAGAAGTGTATTTCTGGTGATAGAAGTTCACTCTCGACGTTGGTCCCGTTGCTAAATAACCACTGGTTCCATGCAACGTAAAAACAACATACAAAAACAAACCATTCATCCATATCATTACTCTTCAGTTATTACATCATTATTTAAAGATTAGTTTAACGGCTTCTTGCCGTTGCTACAAAAACAAAACAATCTACAAAAGTCGATTATTCAATTTCTACGTCTCTGATGAGCGTTGCAATATTGTTTGTGTGCGTGCGCGTAAAATGTCTAGGCTTTGGAGTTGATAGTTTCGTTCTTTGTGACTATATCACCCTTATCATTCTTTTGTTTGTATATTCTCTTGCTGATGGCAACCGCTTTGTCTATTGTTATGCTACACTGGTCGGGACCGTGGATTGTTCCTTAAATTCTATGTAACATTTTTATTGTTCGTAAAATAAAAGACAAAGACAATGGTACTTGCCGTTCCTGTTGGACTACTTATCTATTTTGCCGTTCTTCATTGGTAGCTTGCAATCATAATATTTCCTCGCATTCCATTGTTATTACATTTCTGTGGAACATTCGTTCTATTCTTTCATGGCATTTCTATGCATCCTCAATCCATTTTTTCTTTTATGATCAAGGGTAAGTGCTGTAATCTTTGCTACGCCCTGGTTATCAAGTGATAAATTTTTTATAAACTGAATCATCATACTGAACAATTATGACCGCTTTGTTCATCTAGATGACATAAAAATATAATAGTAATAAAAAGAATGCACATACCAGAGATACTTATACTTTTTATTTCGTTGGCTGACAATAGAAATTGATTTCACATCAACGAAAAAAATAATTGTACTATATTCCATTTTCCTAATGCTGCCTGCCTAAGCGAGGTCTTTTTCCCTCGATCTAATTAAATAGTCATTTGACTCTTTCCTTCAATTTTAGTTTGTGATAATTTCAGCTAAAGAACTTGGGAGGATAACTGAATATGACACTCTAACTAATTTCATACAAGATAAAAAAATCTTTTATCTCCGCATTTATGGAAAGCCTTAATTATATTCTAAGCAAGTTTCAGCATAATTTTACTTTCTCTTCATTAAAAAAATATGAAAAAAAAATTAAGTAATCTATCTAATTGTTTTTTTTTTTTTTTATATACGAGTACAAATGTTGTTGAATGGGTAGATGGGTAATGCATCACTGACATAAATGGAGCTTAGGAATTCGTTTTGTTATCAGCACCTTAATGTACGCCCTGTCACAAAGTTCTATGTTCAGAGTTATCCATGGTCCAAGCAAGTGTAAGAACTTGCTCGAAGACAATCCAAGGTAGCCGATAGTGTGAAATAGTCCCTATACAGGATTACTATGTCATGTCTAAAAGCTACAGGTATTTTGAATGACGGGACACATCTTGGTCCAAGCATAGTAAGCAGTTTTCTATCAATCGAACTTTGTCGTTGTGACCTTCTTATGTTACTGTCATTTTCTAAATCGTGGGTATTTTATTATTATTAGTAACAGGAGTGAAAACGAATGGGAATAGTTAACGAAAAGTTTCATTTTCACCTTCCCCATGGTGTTTGTCCAAAAATACTTGTTTGCCGGTTCATTAGAATCTTACTTGCCCGGTTTACAATACCTTGTAAGAAATGCATCACCGAATAGGAAAACATTCAATCCCCTATTAATCCCCATCATTAACAGAAAAGAAAATGGCCTATACTGCTATATATCAACTAAATCAAAACACACTATTAATGGAGCCTTTACATTTATTTCGCAGTAACTACTATTCATTACCTGAAAACGGAAACTAAGAACATGAATGAGTGGCTAAGAATAGTGCACTGGCAATCTGACTTGCAAATGCAACGCAATCGAACGCGGCGATTGTGTTCAAGCACAGAAATGCTGCGCGATTTTGTCACGAAAAACGAAAATACAATTGTTAATTAAATTTTTAGTTGAGAAAAATTTTGAATTTGCTATTTTTCCATGGAATTAAAAATAATGATTTTGTATGGCGAAAAACATTTTGACAAAATTCGAAGTGTACCATAGAGGTTATATTTTCCATTTAGACAAAGATATCTTTATGTACAATTACTTACGCTAAACTCTACTTTGATTCTTATTATCAGTGTAGTAGGAATAGTATTTATTTTACTGATAACAATGCTGAGTGGCTTATAAAGAATAGTTAAGCCGCTATGTTGTATTTAAGCATTCAATATAATTTTCCGACAAGACATCTTCGGTGCAATTGACAGGAGAGATTTGTTTATATTCAGGAGGAAACACCTACTTGGCTCCCACCCGTCCCTTCGTGACATCTGCAGCTATAATTATGTTTTCTATAGCATGTAAGATTTGATTAGTATCTTTCATTTCAGTTGTTTATATTGCAGTAAATACTATACGCCTGTTCAACTGCTATTGATAAACCAGATTAACAGATCCAGAGTGAACAGACTGTACTGTATGTTAAACCATCAACCATGACGTTAGGCCTCCATAGGCTAGGCTAAGATAGGCCTGGTTTAATTACCTCGGTAAGTATAGTTACTGGGTAGAAGTATAGTTACTGGGTAGTCGTGGTACTTACGAGCTAATGCAGGAAAGGTCATGGACATTAATATGATGATCTTAACTCCCAGCCAAGTACATTAACCAGATATCCTAGTAACCTAGGTAGCTATTTTCCTATGGTTTTAGTTACCTAGCTAGGTATAGTACCTGGGTATCTTGCATGCGAGTTTTTTTTTTTTTTTTTTTGTAAGGGCCGGCTTTTTTGTGTTTTCCCTCCTGCCCCTTTAGCCTATTGTATAGCTATCCAACAATTACAGCTTACCCTAGGGGAAAACTCAATTTTTTGTGTGGGTAGGAGCCTGAAGCAAGGCATTAAATAGGTAATTCATGCTTATTACCAGGAAGAATTCACCAAGAATTTACTGAGCACTAAAATATGGGACGAACAGTTACAACAATGCAACCTAACCTAACTAGAGGTCCTGACCTACTCAGGTGGTGAATCCTCATCTAACCTGAATTAAAGTCCCTTAGAATATGTTCAGTATATTACAGAGCTGCATATTAACATTACGTAAACCAACCAAGTGTGTCAGGTCCTTGGTTAGCCTGGACTTGACATATAGGGTAAACAACCGCAGACGATCCATCATTATCGTGTGGCCAGGCCTTATTCACTCGATATTTAATTGGTGAAACAAGAATACAATTACAACTTTAAGCATACCATTTAAAAGATTGAAGTTTCTTCAACATAATGTGATATATGAAAGCCCCATACAAACTAAAATAAGCATGCGAGCTCTTCGTAAAATATGTTCTCAAGGCAGTTTTAAAATCAAATATGGCGGCAATTGCGGGACTGGCCGTTCTAACCACAGACAATCCACCATCTTTCCCAGACTTCCCAGCACTCCCAGCACTCATTTGAACAATATTAGCGTATATATGTAACGTTTATTGATCTTACTCAAGATTGCAGTGATAATCAGCACAATAAAATAACATTTTGTTGCCTATATTAGTGAAAGTATGAAACTTTTTATTCCCAGGGTCATGGTTTGAACTGAATTAAATTTTACCTTGTAATTGGTGGTTTTATCCTTACTGCCATCACAACTGAAACTCCACAGTGCTTATTTGATTGTAATTATACACATTTTGGTCTTAATTCACTCCAAATTGCACTTGAACCACGTTGCTGTTCCTGGTTCCTAAACACTCACTCCACAAACACAGTTACGAGCAGCAGACGACTACACTGTTTATGAGGTGCAAAGCTTTCTTCCCTTAATTGTTTACTTTACACATTATTTAGTTTAACTTTTCACTGTTACTTCAAAATGTTTATTTAATTCATGTCTTTTATCCCTTTTTTGCAACCAAATTAACCCCGAAAAATTACAAATATTTCTGATGTACATATGAGCAGACGACACGCTGTAAAATGACTCATCGTTGCCAATCTAGTGGAGCTTCACACATACACTGATGCATTTACAAACTGTTTCCATGAATTCTAGTTGTCATAGTAATGCAGTAATGATAAAATTGCTATAATATATATTACAAATAGATACGCTAATTTCACTTATTTCCCCGGTTTTGTGTAATTCTTATACCCAGTGGAGGGTAAACACATACCAATTGACAACACTGATATACAATTGAAGAGTGCAAAACGTCGCAAAGAATGCCGTAGTTCCCTTGGATAAGTAGTGGTTGGAAGTCGTCTTTACGATTGTTGTGATGAAAGTGCCCCAGCGTCTATGGATACAAGTGGTGTGCGGATTTAGCACAGGAAATGGGAAGTTTGTTGACACAAGCGACTCTACAAACATCGAGATGGCGTCAATCTTCTAAAAATTTTTAATTGTAAGTAAAAATTTCGAAAGCATCATGGGGGTAGTGTGCACTGTGTTGGCCACACTTTTCATTACCCTCTGTTTAAATATTAAAATATGGCCTTAATTTCTAACTTTGGAGAAAATACTTACTTCGAAAGGAGAGTAGAGGTCTTGAGCTCCTGCTATCACCACCAACAACTCATGACTGATGACCATCTCCAGTGTCAGGACGTGTTAAAGTACTTTTTCGGAGGGTGGCCAAAAACGCGGTAGTCGGCGAGTTGGCCAGTCCAGTCGGTTGTTTACCCTACAACTACAGAAGTCATTTTTGGTTAACTCACAATTATCCTAAGTATGCTAACCTAAGCTTCCATAATCTAAACCGACGTAGGGTACTGGTGTAGGTTCTGGGCCTTATCTGGTTGAGGGGAGGGATTAGAGGGAATCTTCATTCTATCTGGAATCCCTTCCCCCTATCCACTTACCTAGCCTATCGTGACCTAGCAGGTACTAAAACATAAAACCTCGGTGGCCACAAGTTTGATTCTTGGTCATTCCATTGAGGCATCAGAGATGTGTATTTCTGGTGATAGAAGTTCACTCTCGATGTGGTTCGTAAGTCACGTAAAGCTGTTGGTTCCATGCAATGTAAAAATACCATACAAACAAACAAAACTAAAACATAAAGATGGAATACGGAAAATCATGTCAACCTTAGCTTTCACACCAGCCCTCAACGCAAATATTTCCTTGTCCCATTGCTAATCCTAGTAATTACCAGGCATAATAGGGACTTAAGCAATCAGTTGAAGGGATTATCTTACTTAATATGAAATTCATTGCTTAAGTTATCCATCGGTGTTTCTTACAAGGGAACCATTATTAAACTGAAGAAACACATGAAAAATGGCTAAAACCTGAATTTATGCATTTAAATTGTTTGATAAAGGTAAGTAATTATGCAACAGAAAAATAGAATCTCACAAATGAATAGAACAACTTCAAGATACTAACATGATACTTCGAAAATATGCAATGATACATTTCTTGATTACAAAAATATAACTGGGCCCTCAATCATATATACCTCATGGTAAAAAATGGTAGAAAGCCAATCATGTGACAACATCTGATTCATTGAATTCAGTATTGACTGGTACTAATTGAAGTACTATTATAATACCATATAATATTATAATACCATATTATGTCATGTATCACTGTAATACAAAGTTTAGGCTAGTCCCAGTAGGAAAGCTTACATTAGGATAAACCAAGTGTAGTCTGACTTCGTATAGTTATGCTAGGCATAGACTACTGTCTATTGTGGTTTGTCCTTAATCTTAGGCTAACTGTGGAAATAGTTATTGGCTAACGTATATTGAGCCAATTTTGCATTATGCTCCTGTTAGTACGTATTATCTCAACAAGCCTAGACAACAGTGATATGATGAAATATGACTACTAGATGCTAGACAAGATAGACATAAACAACTCTGGGTTCTTTGGAGCAAAGTTTCCTTGCTAGGGACATGGTGGCATAGAATAGGTTAGGTTAGATCCTTTTGCTAAAATGCAAGTCATAAAGATAAACAGCTTCTACCAAGATTATACAAACTGCTTGGATTTTTCAAACCAAAGTAGAGGCCTCAGTAATGATAGATAAGTAGGTTAAGGTAGAATAATCATAAGGATCATAAATTAATATCCCCTTCCAAATGATAGAGTTGTTTTTGTAGACCTCTTAGGTAGTAAACTTTATCCCAATGTTTGTTTCTCTACAGGAAAATTTACTTGAAAAGTATCAGGAGAGGAATGCACAAGATTAATGTTTCAGCCTTAAAATTTTTATTGTAGTCTGGTTTGCATAACATAGCTTCAGTGACTGTGTTCATAGATAGCATAATTTGTAGCTGCCGTGAGGATTTTAATCTAGAGTGCTAAATATGGACATGTGAAAAGAAAGAAAAAGACATTTTAAGTAAATATTGTTAAATATCGGCATCTGAAGTGGGTGACAATATTAGCTCAGATTTTGATTTACCAAGGTGAAATGGTCGTTAAGGAGTTATCAGGCTGGTGAATTGTTCTCTGATACTGCCCAGTTTTATGTTATCCACTTAGGATCTCTAGGGAAATATAGAAGCAGAAGCAGCCCATATCAAGGGAATTGATGTTCTTCTCACCAGTATTCTATGAGGTAACTGTTTACAAATGATTCCATATTTGTTCATATGCGGAACAAACCTTCGGTCTTAACAATAGGATAATCTTTTAGCGCTAGCTGGAAACCGGTAAAAACAATCAGATTGTAAAAACAAGGAGTCTGTGGCATTTGGCAATTCATGCATATATGCTGTTGATGTTTAGAGTTCGACCAAGCTCGGACCCTCACAATATGCCAGTCTTTCTTTTACTGCCTTGGAGAGCAGAGTTTCGCTTCGCTCTTTTTTTCCAAGCTGGTTTTTTTTTATTGTAGCCAGCGCTTTATTTCTTTGTATTCAGCCTAGAATTTCTGTGGACGTCAAAGTTTTAGACAAGCCTTTTTTGTTGCCATGTTGAACTTCCTTGAGATATTACAAGAATTTATGATTTTTGTATTTTTTAGTTGAAAATATTCAGCAGAAATTCTCATGAGATTAAAGATGAATAATGGTCCATTTAGGCAAAATATATACTAATCCAATTTACCGAGTTCACAATGTGCAGATACTGTAATGGTATACTATCAGTAAGTAGATATGAATCAATGCTATGCATTTGCAAAGTTGTAGAAGGAAAGAAAGCAGGGTATTGCAATAGTATTTGGTTGTTGAGCTATGATTCAGACTTTGTTTTCTTTCATGAATAAGGCTGACACTTTAAGACACTTGAGGAATGCAATCCTACTACCGAATGAGTAGGTTACTTGAATCTAATTCGTGTTTTTGAGTACAGGCGGTCCCCGGGTTACGACGGCTCTGGCTTACGACTTTCCGAGGTTACGACGCTTTTTCTTAAATATTCATTGAAAAATCCGCCCTGGGTTACGATGCTGACGCTTCCGACGCTCCGAGTTAACGCCGCTTTTAAAAAATGCATACTACTATGATAAGAATCCTTTATAGTTTAGCACAGTATATTAATAAAAATAAGTTTTTGGTTAGATTACAACAAAAATTTTGAGGTTATGATGATTTTCGACACTTTTTATGTCATATTTTTTAAATTTTTTTAGTGACGCCTCATATGTGGAACTAGTTTCCGAGCGAATGAATACACTAGCTTGGGGTGTGCAGTTTATAACAGTTCAAAAGCGCAAATAATGAAAAAATCATTGCTTGTTTCCAGTATACATAATTAACAAAACTAAGTTTCTGGTTAGATTACAACGCAAATTCCAAGGTACGACGGTTTTTTATGCTTTTTAACGATACCTCATATGCAGAACTAGTTTCTGAGCGGAGGGCGCATAAATTAATTTACGCTATTAAGCTGTATAGTAACCAAAGTCAAGGATAAGGAACGCATTCTCAAACATTATACATATCCTTTAATACAAAACAGCAAAATATCATTGAAACATTATTTCACTTAAAGAATCCATTTATACTCTACTTAGATTTGGATATAAAAACCATAGTTTCTCTCTCTCTCTCTCTCTCTCTGTATTTTCCGACGAAAATAATCACTAATTAGTGTATTTTGATGTTTATTTTCATGACTAAATACATTTTTATAATACAAAAATGATTTACTAATTTTCAAATATTAATTTTGATTAATACTGTATTAGTAAGTTTAATAAGTTGAAATGATATCACATAATAAAAATAATAATTCTCTCTCTCTCTCTCTCTCTCTCTCTCTCTCTCTCTCTCTCTCTCTCTCTCTCTCTCTCTCTCTCTCTCTCTTTCTTCTACAAAGATGTATGTTTTTTTGTATGATAAATAAATGATTTACTATTTTCAAATATTAATATTAATTTATACAGCAATAATATCAATTCATTAAAGAAAATACCATAGTGAATTAGTAAGATTTTAGCTTATATATTTATAAAATTATGGAAGAATTAAGGAAATCCCTGTCTTCTCTCGGTAACCCTTTTCTAACTCCAGGTACTAAAACTGTCAGATATATAAAGTTCTGTGACAGCCAGGAGGGGGAAGTGCTCATGAAATTCCCCCCCCCCCCCCTCTCTCTCTCTCTCTCTCTCTCTCTCTCTCTCTCTCTCTCTCTCTCTCTCTCTCTCTCTCTCATTTACTGAGACTCGAGATTTTTATGCACTTGTACTATTTGTTTTTAATACTTTCAAATAATAATAATAATAATAACTGTAATTACAAAATTCATATGTGATAGTATTTTAAAGAAATACAATACTAATCTATCCATGTCACTTTTAATTAAGGTTAACTCTCTCTCTCTCTCTCTCTCTCTCTCTCTCTCTCTCTCTCTCTCTCTCTCTCTTTTTGCCACACAAGATAATAATGTGTCATAGTGGTAACTCCCTCCCGCTCTTTCGCTGGAAGCGTTATAAGTATTTTTTGAGAGAACAGAGATAAACACTCTCTCTCTCTCTCTCATCTTATTCCTCTCTCTCTCTCTCTCTTTTTACCGAGATGAAAGAATTTTTATGGTACTAGTATGTAAAATGTTTATTGATAATTTCAGTTATTTAAACAAATATAAACATCCTTTATACCGTGCTGGTGCTGCAAGTTGTAATGCTCTCTCTCTCTCTCTCTCTCTCTCTCTCTCTCTCCTCTCTCTCTCTCTCTCTCTCTCTCTTGTATTTTAATGAAAATATACAGTAATTTGTGAATACACAGTGTTGCACATCGAAAAAAGTAAATTAGTGCATAATTTTAGAGATACGGCCCTAAGAAAAATTGCAAATTAGTGAAATTTTTCCTTTCCCTGTGGACATGTTTTGCAACAACGTCGTTCCGGCTTACGACGATTTTCGGGTTACGACGTGTCTTAAGAACGGAACCCCCGTCGTAACCCGGGGACTGCCTGTATGTATATAGATGGCTTGTTTTTCTTTATTTCTCATGTTTTTTCTATTTCTCTCCTTTTTTAAGTAAAGTAGATATAGTTATAATCTGTTGATTTCAATTACACTAACTGATATTTCTCTTTTTCATACAGGATTGTCTTTGATACTTGAAGTCTCTTAAGTCTTCAGCAACCATGAATTCTCTGAAAAGTTTTATGAATAAGGTAAGACCATATCTGTCTTTATCACTTTTTTATCATTTAGTACAATTCCTAGTATGCACAGAGCCTGACTGGGAAAGCTAATGATTTTTAAATGAATGCAGTCTTAGGAAATGTAAGGCTATTAACAATCTTTATTGCTAAAGTTGCAAAATAGTGGGCATCATTTTTAAATATACTCACAAGCAACATAAATACTAGTAATTGTTTAGATGCTCTGATGAGGGATCACATGGTTGCATGCTTTGAGCAGCCCACAGGATGCCATTTCAGTAACTTTGAAGCAGTGGAATGTATAACATTATACATATGAATGACATTCTCAATACTAAAATAACTGTTACTCAAATGTTATATGTACAGTATACGTATATCTGCTTATAAATAGCAGTCATTGCTTTGTGCATTTAGGTAGTAAAGGTTGCTAGCACAATGTCGTACTATGCCAGCCTATTTATTTAAAAACTATTGAGTTACCCTGCCAGACCCTATTTTCTTTGCAAGTTAGTTTGTTTCATATGTTGCATAAACCTCTTTTTTCACTTATGTTATGCTGCCTAAAACACTGGTATGTTAGGCAAGAATTTAGCCAGTAAGAAGATACGTATGTGTTGTTTCGACACTTGTTGAATTTTTGTTAATTGTGTCAAGTTACATTGAGGATATTGGGAACCTAGATGTACTCGTAACATCCTAAAATTATGTAGTGGTTCCCATTACAAAGTTTGTCAACTTTGTAACTGGTCAAAAATATTGAAAAACTGCTTTGTTATCTCCCAACTGAGCACCAACTAATCGCCCAATACAAGCAAAATCATAGGTTTTTACGTTGCTGTAGTATATGGACACAGAAAATTTAAGGTACTCTATTAGTTGTGTTCTAAATGCAAACCTACATATCTCGTTCTTTGCTTTACCCATCCAACTGGTTCTGGTACTTTAGTTTTTGTCTCTTGATGGCTGCAGTATAAAAAAAAAAAAAAATTTCCTAGAATGTAAAATCTATTTTATTTATTCTGTATTTAATGTTAGCAATCTCCCTTGATTTTATTTTTTTTATTTTTTTACTAACAAGGTGAGTGCCCAGGTGAGGGAGGCAGGTCCACAGTTGCCAGGCCAAGTTGTTGATGGTATAAATAGTGCTCATGGCGAGGCGGTGGAAGGATTTTTGTGTCCTACTTGTTATATGAGTTTCTCCACTCCAGAGCTGTTACAGTTGCATTATGAAGAGACTCATATTGAGCCTGCTGCTAATTACTTGTGTCCAGTATGCAAAGCTCGACTCAATACTCAGCAAGAGTTGGAACAACATTACAGCAGTATTCATGGGATGAAAGGTGAGGATAACTTTTTTTTTTTCTTTTTTTTTTAATTTCTGTTCAGATAAATGGACAAAATTTTAAAACAAAAAAATATTTCATTTCTTTTAGAGCTACCATTCATTGTGGTACAGTAATTTGATATTCATTTATTATTTATTGGTGATGAATGCCATTTGGTTATAGTAAAGAAGACTACAGATTGTATATTTAAAAGTCTAGTTGCCAATGTTAGTTGGGATAAATGACAGTTTTGAAGAATTGTGTAAGACATAATGACTGATGCTTGATACTTGATTCTAGATAGACAGATTCATTTACATATACATAAAGCCACATGGCTGGAATTTCTGGCTGGATAATTTGCATTCTCATGGAAAGGTTTTCAGGTCATACAGTCAGATGGTTTGATCAGTCTGCTTACTCTATTAGATAGCATTGTGAAAATCTGATTGTCTGTTCAGCAACTAGAAAAGTCCTTCTATCCTGGCATTATTATGTGTATATGTATACTACTATTTCTATATGCATTTACAGTAATTGAAATAAAGGAAAATTAGACATTATAATCCTCTCTATATTTATTGTTACCAATGCCTATACAATTTTACTTAGTGCAAGGTAATTATGTACACTATTAGACAATAAGTTTAGATTCTTTATGAAACCACTGCAAATTTTGCCTAGAATTAAAGAATTATGCTCAACATCTTTCATATCTCAAGTTTTTATTTGTTCCTACACAAAAACATATTTTCCTAACATACAAACTTGAGGTCTTTACATAAAGGGTCCACCTTTTATCCCCTTTCATTTTCTTACGTAGGCCAAAAGGTATACGTACTGCGTAGCATTGAATGCACACTGACTTGGTGGGCAGTGCTTCTGCTCCTACCATCGGTAGCTATTACCATAACCACCTTACAAAAGTTTAACAGCTGGATTTTCAGCTCACTGAAAGTTAATCCCATGTGTAAAGACCTCAAGTTTGCATGTTAGGAAAAATACAAATTATTTTGAAAATTTGTCATGTGATTATTAGAGCTTTGGCTGTTTTTTGCTGTATGATTACTTTGTATTTTTAAAGACCAGTACGTAGCTTTGAGTTTTCCTTCAAATTATGCAATAGGTACAAATTGTTGTGTATTTTGAAAGGTCATACAAAATATTCTTGTAGTACAGTATAGCATGTTAGGATATACAGTGGTCCCCCCCGTATTCGCGGGGGATGCGTACCAGACCCCCCCGTGAATAGTTAGAATCCGCGAATGTTTGGAACCCCTATAAAAATGCTAAAAACAGCCTATTTTGTTACTTAACACTCAAGAAAACCCACTAAAAATTTTCATACATGGTTTTTTTAATAGTTTTATCACAAAAAGTGCATTTTATGATGAAATTCATAAAAAAAACCAGGAATTTGTGGATATTTACCATAGAAAAATACCGCGAATGCGCGAATTTTCCGCGAATAATGCAGGGAAACGTTCCCGAGAGAAATCCGCGAATCTGGAGAACGCGAATACGGGGGGTCCACTGTACACGTCAATTTTTTTATCATGTTACTATCCCACATAAATCCCAATCTGACATGCATTTTGCAAAAGTTAATGTTTATAGATGTTCTTCCAGATACCAGTGGACATAGCCTTGAAGCTCTTAGGGAAGAGTTGACAGAATTGTCAACTAATCTACGGGAGGAGCGTTGGTATTCCGAAGAGCTAAAGAAAGAGGTTGAAAGATTACAAGAAGCTTTTAAAAAAAAAGATGAGAATGAGGGTAATTTCATCCATAAGGTAGGTTGTTATGTTTGAAAAATGTCCTGTATAATATATGAGATACTCTATTCCTTTGTACAGTAAAAAGTTTTGACTTGAAGTGCAAAACAGTACCTATGTATAGTATACGTAATACGTACTACATATTATGTAATTATGAAATGTATTCTGCATGCAGTAATAGGCATGAAATGGTTTTGTAAATATTATTTTTGTACATGAAAACTTACCCAGCAGATATATACTTAGCTATAGACTCGGTCGTCCCGACAGAATTTCAAAACTCGCGGCACACGCGACAGGTAGGTCAGGTGATCCACCATTCCCGCCGCTGGGTGGCGGGATCCGAAACCATTCCCGTTTTCTAAGACAGAATTTCTCTGTCGCTTAAACGGACAACATCTGTTGTTCGTTCCTCCATCTTGGATTTCAACTCGTTTGCTGAGAATTTGGATTGGTTTTTTGGTGACGTATTCTGTTTTTTCTCTGGCTTGGCATACTCTTATTTGGACTGTTTTACGACTTTGATATTGACTGCTCTTTCACGATGTCTGACGCTAAGGCTTCACCTATGTTTAGAGTTTGTAGTAGGGAAGGTTGTAAAGTTTGGCTACCGAAATCATTGGTAGATCCTCATAATGTTTGCTCAAAATGTAGAGAGAATGAATGTTCTTTTAATAACACCTGTATTGAGTGCGAGAGCCTAACAGAGCTTGAATGGAAGGAGTTATCTTCTTATGTTAGGAAACTTGAGAGGGATAGAGTAAGGAAAGCTTCAGCTAGATCATCAAGTAGATCTTGTTCTCTAGAACAGGACGTTCTTAACTCTCCTGTTACTAACGATTTTCCCTTAGCCACAGCTGCTTCTCCCGGTACTGAATCCAAAGATTCTTCCTCTGAAAGGGAAAAGGTGAAAGCTTCAATCAAGAAACTCCAAGCTCAGTTACGAGCGTTAAATGAAGGTAAGAGTGGTGATAGTGATTTGTGCAGTGTCCCCAGTGTCCCCGGTTCCTCATTACTCCTAGGCCTAGACCGCTTCCAAACTCCCAGGACCAGGGGAGGAGGAATGTCGAAAGCCGCAGGGAGGATGCAGAACATCCCCAACGGTCAGGCGTCCCTTCGGCAGATCCTGTTGTAAAGTCCCAGGCTGCCTTGGATAGCCGCAGAAAAGGCATCCTAAGGGAGTGTTTTTCGGCCTCGGACTCTTCCTCTCCTAAACGAGGATGGAGTTCGGCCTCTCAATCGCGCCCTTTGAAGAGAGCCTGGAAGGCGCCAAAAGGAGACGCGGCTGATTCTAGCCCAGAGCGTTTTCCCAAGTATTGGCCATCGGATCCTAAGAAGGCGAGACAGGAGGAGCCCTCTCTTCAGGATCCCACGAAGAAGTTCCTGATTAACCTGCAGGAGCAGTTATCCTCTCTAGTAGGCTCTTTCTCTAAGGATTCAACAAGGAGGAAAGATGTTTCGCTCCCTGTTAAGAGTTCCTCTAAGCGCCCCTCTTCGTATAAGAGAGAGCCCTCACACTCTCCAAGGCGATTATCTCCTTCGTCGAGAGACTCTTTGGACTGGAGTTTTTCTCCTGACAGGCGATTCCTTTCGCCCTGTAGGCGCTCTTCTCCAAGAGATAAGCGCCCTCCTTTGGACAAGGTTTTGAATCCTAGCAGACAGGAAGTGCGTAGCCTCTCCCCTTCTAGACGCCGTGAATCGAGCAGAAGTCTCGATCGGTTTAGGTTCAAGGAGCCGAAAGAGAACCTAAACAAATTCAAGTATCAGGATCCTTTGGGACTACAGGACCAGGATTGGAAACAGGAGTCAGTCAGGCGCAAGGAAGGCAGTGAGACGTAAAAAGAAAAGGGCGTCAAGAGCCTCTCAAGCTCCAGGATTCAGGGCGTCAGGAGTCAGTTAGACGGCAGGAGTCAGGGCGCCAGGAGTCTGTTAGGCGTCAGGAGTCAGGACACCAGGAGCCTGTTAGGCGTCAGGAGTCAGGGCGCAGGGAGTCTTTCAAGCGCCCTGAGTCAGGGCGCCAGGAGCCTATCAAGCGCCGGGAGTTTTGTTTTTGTGAACCTCAAGTGAATAGACAACAAGAGGTCCTAGTAGGCGCAAGAATGTTTTTGACTGCCAGGAGCCTCATTCTTCTTACAGAAGTTTGTCGATCATTCAGCGCTCCCCTACTCGGGAAAGGAGTACTTCTCCCGCGAAGAGCCCTATCACTTCCAAACGGTCTCCTTCAGTTGATCCTTTGGAAGAAGTGTCGGATGGTGAGAAGCCCGTAGATGTGGCAGTTTCGGACTACAAGAGGCTCTCACTTCTACTTCTCAAGGAGTTCGGAGACTCCCTTCATCCTGCTGATCCTCCTTCACCAGGATCATTAATGTCCAGTACCAAAGCGCATAAGTCTTCTTCATTCGTCAAGATGCGCCCTGCATTATGCATGAAAAAGGCTTTAAAGACCTTTTCAGAATGGTTAGCCTCAAGAAGGGAAGCGGGCAAAACAGTTTTTTCCTGCCCTCCTTCTAAGTTAACAGGTAAACCTGAAAGGTGGTACGAGACTAAAGAACCCATGGGGTTAGGCCTCCCTTCATCCGCAGACACGGACTTTGCGTCTTTGGTAGACTCATCCAGGAGGAAGTCTTTGCTTTCTGCTAAAGCAACATGGGGCATGTGTGAGCTAGACCATCTTCTAAAGGGTCTCTTTAAGACTTTAGAAGTGTTTAATTTCATGGACTGGGTATTGGGAGCATTAGCTAAGAGAGCTCAAGACACTGACTTCGTCTCGATGGAAGAACTTTCAAGTGTCCTGGCTTGCTTGGACAGAGCAGTTATGGACGGCTCCGTAGAAGTTGCCTCTCTTTTCGGAACAGGAGTGTTAAAGAAGAGATCGGTCTTTAGCTCTTTTCTAGCAAGAGCCGTATCACCTTTACAAAGATCCTCTCTTCTTTTTGCCCCTTTGTCCTCTCGTCTGTTCCCGCAGGAGACGGATCAGGAGGTTGCAAAATCTCTAACGGAGAAAGCAACTCAGGATCTCCTCACACACTCGGCTAAGAAGTTTAGGCCGGCCGTGCCTATTGAAAAAAGAGAGAGACCCTCTTTTGTGCAGCCCTTTCGAGGTGCCTCCTCTTCCAGAACCCCTCTTAGAGGTCGCAGACCAGAACGGAGGAGTAGACCATCTAGAAGGTCCTTCGGGAAATCTAGATGAGCAGAGAGTCCTCCAGACAAAAGTAGGCGCCAGACTACTCCATTTTGCAAAAGTCTGGGCGCAGAAGGGAGCGGATTCTTGGTCCCTCTCGATCCTGAAAAAAGGATACTTGATCCCCTTCAGGGAAAATCCTCCCTTGACGACAACTCCAAGGGAGGTGAGTGCAAGATACTCAGATCCGGTCCGAAGACTAGCTATTCTGCAGGCAGTGGAACAGATGATTTCCAAAGAAGCGGTAGAACTGGTTCAAGATCTCCAGTCTCCAGGATTTTACAATCGGTTGTTCCTGGTACCGAAAGCATCGGGGGGATGGAGACCGGTGCTAGACGTCAGTGCCCTGAATTTCTTTGTTATGAAGAAGAAATTCTCGATGGAGACGTCTTCCTCTGTTCTGTCTGCTCTTCGTCCAGGGGACTGGATGGTGTCCCTGGACCTTCAAGATGTGTATTTCCATGGGCCAATTCATCCGGCATTACGGAAATACCTAAGATTCATGTTCCAAGGGAAAGTATTCCAGTTCCGAGCGATGTGTTTCGGACTTTCGACTGCCCCTCAAGTCTTCACGGACATCATGAAGAATGTAGCTAATAAGAGCCCAATCGGAGAAACAATGTCTGGAGAACCTTTTCTTTACTCTAAAATTGACAAAGTCCCTGGGACTTTTAGTCAATCTCGAGAAATCCATGCTGACTCCCCAGCAAAGCATTGTCTATCTGGGGATTCAGATGGATTCTCGGGATTTTCTAGCGTATCTTCGCAGGAAAGGAGAGAACGCTGCTTGGAAAAGGTGGCAGTCTTCTTAAGGAAAGAACATTGTTCCGCGAGGGAATGGATGAGCTTACTGGGGACCCTCTCCTCAATGGAACAGTTCGTTTCCTTAGGAAGACTACACCTAAGACCCCTTCAATTTTATCTGAAGGAGAGATGGGATTGGAAGTCCCAAGATCTGGGAGAAACCTTTCCAATCTCCAAGGAAATCAAGGATAATCTCCTCTGGTGGTTAGATCCACAAAAACTAAGCAAGGGGATCTCCCTTCACTTAGAGAACCCTCGCCTAGCGTTATTTGCAGACGCCTCAGATTCAGGGTGGGGAGCAACCCTAGGTTCGGAAGAAGTGTCAGGCACTTGGGAAGGAGAGCAAGTGTCCTGGCACATAAACAAGAAAGAACTAACAGCCATTCATCTGGCTCTAGTTCATTTCGAGGAACAGGTCTCAGGTCTGGTGATTCAAATTCACTCGGACAATACAACAGCCCTTGCATATATAAAGAAACAGGGGGGGACGCATTCCTTTTCCCTGTACGAGTCAGCAAAGGATCTGCTGATTTGGGCTCAGGAAAGGAAGATCTCTCTTCTCACAAGGTTTGTGCAGGGAGAGAGAAATGTCCGGGCGGATCTGTTGAGCAGGAAAGACCAAGTCCTACCCACGGAATGGACACTCAATCTTCAGGTTTGCCAACAACTTTGGCATCTGTGGGGAAGGCCCAATATAGACCTGTTCGTGACCAACAGGAACTACAGACTAGAAAACTATTGCTCCCCGATCTCGGATCCGCAAGCGGTAGCCGTAGACAGCTTTCTGCTAGATTGGGCAGGCTTAGACACCTACGCCTTCCCTCCTTTCAAGATAGTAGGGGAAGTATTGAGGAAGTTCGCTTGCTCAGAGGGAACAAAAATGACCCTCATCGCTCCCTTCTGGCCAGCTCTCGATTGGTTCACAGAGGTGCTGGAGTGGATAGTAGATTTTCCAAGATCGCTTCCACTAAGGAACAATCTTCTCAAACAGCCCCACTTCGACAGATTTCACAAGAACCTCCCCGCTCTAAGTCTGACCGCCTTCAGACTGTCGAAGGACTCGTCAGAGCAAGGGGTTTTTCGCGCGAAGTGGCGAAGGCTATTGCAAGAGCCAGAAGAGTTTCCACCTCTAGGGTGTATCAGTCGAAGTGGGAGTTGTTTAGAAGATGGTGTAAGAATAAGAAAATATCCTCTTCCAGTACCTCTGTAACTGAAATCGCTGATTTTCTTCTCTATTTGAGAAAGAACTGTAACCTGGCAGTATCGACAGTAAAAGGTTACAGGAGTATGCTGGCCTCAGTTTTTCGACATAGAGGACTAGATCTTACTAATAATAAAGATCTCCATGACCTTATAAGGTCTTTTGAAACCTCGAAAGACCAGAAAATCAAGAAACCTAGCTGGAACTTGGATGTGGTCCTTAAGTTCCTAATGTCAGAAAAATTTGTACCGTCTCACACAGCTTCATTTAGAGACTTAACTAGAAAGTCCTTATTTCTATTTGCATTAGCAACAGCTAAGAGAATTAGCGAGTTGCAAGCCTTGGAAGGTAAAGTTGGTTTTAGGAAGGATTCAGCGGTTTGCACCTTTAAACCACTTTTTCTAGCGAAGAACGAAAATCCCTCAAAACCTTGGCCAAGAAGCTTTGAGGTAAAAGGACTCTGTTCACTAACAGGAAGAGAACTAGAGAGGACTTTGTGTCCAGTCAGGGCACTCAAGTTCTACCTGAAGAAAAAAGTGTTGCTAGGAGGTACAGAAGAAAGTCTCTGGTGCTCTGTAAAGGATCCGAAAAGATCGATTTCAAAGAATGCCCTTACGTTCTTCATAAAGGATTTAATGAAGGAAGCTCACCTTATTTGCAATGAAGAGCACCTCAAAATTCTCAGAGTAAGAGCGCATGAAGTGAGAGCCATAGCTACGTCAATGGCATTTCACAAAACATGGTCTCTTCAGGCACTGATAGAGTCAACGTTTTGGAGGTGTAATTCTGTGTTTGCCTCCAATTACCTAAGAGACGTTAAAATTTCTTACGAAAAGTGCTTTGCTCTGGGAGCGTATATTTCTGCGAATTCAGTGCTGGGAGAAGGGACTGAGGCTAATCCTTCTTAACTTACTTTAGTGTTTAAATTTGTCTTTTATTGGTGGTTGTTTTTATTGGTTGATTGTCAGAGGGAATAGGGGACCCTCTTGCAATTCATAGGTTATAACAGTACTAACATGGTCAGGTGATCGGGATTGGCTTCAGTGCTCCTTGTGTTTACTTATAGAAACCTTAACTCTGTCATGTAAGAGGGCTAGTCCCCATTGATATGACAAGGTAAAGGCTCTACCATGTAAGTGGGTCAGCCCCCATTGGTACGATCCAGAGTAGGCTCTGTCGTGTAAGCGGGCTAGCCCCCATTGACACGATCCAAAGAGTTATTCAGCCATAGGTTCATACCTCGCTGGGACTCTTGAGGCAGGCAGACTCAGAGACAGTAGTCATGAAGTCTTCAGCCCAATCAGGTAGGAACCATGGATTATTATATCCAAGAACATATGTTGTTTTTTCCCTGTTTTTAATGTATTTAGTATAAGTATTATCTTTATGTTTAGCTGTCTCTTACCCCCCCCCACCAAGGGTGCCAATCAGCTAAGTATATATCTGCTGGGTAAGTTTTCATGTACAAAAATGATATTGTTAAGATACAATAAAGTTTTGTACATACTTACCTGGCAGATATATACTTAGCTATAGACTCGGTCGTCCCGACAGAATTTCAAAACTCGCGGCACACGCGACAGGTAGGTCAGGTGATCCACCATTCCCGCCGCTGGGTGGCAGGATCCGGAACCATTCCCGTTTTCTAAGACAGAATTTCTCTTCCACCTGTCTCCTGAGGGGAGGATGGGTGGGCCATTAATTGTATATATCTGCCAGGTAAGTATGTACAAAACTTTATTGTATCTTAACAATATCATTTTTAGTAATTTATGTATGTTGAGCATCTGTTTCTGGTATTTAGGACACTCATTGGATATACAGATAAAGAAAAACTCTGAATTGTTGGTTGTTAAAATGTATTGAAAATCAGTAAATCAGTAACGAAATAAAGTAGTACTGCCCTTAAAAAGAATTTCCTTTGAAATTCTAGCTAATTTACAGTAAAGTGTGCCTACTGTATAAAAGAGATAGAAAGGAAACGGTGAAATCAGCTGATGTACAACAATGGAAATTTAAAAAATTTCAGTTCTTGTTTGTTGAAATGCACCCAAACTCAACAATGAAATACTATACAGTATTAACTTTTTAAAAATCAGTTTCTTATTATCAGTAGCTGATTTAAAAAAAAATTTTCTGCAGTATAAATGAGGGAGTAATGCACACATTCTCGATATGCATTAGTAAACAGATATGTATAAGCTTCCATTGGTAAACAGATATAAACGTAAAAATAATGGAAACAAGCAAAAATACGAGAACCCTGTGTTATAGATTGATTTAAAAAAAAAACACTTTTTCTTCTGTACAACTAGATGTACATGTGTATAGGTGTTTTCAATAAAAGCTGAGGGGGTTGGATAGGAGATTTATCTGCTTACAACAGAGAATGACTGGCTTTTTCATAAGTGTAGTCTTACTAGTGAAAATGGAACTAGAACAATACATGAGGAATGCTGTAAACTATTTCCATTTCATCATAAATAAACATATTCTAAGCTAACTGATTGGGCAAAATTGGTAATCCAGCACCATACTAGTCCCATTAATGCAAGATTGGTGATTAACTACCTGTTCACTAAATGTGTATTTTCTGCCTGGTATGTTTTAAATTTATGTGCCTTTATTATTTGAGAGCATATGGTCTAAAGTAATTTTAACATTTATACTTTAGTGTGTTAGATTCAGCATTTGTGCAGTTTAATATGGGGTTGGCAAATGTGTTAGAAACTTCTTGCAGTTCCTCAGTTCATATTACAAAGTGTATGCTGTATTTTGTACAGGTGAAAAGAGTTATACTCAAGTTCTTTATTTGTACTATGTACTTAATTTTTCTACAATTTTTAGTATTACTATTTATTTGCCTCAAGTGTGGGTAGGTAGTTCTGAAGTTTAACCTTAGGTACCCTCGTAATCATGATTTTACAAGTTTGTGAGTTTATTCAAACAGATATCCATTCCTCTGTGACAGACCTGCAGGTGATGGTTATCTGGGTTGTATCAAGATGGAATAACATAAGGTGTGTTCACCGAGGGATCCGATCGCTAATTTCCCTCTCTCAGTGACGTCACTGGACCACATTGACTGGGCGATGCACTTGTCACTCCGTCCAGTTGCATTGTTGCAGTTCACGATTATGGGTGTGTATTCCATATTTGGATGCACTAATAGTTCCAGACAGTATGGGATTTGTTTTCACAGGTTCCCTAAAGACCCCGAGGAGTCCAAAGTATGGATTAATGCATGTAAAAGAAGTGATAATATTAATTTTAAGGATGCCAGGATTTGTTCTGTCCATTTCCGGACAGAAGTTTACGAAAGAAATCTTCAATATGAACTGCTACCACAACTTTACCAGAGAAGTTATCACAGATTAAAGAAAACCGCAGTTCTGTCTTTAAATTTACCTGTTTAGGACGTAAAGTCAGGTATGGTTTAACAATTTGTTTACAATCTCATTAGTGCAATTTTTAGTGATATATCTTTGGTTGATAAGTAGCCTGGACTAAATTCTTGAAATGAAGTATTAAATTAGATTAGGCCTAGCCTATGCAATGAATGAAGAAATGAGCTGATTAAGGCTATCCAATTTTTTTTCTTTGATACTTTCATTTTATGAATGTAAAGTTGATCGAACAGGTGATTAGACCTATGCGTAATGACGTACTTCTGAGTACGTCTTCCTGTGCAGACAATAATTAGGCCTAGACCTTTTATTTCTTAAGAACCCCACTAAAGGATATCGTGGGGTCAGAGTATAGACTGAGTTCAAGTGTAGACAGGAATTTCTTGTTAGGTAAGAACAACATTTTAAGCAATCACGGTCATAATGTCGCTCCCAATGGTGATAACATGCCATGTATGAGCAATACTAGTGGTATGGAACCAGGTAAGTCTTGGGTTTCCAAAACCTCTGAAGAAAGTGACTCCAGTCGTGTTGACTTAGACTCTGAATTATGTATCTCTGCTCATCTCTTGATGAGAATTCCTCAGGAAGGTCTACCTAATGAGCTGGAGGAAGAGGATTTTGTAGATCTTGGAGTAGAGTCTGAATATGGTATAGAAATTGAAGCCTTAAATTATCTGGGAGGTTATATAGCTCATAAGTACAGAAATAAATATCCTTCCTTAGGATTCCCAGAAATTGAAGGCCTAAATAACGACTGGATCTCCAAAATGAGGAGGAAAGTGCTGTTAGGCCCAGTCCTCAATTTGTCAGTAATTGAAAGGAAATGGAATAACTCTTTAAATCTTTTCATGGGGAACAGTTGAAACCAGGCGTTGATGGGATTACGAAATTAGTTAATATTTTCAGGGAATTAAACATTGATGCTCCAGAGGAAGTAATAAAGTTCTTTATTAGGTGCAAAATACATTTTAGGATGAAGATATTAAATGCTGAAAGGAAGTCAGAATTTCTTAAAAAAAGTGTAAAGAAAATGAAAAAAATTCTTCAGTACTTTTTGGTAAATAAAAGAACAATACGCTAGTTCAATAAGAGTCTGGAAAGTTTTTTTTTTTCATATTCATTCACCCTCGTTACTTTCGTTATTTGTATTCCAACAAGATTACATATATTCTGTATGGTAAGGTCTTACGTAATCATTAAGTGCACTGCCCAGTCGACGCGCACCTGTGACGTCACAGTGCGGGAACCGAGCGACCGACGATCTCACCTTATGTTATTCCATCTTGGGTTGTATGTTGTACTCCTCAGTTATTGTTTGGATTTAGATAAGATAATATATAGCCATTAATGTCTACATGTAGAAATTTACAGTAGCTGTTCAATTAATGTTATTTTGCTGCTGCTATTCTCTTGATGCTAACCAGATGAGTAGGGCATAATTTATAGAACCAACATAGTAATTGTTCTTTGTGTATATTATGATTTTTTGTAGGATTTCATGTATTTAAATTTTATATTAATTTTACCTAAGAATTTTTTTAAAGGACTATTGGTAGTACTCTGATGTGAATAATTTCCCATATTTTTCATTCACTTCAATTGGAATTCTAAAGTACTTTTACAAATATTTCATGCCCTCATTTGCATTTTACATGTTTAGTTTTTTCATGTGTAAAATAGCTACAATTTTATTATCTATTATTAGGTAAAATGCAGTTAAAGCATCGTAGTTTCCTTTCATGTTATTGTTAGAAGTGAGTACGTATGAGATGCATTTTGTGAATTTTTAATTGAAGGATTTTACATACCTAAGCGTATTGATAATTTTTACTCTTTATTTTGACTAAAGTCCCAGCTGGATGCTGTTGAAGAATCAAAGGCCTTATTAACTTCAGAAGTGGTGTTACTTCGCAAGCAACTGACGGAAAGCCTCTCTCTCAATGCCTCTATGAGGGCAGAGAAAGACATGCTGGAGTCACGAGCATCAGAATTTGCTGTTGAAAGGGCTGAATTACGAGCTACTTTGGATACATTACAGGCAGAAAAGGTTAGTATGTTCTGTAATAAAAAAGTAATGGAATGGCACCTCTTTATTTACTGACACTAGTAACCATGTGTATCTAAAGAATCCCTAAGATTTGCGATGAATTGGCATGTATGATGATTAACACGAGAGTTCATAAACTTGTGACCAGATATTATTCCTTATTGAACACTAAACCTTTGGTTTTGATAAATATGAAACAAAAATGACCAGATATTATTCCCTATTGAGCACTAAACCTTTGGTTTTGATAATTGTTAAACAAAAATAGAAATGAATATAATAGTAAAATTGGAAATATTGTTGTAGAACAGTTTTGCATCTGATTCTGTTGGCATATTGATCCCTCAACTTTTCTACTTACCAGCCATTACACAGTCATTTTCTTTCCTCATTTTATATTGTTATTCATTATTTTAGGTTATTATTTCACAGTGCCTGCTGCACCTGATGAAGTAGTTGCCATCACATTGATATTTATGCTGTATTAAAAATTGCATATACGTATACTATAACCTGAACACACCGTAACTGCTCTTCAAGCCAGCCAGACAAGCTGTCAGTTAATAATGATAATAACTAGATGTATGATAATAACCTTATGTATTGTTTGTTGAACAATATTTTTAGAAATGAGGTCAAACTTAACAATAGTCTGATGCTGATTTGAAGATTTCAATTGTTTTCAATATAGTATGTAGTTGAAGTGTTCACTGAAAGTATGGTTTTCTTACTTTTACCTTGAAAAATCAGCCTCATTTTGTACAGATAAAGCTATTTTATAAGGACTCAGATTTCTGTAGGCAGAGTATGAATTTCATGTTCTGTTTTATAATTCTTTAATTTCTCTATGTAAGGTATGACAGAAAAGGAGCTCTAGCCATGACATAGAACATGAATTGGATATGAAACTGTACCATATATTGTAGGAATGTGTTCTTTAATGTATTGCAAAGTATGAAGTTGCGTCTGTTCTGTCCCTTGAACAACATGATATACGATCATGACATGCTTCTTATCTCAGGTATGACCAATACAGTACTGTTTCCCCAATGCTTGCTTATGGAATAGAATAGTTGCTCTTTCCCTTGATTAAAAACACTTAGCTTCACGTGACATGCCCCATTCTTACACTTGCTCCTGGAACTTACTATTACAATGTACGTATATTTTCGTTTGTTATTTTCTGTAGATAAATATTCTCATTTCATTTTGTTATGTGCACAGATCCCAAGTGTAAGATACACTGTTAATATGTACAGATTTTTTTAAGGTTGAGAGTATAGTATTTCCTTTTCATTTTTTTACTGCCATTAAACAGCAAAAACATGTAGGCAAATATACAGTCACAGGAGATGGGTTGTGTAGGGCTTTATTATTGTTGGTGTAATTATTATTATTATTATTATTATTATTATTATTATTATTATTATTATTATTATTATTATTATTATTATTATTATTATTATTATTATTATTATTATTATTATTATTATTATTATTATTATTATAATTAGACCCTGGATAAATTAATACCACTAATACCTTAGTGGGGTTTATGTAACCATGCCCAGTATTTGAAATTATCTCTTCTTGTGGAGGTCCAAAGAATATACAGAGCCCAAAGAAATTTACAAAATTTCCATGGTCACTATAGACGTTGAGTAGGAAAAGGATTAAGGAGTTGGTTTTGGGAGTTTTTATGCATAGGCAGTTAGCCATGAGGTGGAGGTTCGATGTCACACACTTCCTTATTATTAACCCTGACAGGTCAGTTACCCATTTCTTGGAGTTGGCTTACCATCACGAAGGTTGTGTAGTTGCAAACTGGAGGATGTTCTAAAGGGTCATTGGGAACTAGGGATGTCCTACTGGGATCTTTTGTGAAGCAAATGATCACCCATTTGGCTTTGGTCCTGATGGCACAATGGTTCAATTTAATTGTTAGCATCTTGTATATTTCTGGAATTGTGTCATAGATTTGATGGGAAGAGGTATATCTGTCTGGTACATTTAGGGAAGGTTTCATTTTAATGATATATATGTCACTTCTAAGATCCTGAGTTTATGGCTGTCTGGGCCACTATCCAAGATTTTGAGGGTGGAGACAAGGCATGAAGTGCTTCCTATGGCACCTTCCTAAACATGGCATATTATCATCTTGGATAGACATAGTAATCAAAATGTACCCTTACCCTAGGGAAGAAATTCATAATACTGGGAAGATACTTCCGGTAGCATCAGGCAGTGTGAAATCACCTACCACATTATGCCCCACTGCCAGCTAATGAGAAGTCCCAGAAATAAATTAATCCACTTCAGCCACAGTACACGTTAGTGACTTTTTTTGTAAAATTTGCCTGTACATACATTGATTGCAATACAAGGAAAAACTATAAAATTATGTCATTACCAGGGACTGGAAATGTTGAGTTAAGAGCAAATACTCATAAGGGATGCTTCACAGAGACAGAATTCATCAGAAAAGTTGAGAGACCAGTATTAAGTTAATGATACTGAGTCACCATTTATATTTATTGAAACATGCTTTAAGGAGGATCTCATACCAAAGTAGTAGTAGTAATAATAATAATAATAATAATAATAATAATAATAATAATAATAATAATAATAATAATAATAAAACTGCAGTATGCATTTCTTGTGTTTGGAAAAGACTGTGATAGAATCCATGTTATGAGTTATTAGAAGTCTTAGACTATGTGCAGAGCATAAAATCATCCACATTTATTAGCTTTAGGAATTGTGTTTGTAAGATTATAGTAAAACTGAGATTTGGTTAAAATCCATCGTTTGTATATGGTGTGTTATGGAATTCCTGTACAGTAATTGCTTCTCTGCAAAGCTGTAGTCAAATTCAGTTGGCCCTGTTTGTGTTTTGAGTTGCATCCTATCATGACCAATATTAAAGGGAAATATCACT
This sequence comes from Macrobrachium nipponense, assembly GCF_015104395.2. NCBI lineage: Eukaryota > Metazoa > Arthropoda > Malacostraca > Decapoda > Palaemonidae > Macrobrachium > Macrobrachium nipponense. The sequence goes on along the minus strand of NC_087217.1, from coordinate 58,314,836 downwards.
TAAACTATATTTCTCGTGTAAAAAAAACTATTTTACCTACCTAGTAATTTTATCCCACTTACCTATCAGCCTGTATCAGCATATTTTTAGTCCTCAATTATGTTAAGTATTTTTTATTTAACTTAAATATCGAGCAAAGCATATGTCACAAAAAATAAGAGCTTATTTAAAAAAACAAAATAAAAAGCTATTTAGATATTGATAAAAATAGCTGATACCACAGTTTTTGCCCAATGCAAGTGAAGTTGCCAAAATATTTTCCTTTCTTGGGGTAAATTTTTGAAACATTGACAAATACTGGAATACAATTGTACAATTATACTTATATGTTACATAACTCAAAGGGCAGTTGTTCATAATTCATTTGAAAATTCATAAAACATTCAGTCATATGAAGTTCTTTGAAAAAATTGAGTGGGATAGAGAAAGAGATTGGTGGACTGAAAGGTATCCACACTATGATTGCTCAGCTCAAAGCCGGCTGATATTGAGCTTGGCATTGGCCAAGTACCTTGTGTGCATAAGTCATGTAAAATAATGATTCAGCATCTCTAGTAGCAGCACAGTACTGTTGCTTTTGGTATCCCCAAAGCTCACATTTGTTGAATGTATGATTATCATAGATCATTATAGCAAGTTTGGTATCATATGGAAAATAATTATTTGAGTTAATTGTAAGGAACAAACATTGTATAGGTGAAGAATTGCATAACAAATGATTTTATATGTTGGGCAAAGTGTGACTTGATTTTAAGAATTTATTTTTAATAGCATTTGGTGCTACTGTAAGAAATTTAGAATTGACCCAGACTATCAGTGGGACACTAGTGGTGGTTACTTAGAGGTTAAGAATTCCCATTTGAACTGTTGACAAAGAGTGCTGGTAGATGCTACTCTCTAAGGTGGGAGAAACATTGTTAAATAATTAGCAGTTTTTTATGTGAGTAATGGATATTGTTTCTTATGGTAGAATATTCTGACACAGATCATAATCATTTTAATTCGGACTTTCAGCTAGTTTGTTTGCTTTTTGGATGAGGAGAATTATATTTTCTTCTTTGTAAAGAGCTGAAAAGAGGACACTGACTTTCTTTTTGTAGCTTTCTTAGTATTTGGTTCTTTCAATTTGGATTTCTCTTACTTTTACATTTCTAAGAAACTAATAAGGTAATCCTTTGGGGTTTGGCATATTTTTTTAAAGGTCGTAGGAATTTGCCTTGCAATTTAGATTTCCTTAAAGACGCTGAGACCACACTTTCATTCACCAACATCAATTTGAAACTCTTTCAGATTACATGTATTGCATCTGGGCATAGTTTAAAGGGAGAAGGTACCTTATTGTAGGGTGGGTTTGTATCTGTATAACAAAATTTTTTATTTAGTATTTATCTTCGAATTACAAGCTTCAGTATCAAAATTTCCATCATTCCTAAGATATAGCACTGCTGTAATGTTGTCCAAAATGTGTCTTTTGATCTGAAGTGGAAATTAATTAGACCTAACTAAAGTGCTTTAGGTCTGGGTAATGGTGTGTAAGTTGTGATTGTTTTCTAGGCGCTCCTATTTCTGAAAGATGAGTTCCCTGCTCAGTGATGAGGTGTGTTAATAAACAATGGTTGCCCTGTATTTACAACTTGATCTGGCTCTGGATTTGTGTGCAGTCTTTAGAGGTAGAACTTGAGCTACTGTGTATGAAGAGTCCTCACCCAAGATGTGTTTGGTATAGTTTGAAACTTGTTTGAGCAAGTCAATTGTGGACAGACCTTTGACAGAAGTCACTTCATGCGTGAGTGCTTGTAAGTTTTTTTTTCTGAGGCCAAACAGTTATAGGCTTCATATTTTTGTAAAAGATTTTTGAAACTACAGAAAATTTATTCTTGTGTATGGGAAAGGTACTCCAAACTGGTAAGAAGCTCAGAAGAGGCTGTTTCATCAGTTCTTGAGGATATCAGAGAAATTGGGTAAGCCATTCTTGCGGAGCAAGACCGGACAAAGCAGGGTACTGTATGATGATATGTAAGAAAAGATCCCTTAAAGGCTGGACAGTTGCAGGGCACTAGAGACTGAATGAAAGATGATCAGAAAATTTTGAATCTGCATGTTACATTACAAAATCTTAGGGTCATTCCTTTCCCAAGCCTCATATCATTAGAGTCCTTAAGGAACTAAGCCTCTCACAGTCATGATTTATTGTTCTTTTAATGGTCAAGGGCAACCTAGCATTTTGATGGGTCAATGAACAAATTGAAAAAAGTAAAGAAAAAAATTTTAAGCAAGGAAAATCAGAATATATAAGAGAGTGTAAGGCCAATACTAAGGCTGTGGCACAATCATAGATCTAAGATTATTTGTCATGTAGTCACCACCCTCATAAGACAACTCAGCATGTATTCAAAATTATCGAGCAGCTCCAGACAGCAATATGGATAATCCTATCAATTAAGCAAGATTTAATGAAAAGGAGGGGATGTTTAGCAACTGCAACTTAGATGTGAAGGGATTAGTACAACAGAAATTAAGAAAAAGAGTAGACTGTCTTATTCCTGAATAACTAGATGACAATTATGGATTAAAGCCCCATCTGTGACCACAATAGATGACAATAATAATAGGAGAAATTCATGAAAAATTAAAAATATTATTGAAAAAACATATCACAACTTGTAATGTTAGGATTACTCCAATAAAAGCTTCAGTTGGGAGAAGTGAAGCAGGTGGTTGATTGTACCTTACTGATGGAACGTTTTATATCTCTTAAAGGAGCACTCTCATCATCTTGGTAAATTCGTTCTTAGTCATGTTTTGAGTTTTGAGATAATAGGTTCTAGTAAGAAAATATGTGCATAGTTTAAATACTGTACATAAGGTTTATCATAGAGGTGGGCATATGGCTGTTAGGATATATTTTTCATTGCAAAATATTTTCTGGAGGAAAGGGATGAGATTTTACTTTTTAATGAGGGACCTTTTGTTTTTTCAAGGTTTATGTTACTTACAGCTGTAATTATTGAAAACAGAATAATTCAGGATCAGCTGTTATTTATGGGTATATTCACTCATTGAGATGGCAGGGATGCTTTTGAACAAGTACAGGAATTTATGCGAAAATGTTTTATTAGGTTGGACTTGAATCCGAACTGCATGAAATGAGGTCAACACGAGCTAAGCAGGAAGGCGTAGATCAAAATGAAACGCAACAGCTACAACAAGAGGTAGCCAAGCTTCAGGAACAGTTAGTGACTAAAGAAAAAGAGGTTAGTCATAAGGGTTATTTTTAGTTCATATTATTTGGATTTTATCTTTCAAACATATTATACGTACTTCATTTCTTTCAGCCACTTCCAATTAGTTCTCTTGTTAGCATATTTTTGCTCTTAAGCTTGGTCATGTCATGTTGTGAGTCCAGTAGATTAGTGAATGTTTCCGTATGTGACAAAGTCACGATACTGTCTTTAGTCATCTATTAATGTGCAGTACATATGTAGCCATGTGTTTATGCAGTAAAAATTGTATGAAGTTGAAACCTTGCAAAACATGTACACAACACCATCTTTTAGGCTGGAGTAAATCAGCGCAACTTCCTTTAATATTTTATTATCATATAAGTTATTTCATTGCATGACCTATTTCCCAGCCTGATTTTGATATTTGTACAACATGAGGATGCTCCACCAAGATGTCAAGTTTCATACTGTACTTTTTTTTTCCATGTCATGTGGTCAGCATTTTAATCAGTACAGTATTTTAATTAATATGAGTACCATCACAAATTAATCGCCTGCTGCAATAATTAACTATTCAGATATCCATTAATGTTATGCCTTGTCTATTGACACTCAGTTATTCTTTTTTGTGGAATTTTCAAATTTATTTAACCTGCGTCTATATTATCTTACCATTTTTAGCATTTTTCTTATAGTATTAAAATTGTGATCATAATTTCAGCACTGAATATTTGTAATGAATTTTTATCCTTAACACAATTCAAGGAAAATTTTAAAAAATATTTATCATGCTCTTTTTGAAGCATTTGTAACCTTTATTGAAATTTTCTCCATAAAGGTTTGTAACTTTCAAACAGCCATCTACATTATAAAAGTAGAAAGGGAAAAGATGGAAACAATAATTTTTAGGTTACTATATGTATTTTGTTGTTTGGAGAATACTGTCGTTACTTACAATAACGACATGGAAAATCAATTTTTATTGAATATCTATGTTCATGCTGTATATGGAAAATGTTCCTTTATATTACATAGCGTTAAGTGGAAATGTGCAGGTTGTGTACAAATGAATGTTTATTTATATTTAATTGTAATAAGCGTTGTTACCAAGGAATATTGTCTTGTGAATGGTTTGTATAATTGGTTAACAATGCGATGTAAGTTGTTTGATAGTTTCGTTCGGTTCGTGTTGGTTTGGTGGCTTCGTTCGTTTTGTTGTTAATTTTGTCGTGAGCGAACGAGGCCGAAGTCGTGTGTTTGGGTGAGAGAGCGAACATATTATTTTCGACACAGAAGTGAGCGAAGGGTATGAAGTCAGTCGTTTCTCAACATTGGTACTGGTAGAGTGGGTTGGTAACAGGAGAACTTAATCGGAGTGAAAAGGATTTCACTTCGATTAACGATGTCGTTCCTTCCCAGCATTTATTGAAGTGGATGGATTAATCAACCGAAGTTTGGATGAGTATTATATGATATATTATTTAATTTGCCTTGACTGGGATAAATCGCTAGGGATATGCATATCTGTGCGTGGGATTCCGTGACTGGGTAAAATTGAATATATATTAGTGGTATCGTGGTTTACCCGTGCCTATTGTAATCCGAACTCGGCAACAACTTCATGTTAAACTAGTAAGTAATAATTCGGGGGCAAAACACAATAGAATATAGTATATATGTCCTTTCATGTCTGTAACACAACGCAATGAATTCTTTATGTAGAGAAAGGGTCTTGAGTTCTCTTAAACGAATCTGGTAATTAGTAATTTCTGTAATTGACTGAAGTCATTATATGTTGTTGCTTGTTTGACCCTAATGAGTAACAATATTTGGTGCCGTGACCAGGATATGTCGGTAGTATATTTGGTGTTGTGAACTAAGTTGGTAAAAGTTTGTAGTACTTGTCCGCGGTATATATGATGTCGTAAGCCAGTTTTGTGAATCTTTAGTATACGTCCGCAGAAATATGTTGCCGTGTTAACCAGGTTTATGTGAAATTTGTGAGATTTTCGATAATTTCTTAGTTTTGAACGCCGATCATATAATAATTCTTTGGTTTAGTCACGTGTTGTACGATTAGTACCGTTGGATATTCTGTAGGACATTTATGCAGTGTTTTCTTGCTATTAACTATGTTGTGTTGATGTTTTGCTGGATAATGCCTGCCCTCCATAACCTTGTCTCATTTTGTTTTTGCGCATTTCTTTAAATTAGTATGCGGTATCCTGCCTACATAACCAGACGTGGTTAACCCGTTTCCTTTTCTCATTTTGAGGTGCCGCAAGGAACATTAAATTTACTTTTTTTCGCGCCATTTGTAGGTAAGAGGGTATTCAGGTTTGATTAAAACAGTTTTGAATATGAAGTTATAACTAAATTAGTAAGGCCTTGTCCTGCTTGCCTTAAGCCTTAAATTTGGTTTTGTTATTTTCCCTTACTTTGAATTAATGTAAATTTTCTCTTGTTAGAATATTATATCTCTCTTAACAATTTAATAAATAATCGTAAAGTAGCTATTGTGGGACATTCTCATGTCACCCATATGGAGAATTGTTTTAATAGTGGTAGATCGGCATTATTGGAACCCTTAGAATATAAGACATTTGGTAGACCAGGGGCTGTTACAACCAACCTTATGACACCTGGCCTGATAACCGAACTTACTACCTATGGGCCTAGTTCATAGGTAGCAATGACTTAGATGTACCAGGAGATAACCCTAACCTGGTGAATAGTGTTCACAAAAATATTCTAGGATTGGTAGAAAGTCTACGTACAGTCAATAATTCAGAGGTTTTTGTTATGTTAATAGAAATACGTAAAACACCATCTAGAACCTCTGCCGAAAACTATCAAAAAAGAAAAAACTATTTAAACAAAAAATTAAAGCGAGATACAAGAGTTAGGGTGATCCCTACTTTATTATCAGAATGTGATTTAGCAAGAGATGGGATTCATTTTCATCATAAAAGTTACAGGGCATTGGCTCAACGTATTTGCGTTGAGTCAGACAAATATGTGAAAAGTAAAGGGTGGTAGAAGGTGAGTAGGATCGTGGTTACCCCGTCCTTCCCCTTCAGATTTAGGGCTGGGTTAAGTATGGGACAGGGCCTGCACATTCCACTACGCACGTATAATAAAATTCTCCTTTTCATTGATTGTTTAATTTGGGAGAAAATTATTGGGTGATGAATCACTTTTGTGAAATTGCTAATTTAACTTTTGAACCCAGTTATTATAGTTGGATGCATATTTATTAATTATTGAAAATTTGAATATTATATTGTATTTGTATTTTCTGAGTTTGGTCTTGTCACGATGGAGTCGTTGACGCGTAGACGTGGCGGTTATAAATCCGTTATCACACGTTTTATTGGGAAGATGACCGAAGTGATCGATTCAACTGATATTGATGCTATAACTTCCCTTAGGGATTCTCTTTTAGATAATTTGAACAAAGTTCTTGTTTTGGATGAACAAATTTTGGATTCAGTTAAAGAAGAAGAAATGTCTGATGAAATGATAAATCAAGCTGAATATGCAAGAGACGTCCGTACACACATCGGCAGACTCAATAGCTCTATTACTAACAGTTTGAAGTTACTAAATCCGCTAACACAACCACCGCCACTACCTACAGCCAGTGTTAGATTGCCCAAACTGGATCTTCCACATTACTCTGGAGATATATTAGAATGGAATTCCTTCTGGGAACTATACCATGTGTCAGTACATCAGCGGAAAGACTTGGAACCAATTCAGAAGTTTTCATATTTACGAAGTTTGCTCACAGGAGAAGCTTCGAAATTAATCTCGGGATTTAAATTTGAGGCTGCCAATTATCCACAAGCTGTAGCTCTTCTCCTATCTACTTATGGAAAGAGAGATGAGATTAAGCATGTTCTGGTGAGAAGATTGCTAGAAATGGAGTCTCCTGCTGCCAATTCTGAATCGTTGCAAACTTTCAGAGCTAATTTTGAATGCTCAATAAGATCGCTTGAAAGTGAAAAGCTGGAATTAAATGAGCTTTATACTATTTTGCTCTATACCAAATTGCCTCAAAGCGTCAGTGAGACGGTGAAGCGTAGGTGTGGAGACGATTGGTTGGTATTAGACACCTTTAAAAAATACCTAGAAGAGGAAATTTGCAATCTAAGAACCTTTGTTTCAACTGATGTGAATAAAACTGAAAACCTGTCGTCAATATCAACATTCACAGTAAATCAATCCCAAGCTGTTAGACAAAAAACCAAGGGAAATGTAAAAAAGTCCAGTTATCAGCAATCCAAAAGATGTGCTCTTTGTGATAAAGAACATTGGTGGACACAGTGCAAAACTTACGCAACCAGAGATGAAAAGTTGAATCGCATTAGAGCTTTACTGTTATGTTTTGTGTGTGCTTCTAAGAAGCATTTTAGTGTGGACTGTGACAAACCAAGTTGCATTAATGGTTGTAAGATGAGACATCATCGCATCTTGTGTGATAAGGACCAAACCGGAAAGCAAAGCAAGAATAAACAAAGTGGTGTACAAGTGGGAACGCTATCAGTAAATGAGCAGGACAAACCAAATAAGTCAGGTAAGCAATCCATATTGCCAACAGCAACAATTCCCCTGAAAGGGAAGAAAGGTCGCATGGTACGACTTAGAGGGCTGTTGGATACTTGTGCCGAGAGAACGTTCATTAAAAGATCAGCTCTAGAGAGACTGCAATATAGGTCCAAAGGAGTTGAAAAGATAGCCTTGAGAGGTTATCTAACTAGTAAAACCTGTTCATGAATACGAGATGATAAGCGTAGCCATACCGCATAAAGATAAGTTGATAATAATGGACTGCATAGTGGTGGATGAGCTGCCAGAATATGCGAAGAAATTTGATGTTAAGAGAAGTTTGAAGTCTTTATGTAAAACTAAGATCAACTTGGCTGATAAAGATTTTGATTTGCCTGTTGAGAATCAATCAACTATTGAATTGTTAATAGGGGTTGATAATGTTTACAATATTTTGCATCCAGGGTTCAAAAGGGTTAGAAACTTAATATTGCTGCCGACCATATTCGGTTATGTGGTGACAGGCACATGCAGTGCTTCCCCCACTAGGGAGACTCATGTGACAATTTTGAAGCTAGCTGTACAAACTGAAGAAATTGAAGCTACTCATAATGAAAATCCCAAGACTGATCTGGACGCATTGTGGAGTTTGGACAGATTGGGAATAGATTGCAGTGAGTTGCGAGAACAAGACCAGAGGGTCTTAAAGGACTTTGAGAGCACTATAACATATTCTGAAATTGATAAACAGTATGTTGTGGCGTTGCCGTGGAGAACCAATAGATTCAGATTGAAGACAAATTTTGGTTTAGCCATGAGCAGACTTCGACAGCAGACCATCAAGTTTCAGAAGGATGTGGATTACTTGGATCATTATCAGAAAATCTTGCAAGAGCAAGAAGATAGAGGATTCATTGAGAAGGTGATCTATAATAAATCTGATGTGGATTGTCATTACTTGGCACATCATGGAGTGCTTAAAGACAGTGCCCACTACTCCAATAAGAATAGTGTTTGATTGCTCATCAAAACAAGTAAAAATGGATTAAGTCTGAATGATTGTCTATGGACTGGACCACACGTAACGGCTGATCTACTCAGAGTCCTGCTGCAATTTAGAACTAACACCTTTGCTTGTATTGGTGATATTGAGAAGGCATTTTTAATGGTACAGTTACGTGAAGAAGATCGCAATTATACGTGTTTTTTGTGGTTGGAAAATCCAACAGATCCCAATAGTAAATTAATAGTATACAGATTTAGAGTAGTATTATTTGGAGCTACATGTTCACCTTTTCTTCTAAATGCAACCATCAAGCATCACTTGTCCACTGTGGTCTCGTGGTTACCCCGGTCCAATACAGTGAATGTAGTGGAAAGATTGAAGAGGGGTTTGTATGTAGATAATTTACAATTTACGGCTAATAGTGAATCTGAGTTGATGGATTTATTCTTTAATGCCAACAAAATTTTTGCTCAGGCTCACTTATATTTGAAGGAGTGGGTTAGCAATAGCGAGTCTATACAAACTATTGCTGCTGCTTATCAAATTGAAGCCAAACAAAAACAAATTCATAAAGTATTGGGATTGAATTGGGATATAATTAAAGAAGTCTTAACTATAAATCCAACAAGTATTAATAGATCGAGTCAAACAAAGCGAGAGATTCTCAGTACCGTTGCCCAAATATACGATCCATTGGGATTGCTTCTCCCTGTTACTATGAAAGCAAGGATATTTTTGCAGAAATTGTGGAAGCAACATCTGGATTGGGACGAACAACTCGCCAACCGCTACAAGAAGGGAATGGAGTGAATTACGCAAGGACTTAGAGAAGTGTATTGAAATATCTTTTCCTAGGAGTGCTAGCCTGGGAACTGGTGATACCTTGCACATATTCTGCGATGCTAGCGAAACTTCATATGGTTATGTGGCCTATAGAGCAAATGGTGAAAGCTCTAATATAATTATGGCAAAGGGTAGAGTGGCGCCCATCAAGGAATTGACTATTCCGAAATTGGAACTAATGGCATTGTTGCTAGGAGCAAGAATGGCCAAATTTATTATTGACTCCTTTAATGAGAAGGAGTTTAAACAATTATATGTCTGGTCAGACAGTAAAGTCGCTCTTAGCTGGATTGTGTCCAGTAATGTTCTGCCTGTGTTTGTGAGAAACAGAGTAATTGAGATTAACTCTTTGATTCCGGGGTCAGTCCTGTCTTACGTACCCTCTTCTGAAAATCCCAGTGATTGGTTGACACGGGGAAAGAGGACTAAGGTGTTAGCAAAAAACTCCTTTTGGTGGGAGGGACCCCCTTGGTTAAAAAATCACACACTGCCAATTGATAGGTCATGGGTGGGGTGTACACACATGCAGGGTGAACAGGACATTGTGGTCAATGTTGTAGGGGACATAGATGCAACACGCCTGCTGGATTGGGAAAGATTCAGCAGAGCTGACAAGGTCTTTAAGACCATAGCTTGGATAATGCGATTTATAAAGAATTGCAAACTATCAACCAATGACAGAAAAACTGGTGGTTTGACTCTGGAAGAGTTGCAGGAAGGAAAGGTCAAAACAATTGTTCTCGTGCAGAGAGAGTACTTTCCAGAAGAATATAAAGCCCTGAAGAGGGAGGAAACAAACCCAAAATTGACATTAATTCGCCAGTTGAATTTGTTTTTGGATAATAATGTAATGAGATGTAGAGGCAGGTTGGAACACGCGACACTGCCTGAAGAAGTCAAATTTCCTACTTTACTGCCAAAGGGTTGTGTTCTAAGTAAGTTGATAATAAGACGACATCATGTGATGCAAGCACACATGGGGGTGAACGCTACTGTAGCTAGTGTAAGACAGGAGTTCTGGATTCCACAGCTGCGACAACTAGTCAAGAGCGTGTTACATCATTGTGTGATCTGTAAGAAAGTTCAAGGAAAACCATATAGAACTAACATAGTTCCCCCATTGCCGGAATTCCGGGTACAACGGAAACAACCTTTCAGCGTTACGGGGGTGGATTACACCGGTGCTTTATGGATAAAAGAAGGGAAGCAAAATCCGGAGAAGGTTTATATCATACTATTCCCATGCCCGATCACTAGGGGTATACATCTGGAAGTAGTCAGAAATCAGTCCGCTGACTCATTCCTCATGGCCTTCCGGAAGTTTAGCAGCCGTAAAGGCTTTCCTTCACTAATGTTGAGTGACAACGCCACTACTTTCGTAGCAGCATCTGAATATCTGAAAACGATGGCAGATAGCCCCCTTTTTCAAAACCATCTGGAGAACATCGAGTGTAAGTGGAAATTTATACCAGCAAGAGCACTTTGGTTTGGTGCAATCTGGGAGAGATTGATCGGATTATTGAAGAACTGTATGAAGAAGGTAGTCGGTCGAGCTCTTCTCAGTTATGATGAATTATCCTGCATTTTGGTGGAATTGGAATCTATCATAAATGACAGGCCACTAAGCTACACATCGGGGACCTTGATCAGAAGGAGATTTTAACACCTAATCATCTGATCTTGGGTAGAAAATTAAGATCCTTTCCCAAGGAAACAATTAATTGGGAGGAGTATCTGAAGATCCATTGTATAGTAAAACAGAAAATGTAGAAAAGAGATTCCTTTACATATCCAAATTGTGTGATCAATTATGGAAAAGATGGGAACATGAATATTTGATTTCTTTAAGAGAGACTCATCGAATTGGAGTCCAACATAATTCTTGGCCCAAAATAGGAGATGTCGTCCTCGTACATGATGAAGGGCCAAGAAACAAATGGAAGTTGGGTCAGGTGATTCAGGTGCATGTGGGGTCTGACAATGTAGTTAGAGTAGCTACCCTCAAAACCTCCCATGGTCAGATCATGCGTCCCATTGTGAAATTGTACCCGTTAGAGTTGTGGCAAGAAGTTGAGACTCCTGATCCTGCCAAAATTCCTGAAGTGAGTACTCGACCATCCAGGAAGGCTGCTCGGGTGGCTGCAGAAACTAGAAAAGATTTGATTCAAAAGGGACTGTTGTAAATATTAGTATATTAGACTTTTGGTGGCGGGGAATATGTCGTTACTTACAATAACGACATGGAAAATCAATTTTTATTGAATATCTATGTTCATGCTGTATATGGAAAATGTTCCTTTATATTACATAGCGTTAAGTGGAAATGTGCAGGTTGTGTACAAATGAATGTTTTATTTATATTTAATTGTAATAAGCGTTGTTACCAAGGAATATTGTCTTGTGAATGGTTTGTATAATTGGTTAACAATGCGATGTAAGTTGTTTGATAGTTTCGTTCGGTTCGTGTTGGTTTGGTGGCTTCGTTCGTTTTGTTGTTAATTTTGTCGTGAGCGAACGAGGCCGAAGTCGTGTGTTTGGGTGAGAGAGCGAACATATTATTTTCGACACAGAAGTGAGCAAAGGGTATGAAGTCAGTCGTTTCTCAACATTGGTACTGGTAGAGTGGGTTGGTAACAGGAGAACTTAATCGGAGTGAAAAGGATTTCACTTCGATTAACGATGTCGTTCCTTCCCAGCATTTATTGAAGTGGATGGATTAATCAACCGAAGTTTGGATGAGTATTATATGATATATTATTTAATTTGCCTTGACTGGGATAAATCGCTAGGGATATGCATATCTGTGCGTGGGATTCCGTGACTGGGTAAAATTGAATATATATTAGTGGTATCGTGGTTTACCCGTGCCTATTGTAATCCGAACTCGGCAACAACTTCATGTTAAACTAGTAAGTAATAATTCGGGGGCAAAACACAATAGAATATAGTATATATGTCCTTTCATGTCTGTAACACAACGCAATGAATTCTTTATGTAGAGAAAGGGTCTTGAGTTCTCTTAAACGAATCTGGTAATTAGTAATTTCTGTAATTGACTGAAGTCATTATATGTTGTTGCTTGTTTGACCCTAATGAGTAACAATAAATACTGTGGTATTTGAGCCTTTGAGCTTAGGTTAGGATGATCTTGCTTATAGATGATTTGATAGGCATAGGAATGTCCAGTAATTGGAAATTATTGATGTTAGTAAATATGTGCCTCCGTTCCTAAGAGGTCCTATTTATTTATGAATACATTGTAAAGTAGTTTACCAAGACCACTGATTCATATCTCAGACTCTTATAGACCTTACGAGAAGGATTTGTTTGTTGAATTAGAGCCGGGCAGGTAAAGTTTAAGATGTTTGACAACTAGGTGAAGAGAACATGAGAAACAGATGAAAATTAAAAGGCAGAACTAGTGCTGCTAGGAATCCAAGGAACACAACATAGATCTTGTAACACTGCAGTGTCCCAGAGAAGGCACACTGTGTACCTTGTGCAGAGTTGAAAGGTCACAAAATCTTTATGTTCCCTTTAAGTCAAGCAAAATACAACAAAGTACATTCTAGTTTTGTTTTAAAAATACTTTTTAAAGAGGAGTTTTAGGGTTTTTAATATATGTATTGACACTGGAAGGGAAGTATAGGATAATACACTTAAGATAATTTAATAATTGCTTCTCTATTGTATAGTTGCATTTGTTAAAACATGTAGTAAATCAGTGGCTGTTACTAGATTTATTAAAAATATGTTTACCTTATGTGTTATTAGATGTTAATTTAACTTTTTGAATGAAAACATAACGAATTAGGTCTGTCTGTTGAGCTCTTCCTTTTTTATGCTTCCAATGAAAGACAGGGTTTATGAGCATATCTTTAAAAGTTTTGTTCATGTGAAGAAGTTTAAGACACAAATATTGTTTCTGGTAATTAATTTAGAAAAGTCTTTAGTACCCCTTTTTGGGATTATTTCAGTTATGTATAGGGTTTTGCAGTTTTTTTTATATATTATAATGCTCACAACTCCTCTGAAATGGGAAATTTGAAAACTGCAGCCTTTCAAATGATAGCTGACAAAAATGGAAATATTCTGAAGTGTTAAAGAGAATCTGAAAGTTTTTAATAACATCCTCAAAATATGCTAATATTCCAAGAAGTAACACTTATTTTTAAAGTAATTGGAGATGTAAAAGATTTTTCAACAGTACTTGGTCATAAAATAGATTAAGATTTAGGAGTTATGAGTACATGCACATATGGTTTGTAAATGCAGTGACAGAGAAGTAGGACAGCACTTCGTGTTTTGTAAACTAAACATGCAGTGTGAATTGTGTACCAAAATAGCAAAATGTGTTTTATTTGACCATTTTTGTGTCTTGTCTCTTTTATTTACCATTTTAGAAACAGAATCACTGCACAATGCAATGCACTGCCTGTTACTGTCACAGCACATACATACTTAATTTGCAATGAAATACATTTGGTCACCAAGGAAATCACTGTAGCAAATAAAGATCTTTCCCATTTTACTCCAAGTAATTTTGCTAATATTTTTCCTTATGATTAATTAAAGTTTTGATATACATACCGTAGTTCCAAAGGTTTCCTGAAAATCCATTGCATGGTAATGTAGACCACTGTTGTGATAATTTGGCCGTTGCACGGAAAGCTTTGCTCTTGTGCATGTTTGAAGATCCCAGCATGTGTGTGGTTTTCAGAAAGAAAATGTCAAAGATTCAGAGGATAAAATGGAGTTAGAGATTCAAGTCCTTCGCAGTAAGTTACTAGATCAAGAGACTGAGGTAAGTGCTTGCAAGAGTTTTTCAGTTAATGCTTTGTTAGGAAGAATGGTATGCTTGTAACAATTTTCTTGATTTACAGCCAAGGTGTGATTTTATGCAGGATTGCACTGTGTTATGTTTTTGTATAAGTAACTTACCCAGCAATTACATAGCTGTAAGTTCCACTTAGACGGCAGCTGGAATTCAAAATTTCGCAGGTAACACTTCAAACCATTGTGTAGGCAAACAGTTCCACCCCACTAGTGGTAGAATAGGAATGACAATAAGCAGAAAGCTCAGTTTTTTCCTGATGTCATCGGATGAATACCTGTGATGACGGTAGCTTGTTCATTATTTTTCGGTTATTTAACTGAATTTCAGTGGTGTTCATTCCCACTGGAATGCATATTTAGTAATCTTCAATGGAAACTCAGGATGAGTTCTTTCTTGTTTTGTTATTATTTAGTTGAATCATCAACTAATCTTTTGTTTACTCTAGCGAGCTGATGATAATAGTCCATCACTAAAAGTAATTCTCGTATGTTATGCCATTCCTTTAGGCTAGACTTTTAATTGTTTTCTGTTTACCGGGCCTCATTACTTGTAAACTCTTGGTACGTATATAGTTTTGCCTTATGATTAAATTCTCGAAGGGTGTTTTCTGAATATAATACTTGAAAATCATTTATTGCCTCAAAGTAATTTTTGAGTGTTTTGCCATTTTTACATTGATGTTGTTTACAGGGCGTTGATTATTTGTAAATTTTCTATCAATAGTTGCTTTAAAGGTAATTCTGGAAAGTTTTGCCTATTTTGTTTGTTTACCGAACCTAGTCTTGCTAACAGTCGGTAAATGATATATATTACTTTAACTCTTGTACTTTCCTTTGCAGAGAATTAAAGTGTAAGGACAGAAAGTAGTAGGAGAGAATGGTGCTTGTGGAAGATGATATTATAATTGGCCAAGAGTCGGTTCCAGTAATTGCTTCGGGACAATACTCTCTTCGGCAATACATTCTGAAGACTTTTCTGATGCGGAGATTGTGAATGCTCCTCTCTTACAGCAACCAGAAGCGCTCACTTCAGCATGACGACGCCACATATTACATATGAGTGCTCAGTGATGCATATTTGCCCCTTCTACCATCTGGCGCCAGCTCATGCAGAAGCACCAAAGCGCCCATCAGTGCCAGAGCACCCATAAGCACCCTTAATAGAGGTGCCAGTGGCCTGAGCACCAAAGCGCCAGAGCGTCCATGAGAGCCCAGGACCGTCCAGAAACGTCCAAGAGTGTTCATTAGCACCCAAAAGCATCCATGAGCATCCTTGGTCGACATCAAATATCCTCTAAAATGAAGATCATATAAGAAGAAAACAAATAAAGACTGCTTTTCTGAAGGAAATATGATGCTGACAAGAAAACACTAAAAGACGCTTATAAATATAAGAAGCACCCTATTTTGAATTGTAAAAGAGCCCACCAGAGGGATAGATCCATGTGGAGGGCTGTATATACACCAAACTAAGTGAACAGTCAGCACATACCTTATTTTCTCTCCTGCTACTAGACCTATAATGTTATTCACCTGCTTCTGTATCTGGCTCCCTCACTTCCTTCCCATACCATTGCCAGTCTTGTGTCTGGGTTAAAAGAAATTAATCTGGTTTAAAAGAAATTAACCTTCCAAATGAGTGATGTGTAGTAGAGATGATTATCCAGCCCACCAATTCTCCTAGACATAAGTCACTGACATACTTCACCACATCTGGAAGAAGTCATACTGAACGTGCAAGGGAGACTGGTTAGTTGCTCATCAATTGAGCCTCTAATCCAGGTCTTGACAAACAGCCACTGAAAAGGTGTCTTCATAGAGGTGTAGTGGAGGTGGCAGCTATCCAGCCCATTGGATATCCTAGACTTATAGTCCCTGTCACGCCCCTTGGGAGGAGATATAGTGGCAGTCTAAGGGAGTCCAAGGGGTCTCTGGATAGTCAGCCCCTCAGTCGCACCTGTAACCAGTCCCAGGTGGTGACAGACAGCCAGTGGAAAGGTATCTTCCTGGTTGTGCACTACCTTCCCTCTAGTTCAATGGCTTCCAGTGCTGAACAGGGGCACAGTAGTGATAAATCAAGCCATTAAAAAGGTCTGCTGTGGACCGAGCACCTGCTGGCACCAAAGCGCCCAGTGGCTCCTGGGCACCCTCTTGCTCCCAAATTCTCAGTGGTTGCCGAGCAGCCAATTTCCCCTGAGCACCTAGTAGCTCCCAAGCTCCCCAGTTCCCATTTGCACCCATGTTTACAGAGTTTTATGAACATTCGTCAAGCGCTTAGCATGAGGGCTGGAGTTTACAGCGCCAACTCCCTCACAACAAGCTCCTACTTCTTTGAGTTTGTGATTAGGGATTTTTTAGAGGAGTCTATGATTATATATTGTATAATTGTTATGGGTATAGATAAGTGTGATTATATATTGTATAATTGTTATGGGTATTTTATGCATTGTTGAAATATGGTGGGTGTCCTATATATAGACAACATGTGGTAGATTCTAGAAGGTGTCTGTTGATGTATTTAAGTTGTGTTGTGACGTCATAGGCTGTGACGCCATAGACAAGATGGCGGCGGCGTCGGCAGGATGTAAACAATAACACGGGGCAGTAGAAAGCACGTGTTGGTGGTGTGTGGTTGGTAGGGGAGAGCTCTCTGTCTGGTAGGAGTTGTTTTTTGGGTCGTAAGTCTTGTGGTGCTGGTGTTTTAAGGTGATTTCTGGAGTGTACTGGAGTTGGAGAAAGCGTACAGGTGGGTAGATTATTCATTTTTATAGAGAAAGAAAGGAGTTAGGCTAGGCCAAAATTCAAACTGGTACCAGAGCGTGGTTGATCAAAGATGCCTGGATCCGACAGTGAACAAAGGGAGACTACTAGATGGAGAAGGGAATGTCCTAGGTTTAGCGGGATACAAGAAGAATACAAAGAATGGAAAGGTCAAGCCGAAGATTGGCTATTGTTGTATGGAGAAGATACAAAATACCCGGCGATAGAAATGAGAATGAGCTTAAAAGGGAAAGCCCGAGAGCTAGTGGAAGCATTAGATAAAGATAAACTTACTGGTACAGAGGGTCCAAAGTTAATCCTAGAGAAACTAGATAAAGCCTATCTAAAAGACTCGGTAATGGAGAATTACGGTAGAATAAAAAGATACCTTCTAATAAGAAGAGAATCTAGTGAAAAATATGGCGGACTATTTAATTAGATACGAGAAGGCAGCATCTGAGTGTGAAAGAGCAATGGGGAAAGGCGCGCTTGAAGGCGAAGTCAAGGGGTATCATGTAATAGAGCAAGCAAATCTCACGGAAAATCAAAAAACAAATGGTTATTATCGGCTTGTGGGCAAGAAAAGCTAGAGTACGGAACAGTGTCGCAAACAATGAAAAGACTATTTGAGGGATTAGGGACTAAAGAGGAACGGGAATGGTGGGGTTCGTCAGAAGGCAATGCCAGTTCTGGGAGAGGGAGGGAAAACCAAAGATATCGGGGAAGATGGAACCGAGGAAGGGGTGGTAGAAATCCTATAAACAAAGAAGGGAAGGTAACAGTATGTGCAATATGCAGCTCAGAATGGCATTGGGCTAGGGATTGTCCTCAGAATTTTCATAATAGGAAGAAAACTGAAACAAGACTAGAAGAAAATAAGGTAAAAACAGAAAATGGGACAGAAGAAGAAGAGGTTTATGTAGGAGAAGTTAATAAAATAGTGGAAGCATCATGGGAGGTGGTTGATGCAATTTTGGACACAGGGTGTAAATCAACAGTTTGCGGGGAATTGTGACTAGCACGTATTGTCATGGATTTGAGTCAGGAAGAGTTGAGGAGAATGAGGGACACTAGGACAGAGTCTAATAAAGTGTTTAATTTTGGTGAGACATCTTATAAGTCCAGAGGAATAATAGAAATACCTGTGATACTAAAAAACAGAAAGTTTTATTTGAAGACGGAAATTCTGCAAGGTGATATACCCTGGCTGATAGGTAAGCAAACCATGAGTAAAATGGGTATGACCCTAAATTTGAAAGAAAATTGTGTCATAGTAGAAGTATTAGGGGGAATGAAAGTAGAGTTAAGAGAAGACGAACAGGGTCATTTAAGAGTGCCTATAAGGAGGAGGAAGGTAGAAGAATTATTACTGGAGGGTTGGAAGGGAAAGAATCCGAGGGAAATTAAGAACACAATGAAGAAATTACATTTACAGTTTGGTCATGGAAGTGGAGATAAAATATGGAAGCTAACAGAGGAAGCACAATGGAGTAATGGGTTAATCGAAAAAGAAAAAGAGGAAATAAGAAAGTTACTAACGGAACTGATCAAAAATTGTGAGGTTTGTAAAAAATACAAAAGAAACCCCGCCAAACCGGTAGTAGGCTTTTCTTGGAGTAAAACGTTCAATGAAGTGTCGTAGCGATGGATGTGGGAGAGATAGAAGAGAGAAAGTTCTTGGTAATAGTGGATATGGCAACGAGATATTGTCAGGCCTGTTGGATAAAAGATAAGAAACCAGAAACTATAATAAAGATACTTTTTGAGTGCTGGTTTGCTATATTTGGAGCACCCTCCAAAATATTGTCAGATAATGGGGGAGAATTTCAAAATGAAAAGTAAGGAGGATGGCAGAAAAAATGGAATATTAAAGTATTAGCCACAGCATCAGAATCTCCGTGGAGCAACGGATTATGTGAAAAGACCGTAGGCATGATCAAGGGAAGTGTAAGGAAGATGATGGAGGAAGAGGAAGTAGATTGGTCCCTAGCTTTGAAATGGGTAGTGAGTGCTAGGAACTGTTTAATGAATAATGGAGGTTTCTCTCCAACCAATTAGTATTTGGAAAAAACCCTTCACTGCCTAACCTAATAGGAGAAGAAAGTTCTAGTCCTGCAAGCAGAGAAAAAGGGATGGAAGAGGGTATGGTAAGGGACACACTGAATGCAATGCACAAGGCCAGAGAAGCATTTATAAAAAATGAGTCCTGTAATAAAATAAGAATAGCGCTAAACAAAAACATCAGAGAACATAAATTTGAAGAAGCAGTGGTAGGAGATGAGGTATTCTATAAGAGGGAAAATGAAAATGAATGGAGAGGACCTGCTCAGGTAGTGGGAGTATCGGGGAAAACAATAATAGTCAAACATGGGGATTCTTTAAGAGAAGTAGCTAGGATACATGTGACAAGGATTCAACGACGATCACCAGATACAGAAGAGATATCGGCTAGAATAGATAAATCCCATGGGGTGAAAGGTAGGTCAGATGGCCCAAATGAAGGGAAAGTAGATTGGCTGGAAGGAGAGGAGATAATGGGTGAGAGAAGGAATGCAGACACAGAAGAGACTATAGAAAGAGAGGTGATAGAGGAAACAGTGGAAGATAACGGGCAAAGTGGGTCAATAGAAAGCGAGTTAATGGAAGAGATACCAAAATTCAAAAAGGGAAATAGAGTTAGGGCTATAAACAATGATACAGGACAAGTAGAAGAATGGACTATTTTAGGTCTTGCAGGAAAAAGATCAAGCCAAGCATGGGCTGATTCGTACAATATACGAGACTCACAGTCAGGTGACAAAGGGTGGGTTAACTTGAGGGATTATAGTCAGGTAGAAAAAATTGAAGATGAAGAGGAGGTGTTGCTGGGATTTGAAAATAGAAGCATAATGGAAGCTAAAGAAAAAGAACTTCTAAGTTGGAGAGATAACCAGGTATATGAGGAGGTAAATGATGTTGGACAAAAAGCTATATCTACAAGATGGATAGTAACTGAAAAGATAAAAGGGGGGGAAAGGATATGTAAAGCAAGATTGGTAGCTAGAGGGTTTGAAGAAGAAATGGCTGAGTGGGAAAAGGATGCTCCCACATGCAATGCTGAAATTTTAAAATTCTGTCTAACCATAATAAAGGTGAAAAATTGGAATTGTTATACATTGGATGTCAAAACTGCATATTTACAAGGTGACGAGATACAAAGAGAAGTGTACTTGAAGCCACCAAGGGAAGATGGTTGGAGGGGATTATGGAAGTTGAAGAAAACAGTCTATGGGCTCAAGGATGCAGCAAAAGCATGGTATTGTAAAGTGGTGAAAGTAGTGAAGGAGCTTCAAGGTGAGAGAAGTAGACTAGAACCTAATATATTCTTTTGGAAAAAGAACAATAAATTGGAAGGCATTTTGTGTACACACGTAGATGATTTTTGCTACGGAGGAACTGAAGGATTCTTAAAGGAAACGATTGGGAGATTGAAAGGGAAATTGCAAGTAGGAGAACAAGAGAGTAAAAGGTTCAAGTATATAGGAGTAGTAATAGAGCAGAAGGAGAATAGATTTTCCCTTAATCAGTGGCAGTATATAAATTCCATAAGAGAACCAGAGGCTAGAAGATATACGGGTAATAGAGTGCTAGAACAAAAAGAGTTAACAGACGTAGATCAGTGGTAGGACAGCTGAATTGGGTATCACTAACACACGATGCCAGAAATATCATATGATATTAGCGAATTAAGTAAAGCATTTAAAGAAGGAACAACTCAGGATATGAAGAAACTTATTAAAATTGTGAGAAAAACTAAGAGCATGATGGGCGAAGTTACAATAAGTGAGATGGAAGAAGAAAGGGTTTATTGGGAAGCCTATGCAGACGCTTCATTTGGAAACATAGAAGATGGCCATACTCAACTGGGTTATATTATTTCTTTGACAGATGGGAAGAGGAGAAGTCCCATATGGTGGAAGTCTAGGAAATCCAGGAGAGTGGCAAAATCCACCATTGAGGCTGAAGCCCTGAGTGTTGGGGAAGCTGTAGAAGGATTGATATATTTCAAGCATTTGTGGGAAGAGGTAGTAGGAGGGAGAAATTTAGAAGCCTTGGTTAACACTGATAGTAAAACACTAATGACCGCCATCAAATCGAGCACTGGTGTAAGTAGCAAGAGATTAAAAATAGATATTGCTGCAATAAGGGAAACCATTGAATCCGGGGAAATAAAGGAGGTGAGATGGATAAAAGGAAAGGAGCAAGTGGCTGATGTATTAACTAAAGCAGGAGTTTCAGGGGAATGTATTAGAAATTATGTAGAGGGTAAAGAGTTGGAGGACGAAGGAAATTAAGAGGGGAATACTAGGTTAGGAAACAGTCGGAGGGGAGGGAGAAAGAGATAAGTGTGATTATATATTGTATAATTGTTATGGGTATAGATAAGTGTGATTATATATTGTATAATTGTTATGGGTATTTTATGCATTGTTGAAATATGGTGGGTGTCCTATATATAGACAACATGTGGTAGATTCTAGAAGGTGTCTGTTGATGTATTTAAGTTGTGTTGTGACGTCATAGGCTGTGACGCCATAGACAAGATGGCGGCGGCGTCGGCAGGATGTAAACAATAACACGGGGCAGTAGAAAGCACGTGTTGGTGGTGTGTGGTTGGTAGGGGAGAGCTCTCTGTCTGGTAGGAGTTGTTTTTTGGGTCGTAAGTCTTGTGGTGCTGGTGTTTTAAGGTGATTTCTGGAGTGTACTGGAGTTGGAGAAAGCGTACAGGTGGGTAGATTATTCATTTTTATAGAGAAAGAAAGGAGTTAGGCTAGGCCAAAATTCAAAGTCTAGACTTTTGTTGGGAGCGAGCAGAGAAGGCATGTGTCTTTGGCATTCCTCCCTGTAGTACTTTGATTGGGCTATCCTTAACAAAGTTTTTATCCAGTGTCTGGCCTTTACTGAAACCAGGAATGAGAGTCATCACCTAGGTTTGTCCCCAATGCTATCCAGTACAGACAAGGATAGTTGTATTGTCTGCACTTTCTATTTAAAGGATTTTGTGGCTCTTATGAATCTTTTCAAGATTCTTCTTTCCGCAAGAACAGTCCCGCATAGTCTTCAGTCTGTATGAGGTGTCAAGTCATTAGGATACCCATGTGTCCAGACAACTATCAGAAATCACATACTTGATAGCTGGTCCACGAGGTCCAAGAGGCTGCACCATAATTTGCAAGATTGCTCGGTTGTCCGCAGAATGGAGACAACCAGAAGGCAGGCAGATGGAACCTTCTTACATATGTTGGAGAGCTGTAAGTATCTTTTGGGGCTTCAGTGCTTATTGACCTTAGGTTAAACCTGGACTGCAGTAGTTGTCTCTAGATGAGACTTCAGTCCTAGCTTATACTCTTCATAGAGAAGAAAGGCTTGTTTTTCTCTCATTTTTTCTCCAAACAAGAGAACCTCCATTGTGAATGATTTGGGTGCAATTTTGATTCAAGTCATCTTGCTCTTGTGAACAAACTGAGACCAGGTCTTTCCCAGTAGGTAGATCTTGTGCCCCCTGGTCAGGCAAAACAGGAGTTTATGGGGCAACTAGGATCCTATTTGCCTCTCCTCAGACTCACAACTTCAAGGAGCTCGTCAGTAAATTTTTCTGCTAGACGTACTGCATAAACTATCGTGATTACAGATGTCATTCTTCTAGTCTAATCTACCAGAATAGTTGGCCATTATCAAAGATGGGGTTGTAGTCTCTACTCCTCTCCTTAGAACAATTCTATGGCCTTTTTTCAGATGCCCCATCTGTACCTTAGGAGATCTACATCTTTCGTACTCCATCAGTGAAGGGTATTGGACCATGCTTAGCAAAGTAGTATCTATGCACAGGGGCCCAGCTTTGATGACCGTAACCTTTCTTTGGCGCATCCAAGCAAAGAAGTGATCAGGTCTCCTGAAACCTAGATGTATGTCTGTGTACCTTGCTTGTTCCCCCAAGTTCCTCTTCTCACTCTTCTTACTTGGATGACACTCTTCCAAGTAACAACCTCTGGCTTCGACTATGACATACTAGTGAGATCCAGCTTCTTCCCACCTTTCAGACACAAAGTCCCTTACTTCCATTCTGCATCGTCCTATTGGATGTATAATCGTCCTCTGCATTTAATTTTTTTAAGGAGTGAAACAAGAACTCCTAGCTCTCCTGGTGTCCAATTCGGTTAGAGCCAGCTAAAAGTCTATCTCCCAAAGTTAGGGCTTACAGTGCCTCGAACTTCTAGCTTGTCCAATGCCCAGTTCGCCAGGTGACTGCTACAATCTGGCATAAGCTACAGTGTGATGACACCAGCTATAGAGCCACAAGCCTCGAGCTTGTTTGGTGCCCAGCCCACCTCGCACCCTATTCATTTGGTGCCGGTTACAGCCTGGTGCCATCTCTTGCGCTGACCTCCCACTAGCTCCTACAACTGCTCACCAGTCCCGAGCTCATAGTTCAACTGGCGTACAGTGCCTCTGGTACCGTCTGCAGCTTGACACCAGATTGTTCTCAAAGCATCCAAGTTCTCTCCAGCTCTGTGGGAAAATATGGCAGTCTCTGTCCATTTGGAGTTTTCATAGGACCATCCTTTGCATATAGCAGTATGGCAAGATGCGTTTCATCCGCTGACGAGAACTTATTACACTTACAGACTTTTACCTTGAGTCACATCCAGAATTAGGAGAGCAGTTTGCCTTCATCTAAGTAAAGCTAAGGGTGTCAGAGTAATTTCTACCTCTTTAGCTTACATATACTATTTTATTCCTCGTACATCCATTCCACCTTTGAACTACTGGGAGTGTAATTGTTCTTCGTTTGTCAATAATTTTATGGAAGTTAAAAGTGTTCAGACCATTTCTAGTGACTGGCATGGAGTGGAAGGAAGCATAGGATTTTTTCCTATTATCTCTTCACCTTGTTATAAGGTATCGAGCCTTGCAGAGCCAGGAGGTGCAATGCACCTGAAGCACCCATCACTCTCAGTGGATGGGTTGTGGTTTTATCTCAGTGTAGGTGACAATATTGTATGGTTGTTTTATTTTGGTGCTGCGCCCAAGGCAAGGGCAGGCACATATCATGCTTTACCAGCATTCAGACATGAACCTTTCCTGTAAAGCCTCTACTTATGTAGTAGGTGACACTTGGTTATACCTCCATAATACTACAGGTTAAGATGAGCACCATCCAGAGGCAGTAGCCCAGTAGCTCTCTTAACTTAATATTTTGGAGTATTGTATGCCCATGTCTCCTACCTCCTGTCAATGTGAGAATTAGCTATGTAATTACTGGGTAAGTTACTTGTACAAAAATTATATTTTTATAATAAAATAAAGTTTTGTGTATATACCCAGTAATTACAGGATTAGAGGTCTCCTTCCTCCCCGCTGATGGACATTACTTATGAATAAACTGAGCTTTCTGCTTACAGTCATTCCTGTTTTCCTGCTAGTGCGTGGGACTGGTCACCTACACAATGGTTTGAAGTGTTACACACAACATTTTGAATTCAAGTTGCCATAAAAGTGGAACTTATATAAAGTTATGTAATTACTGGGTAAGTATATACAAAACTTTTTTTATTACAAAAATTCCATTGTCAACTAGGTATGTATGCACATTTTCAAACTTCCCTTATTATTTTTTCTTCATAAATTTCATATACAGGGTTACATATAGGTAAGCATTTGAGGCTTTGCAAGACTTGCAAGATAGTTTGTTTTTGTTATAGTATAGATATGTTTGGAAGTTGAACTGTGCAGTTAAAGTTATTCTCAGCAGTAAATTGTTCTTTTCATATGAAAACATGAGTTTTAGTTGTGAATTGGAAATTTTGATTTATAAGAGAGATCAAGTAACAACAGATTGTTTCTACACAAACACAGACCTTGGTATTTTATTTTACATAATGTTATGTGCCAAAGAAGGAAAGGTTTGCAATTATGTTATGTACATATAATATTTATTGGCATATTACAGTAATTTGCTTCTGAGGCAGACCATTTAAATGCATATTATGCCATGGAGAGGAAACATAAAAATATTAGTTCATATCCGTAAACTGACAGCCTTAGTCACTAACCAGTCGGGAACATGTGAGATACGAATATTTGTTGATATCAAAGGTCTTGAGGATGGGGAGGATCAATTTATCTGGCACTCACATATGCTTCCCAGGAGGAGGAAACCAAAGATAGTCCTCAGTTTTCTCAGCTGTAATCAGCTGGACCATTCGGACTGTACTGATATGCAGCACAGTACCATTTTGTTTCTATTTTTTTTTTTTTTTACCAATCAAGCTCTCTTAATGAACAGCCCTACACCAGCAACCATGGATGAAGTAAGAGTAACAGATGCTAATGGAATGGAACAAAGTAAGAGAAGTAACCATAAAATGTATAGGAAACAACAGTTTCCTGAACCAGTGAAATAATACTGACCAGTTCCCATGGCACTAATAATTTGGCAGTGAACTTGGTGCCATATTTGATGCCACAGCATGTTGCAAACCAGTAGTGTTCCATTTCTGAACTTTTCAGATTATGTAAAAGAGCAACTGTGGGCTTGGTCTTTAGCATTGTGAGTCTCAGTCCTTCCAGTTCCTCAAAAAACTAAGTTAATCCAAGTATGGGATCAAAATTCCCAACTTCATAGGGCTGGGAGTAAGACAAAGCCAAAGAAGTTAAAATAGCCTTCTGGGAAGAGGTCTAAGGGAACTTATAGCAAAAGTGAGAGAATAGTGCAGCTTCTGCTGAAAAGAACTGTGCAAAGAACCCATACTGTTTGTAGTGGGCCACACAAGAAACAGTATGCTTTATTCCCTCACAAAGATTTGGTTGAGGGAGTATGCAAGAATCTTGTTATTTGCCTCAGAAATTTCAAGAATGCTTCTTCCAGAGGTAATGCCAGATGTGTCCAAAAAATACATGGCTGGTTGCTTTCACCTTTGAGTTTGTCTTGAAACTTACAAGTAACCTTGGTGTCTCCAAAACTTGTCAAGCTGTTTCATTGCACTTGTCCTGAAATTTGAACAATTTCTGTCTTTTGAGGTTGAGTGCTTGGATAATTTTCCAATACAGGCGGCCCACGGTTAACGGCGCAATCGCTTAGCGGCGAATCGGTTTTACAGCTGTCGTTAGAAATATTCATTAAAAAGATAAGGCATATTAAGGTATTTTTACAGCACAATTTTCGGTTAACAGCACCGCTAGCACCATTGTCTAACGAGTTCATACAATTGTAGAAATGCCATTCAGACCATAAAGGTTATGCATATGATATTAATAAATTTTATGGAGTTATTACATAGGTATTAGGGTAAACTATATACCTCTGACGCTGTTCTACGCCAAAAATATCGAGTTACATAAGTGCAAATTTAGCTATGGATGTGTCGATTTATAAATGTTCATGCTTTTATATTTAAAATGTTTATGAAAATGTGTTATGTATAGGGTATTTTTATTTCTGCGCAGAAATATGATACAAAGCAGCTTTTGAAACTGCCCTTCACGTTATCAAATTCGATGTTTTTTTCATGTTGGTTCTTGTAAGCCGCCATCTGCCGCTCTTCCGAAAATATCGAGTTAAAAACAAGTGCAAATTTTTAGAGATCGATGTGTCAATTTTATAATTGTTCTTGCTCTTATGTTTAAAATGTGTATGAAAATGTATTACATATAGGGTATTTTGATTTCTGCACAGAAATATGATACAAAGGCAGCTTTTGAAACTGCCCTTCACGTTATCAAATTCAATGTTTTTTTCATGTTCGTTCTTTTAATCCACCACCTGCCGCTCTTCCGAAAATATAGAGTTAAAAACAAGTGCGAATTTTTAGCGATCGATGTGTCGATTTTATAAATGTTCTTGCTTTTATGTTTAAAATGTGTATGAAAATGTATTATGTATAGGGTATTTTTATTTCTGCACAGAAATATGATACAAAGGCAGCTTTTGAAACTGCCCTTCACGTTATCAAATTCAATGTTTTTTTCATGTTCGTTCTTTTAATCCACCACCTGCCGCTCTTCCGAAAATATAGAGTTAAAAAGAAGCAAATTTAGCAATCAATGTGTCGATTTCATAAATGGTCATGCTTTTATGTTTAAAATGTGTATGAAAATATATTGCGGATAGGGTATTTTTATTTTTGTACATAAATATAATACAAATTAAGGCAGCTTTTGTAACTACCCTCCATGTTGTCAGAGGATGTTTTTTTATGTTCGTTCTTGTCCGCCACTGTTTCGAGAAATGCATGGTGTTATTTTATTAATTATGCATCTTTCCCATGAATCCTTTAAAAAGTTATACATTCCTTCACTGTATCCAATGATATTGTATGTATTCTCATATTATTGTATTGTGAAATACTACGGCAAATCCAAGCCAGTATTCCGTGGAGCGGCCAATGTTTTAGTTTGAAATCAGTTGATGGCGAATACAAGTTTGTTTCGCCATATTTAACGCAATTCTGAGCGAATTTTCTTTGCTCTAGTTAGCATAAACGAATATCTAGATACGTACTTGTCTTATATGGGACAAGGTTATTTTTCCTTATACGACATATTTTTAGGTGGAAATATGAATTGAATAGGTCTCGTGATTGTGAACTAATTTTGTGTTTTCGTTAACAGATTACGTTAGCAGCATGTTTATTGTGCAAAAAAATTATGTGATTCCATTAGCAATTTTCCTTTATATCATCGTAATACGAACTTTACGTAATTTATCTTATATCAGCATGAAACCAACAGTAAAATGTGTTCTTTCAAGCACAGTAGTTTTGATTAAAATGATTTTATCTCAATTTTATCTACGGTTGTGTTTGGTGGCATACGTTTACTGGAGTTTTATCCTTGTTGCCGATGCACGATAACAGTCATTAGCAGCTTGAACAGTTTTCTCAGCTTCAGTTGTAACTAGGTTTAAATTTAACAGTATACCTATTTCTCGATTGATCTTTGATCTATAGTGAATAAAGTTATTACATTAAGATATCTCAGTTCTATTCTACATAACATCATTTATAACAACTACAGTAATAGTGTACAGTGGTCCCCCCGTATTTGCGGGGGATGCGTACCAGACCCCCCCGTGAATAGTTAGAACCCGCGAATGTTTGGAACCCCTATAAAAATGCTAAAAACAGCCTATTTTGTTAGTTAAAACTCAAGAAAAACCCACTAAAAATTTTCCTACATGGTTTTTTTAATAGTTTTATCACAAAAAGTGCATTTTATGATGAAAATCATCAAAAAAAAACCAGGAATTTGTGGATATTTATCATAGAAAAATACCGCGAATGCGCGAATTTTCCGCGAATAAGGCAGGGAAACGTTCCCGAGAGAAATCCGTGAATGTGTGAGTCCGCGAATCTGGAGAACGCGAATATGGGGGGTCCACTGTACTATAGTACGATGATTGAAATACAAGCCAAACGGATGTTATCCAATTCGGTTGTACTTAGAAAAAAAAAGTTTTTTCTCGTTCGGTTGTTCATGGTTGTACATGTTTACGCAATGAGTATAACGTTGAAACCATACTTTCATTATTCTCTTTTGCTGTTTTTGAACTTATGTAACTAGAAGATGGGATAAAGTTAGGCTATTGTAATTTGGTCTCTCATGAAATGGGATTATCGTAAGACGAATTATCGTAACTTGAACACTACAGCTGCCTGTACACTGTATAAAACCTTATTATATCCTTACATACTCTAGACACCCAAAGGATTAAAGCTAGGCTTTTTTCACTTTACAGTATTTACAATGCTATAATATACTGTACAGTAAATTGTATAGTACTATATACTGCATAAATATAATTTTACTTATTGCGCCATTGTGGGATTATGGCGTCATTTGACTGGTCTAGAATTTTGAAAGGTGTGCAGCGGCCGTAGGCTTTCAAATCGCTTAGCGTCGAAAATCACTTAGTGTCGGCAGCCAGGAACGGAACCGCTGCCGCTAACCGAGGGTCGCCTGTATTATAAGTTTTTACCGTTATTTTGCTGATGTTGGTGTATGGAGATGAAATCTCAGGCAAGAAAGACTTAAATATTTTATTAAACTATGTACTGTACAGCATTTTTGCCCTCAAATGTTTGAACCATTTTTGTTCTTATTTTCAAAATAATTAATGAAATTGACAGTAATATAGAATACATTACTGTATTTAAATGATTGATTTTTTTTTTTTTTTTTTTTTTAACCCATAAAGCATGAACAAATTTCCCAGGACAAAATTTCCTCACAGTACATAATCTGTACAATTTTTAGTTCAATTTTCTTTGAAAATTTAAAATATGTAGAATTATAGTGGATATATGATAATTTTTTATACACTCGTATCTACCCTTTTATTTCTCTTATGATGAAAAAACGAAGATAAGATACTCCTTTGCCAAGCTAGTATACATTAATTGGAAAGTGGGATACGGTTTTATATTTATTTTTCTCTTTGGAGAAAAAGCTTTCTCCTTTTTTTTTTTTTTTTTTTTTTTTTTTTTTTTTTTTTTTTGCATGTTAATAGTAAACTGTACTTATTCTAGTTTAAGTCCAACATGCATACTATGGTAATTCTTGTTGGCAGAATCATATCAAACAGTGTGTTATTTCTGGATATCTTCAAACAAAATTTGTTACCCAGTGAAAGTGCACTCTGCAAGTATGTGCTGTTTATTGCAGTTTTTACTCTACTTTGCTTTTTGCATTGAAAGTACTTGTTAAGATATGTATATTTTTTGTAAGTTCTGTTGCATATTTTACAGACTGTTGCATTCCAAACAAGAGAAGCCGCATTCCAAGCAAGAGAAGCCGCCCTCCAAAATGACCTGAAAGCTAAGTCTGAATTGGCAGCAAGTTTGAAGGAAGAAATGCGTAACCTTAAAGATGAGGTTGATATAATGAAGAAAAAGCTTCAGGTATGTCCTTTGTGTTTACATGTTGCAACCTTAGTTGTAAAATTTTTAAAGCAGTAAGCCAGGATAATATTATGTAAAACTGTTGTTTGAAAGTGTAGCTGTAAATGCAGATTGGTTGTGTTAACAATGATAGTAGGTTGGTCAATCATCTTTCTCTTATCCTCACAAGTAGAGCCGAAGGGGTGACAAGAAGTGTTAATAAACAGATAAGGTTATTGGCCTACCCTAAGCATGTGTTAGCCTACCTGTAGAACCAACACATTTATAAAGCAATAAAAAATCAAAGAATTTGGTGCATATTTATAAATGTGTTGTTAGAACTTCACAGGCAAGGCTGGGCTGTGGTAAGAGATTTCATAGCCTAGGCTGTCATAGCTAGATTATTCTGATGATTGTAAAATTATTATATTTGATGATGTTAATACAAAACTACAGTAATGAGCAGTTAATATGTATACTAATGCCAAAAAAATAAACATAATAAAACAATGTATTTCATGTACCTTAAATCAGTGTAATTTTTGGGAATCATTTTGAAATTAGGCAGTGCGTTTATGCAACTTGGTCCATAAGTTTAGGCTGTTATTTTATACAGCGCAGTCCATAAGAATATGTAGTGATCTTAGCAGATCAAGAGGGTCATTACCAATGGATCAGGACAGTTCCATGAGTTGGAGTGATGCTCATTAAATTTAAATGTTAAAATCGTATAACATGGACAACATAACCATCTTAGACAATATGAGTTTATTATAAGTTGACATAGTTTCAGTTATATTTTGGTTATGGTGGAACTAGTCCATTTACAGTTTGATGAGAGATAGATAGTTTACTTCTGTTCTTGAGTTTCATATTGTAATACAACAGATGTTTACTGCTGATCTGGAGACAAGATCAGTTGACAAACAAAATATCCCTATTGGGAGCTACTACAAGAAGCGTGCCTTGTGTTGTGCATTTTAGATGGGTCTGAAAGGTTAATTTTGTTAACTCTTTTACTTGTCACTTATTTTCTTTAATCTCTTCTTACTTGGTTGACAAATACTTGTTATTCAAGAGCAAATGCTTCAAGTTAACCTTATGAATTTAGAAATGTGACTGAGTGGTCTTGTTAAATTAACTTTAATAATAATAATACGTAATACGAATGACAATAATAATAATAATAATTTTAAACATTTGAAATATTTCTTAGTATTATTAATGTAAAAATTGCCCAGATTCACTAACTGATGTTGTGGCAGGCCATGTTTATGGGGCTGCAGCTGATGTTGAAGAGAACTATTCTAATTTGAATACTGTATATGAACTACATTCCATTTATAAAAAAAAAAAGAAAAAAAATGTGAAAAGGAATTTAAGTTTCAGTCCCTTCTCACAGTTAATATAACTGAATAAAATTTAATGATAACAGAGACACTCAGTCACCCAAAATTATTTTGGTAGATAGTAACTGTGTGCTTTATGATACAATACTTGCTTTCATTCATCCAGTTCAGTTGCACGGCTATCATTTCAGAATAAAATATGTCCTTCAATTTATTTTTGTATCTTCGGTAAACTTTGCTAGAGGTTGCTAGAAACAGTGACTGTCTTAGAATAAACTTTAAAACATTCATGATGTTAATTTTGTAATTATATATATACATTTGTTTATTATTAAATTTGAGTACTGCTTTTGTTTGTCATTACATTCCTTTGGTACACTTTACAGTTTGTGGTTTGTCATAATGTTTATTATTATATGAGCTTTTCTTTGTCTTTTATTTGTCAGTAATATTTTAATCTTACTGTATTGCATTCATGCTACTTTATACTGATTTTTTCACACGAAAATGAGTTTGTTGATGATAGACTAGTAAGTAGCCTTAGATATTTAAGTGAAAGAATTTATTGTGAGTCACAAAAAAAGTGTTGTAGCAGTTGAGCTAATTAATATAAAAAGTAGTAAGTTTTAGCAATAAAGAAAACCAAAAGCTGAAAAGAAAATTTGGAAACTATTGATGGAATGAGTCTTGAAAGAATAGAAGATAACAGTGTCTCTGTGGCCATGGCTAATGACGACAGAGTAATGTAAATACGTAGCTGTGTACTGTTGATGAAGCATTTTCTCTTGTAAGTTGTTAAGTAGTTCTCAAAGACAAATTTAGAAACTTACAAGATTTAACTCTTAATACTGCTTCTGTTTTTCAGGATAAGGATGAAACAATGTTGCAACTGCAAAGTCAGCTGGAGGACAAGGATGTTTTAATGAGTGGAAGTTCACAACAAACAGAAGAACTGAAGGCTAAGTGTATGAACTATATGGAAAATATTCAGGCTTTGGAATCCCAGGTGAAAAGATTCATTCAATTTTGTATTATTAGTTTTGATTCACTTTATTATAATTGCAGTATATTATACAGTCTTAGAAATTATGACACCTTCAAGAATATTCATAGTGATATCAGTATGCCTTAGTAGTATTTGTATGATTTTAGACATTTAACTTGGATAAAACCAAGAGAACAGGTTTGTTTTTAAGGATATTCATGGCAGTACATACTATTCAATGTAACTTAAGTGTAGAGAGAAGACAATAACCAAACTAATTTTCTGGGGTGGTAAAATGGCAATTCTTAAGAGTGTCTGAAGAAATTCTTATTCATTCTGACTAAAGTGTAATTTAGTTTAGTTTGAAGAAATCTTAAAAGACTGAAAAAGGGTTTTGGTATTGTTTCTCATACTGTATGGTGAGATTCATACTGTATGTTTGGTTGTTTAAGGATTATTGCATCTTATCATAGCCTTCTCCCAGATGTTGATGATCAGCTTTTGTCAAACATCAACATTGAGAAAGGAAGAATTATACTGAATGTATAATTGGGAAGACTCATTAAAAAAATCAATTGAGTTAATGCTGCCATTCTGTTGTATTTCAGTTTGAGTTTATAATTTTTCTCAGACAATGAATATGTACTGTTAGCAGAAGTCTTAAAGACTTTTTCATAAATTATATCATATGAAATTCACTTATATTATTTTATGGGACAAATTGTATAATTTTGAATGCAACAGTTGGTTAAGGGAAATAACCAGATTTCTTATGAGAGTGTATAGTAAATCTTAATGGGATGAAATTTAGCCTTTATGAGTGAACCACGTAGATCTAAAAAATAGTCTTCCTTAGAGTCAGAAGACAAGTCAAATGACAAAATGATTTTTGCAGCTATATATTAGAAAAGATTAATGCCAAGTTTGGAGACTAACATCTTTTTTTTTTTTACATTTCAGGTTTCGGAGTTAAGTGCCAATCATACCAGTACACAAAGCAATTTGGAATCAACAAAGGAAGAGCTTTCTTTGCTTCAGAAAAAACTCAGTGATCTAGAGGTTGAGAAAAATAGCCTGACTCGAGAATTAAGTGAAAAGGTAAGGTTTCTGCATGTGGATCTAAATATTATATACAGGCAGTCCCTGCTTATCAGTGGCAGGGGTTAACATCGTTTGGGTGTTATGGAGCTTGGCTAACGATGCCGTCAACCAGATTTTTGGCAGCAGTAAGCAATTAATCAGCTGCGTTATGTGGTTTATCAACGTCCATAAGTGATTTTCAGTGCTGATAAGCAGTTTATCAGCACCTACGGTGTTATAAACGCCATTTACTACCATAATTATCGTGATTATTCTGGTTAACTATAATTTTTGGTTGTCTGTGCTCGGCCACCGTTAACAAGAGACTGTCTGTAATAGTCTGATAAGTCATTTCTTTTAAACTCGCTGGCTTGCCTTAATGATTTGCTCTTAGTTTAAACTTAAAAATAGTCAAAGTGAAGTTAAGGAAGTTGAACAGCTAGGTGTGGGAAAAAGTCATTTTCACCCAATTCATGAAATCATTATTCTGAGTTGTCAGACTGATTACTTTAACAATTGGCTGAAAGTACTTTAACAATTCACTGAAACTGTAATGTAATCTTGTAATATTGTAATTACATGATTAAATGTTTATTTGCCGTCTCATTTCGAGAATTTCGTAGAACTTGCCAAAAGTGTTTGTTCTAAAATTAGACCTAAAAATGGGCACAAAGTAAAGTTTAAGATATTGGAAAGCTTAGAAAGCCAAGTGAGAAGAGTCTGCAAGGAGTGAATGAAAATTAAATATGCAAGGAATGAATGAAAAGTAAATACACCTCCGGCCAAATAAACATTGTAAAGAACCTATAGTACATCAAGGGACCTTTAGCACAGTGTGCAGTTTGGCCTATGCAGCACACTGTAAAAAGTAACCCCTACAGGATCTATTGACTTTAGATTAGATTAACAGTGAATCATACTTAAATCAGTCTTCTTACAATTTCTTTCTGTTCTAGGAAGGAGAATTAGAAAGCTTAAAGGAGAAAATTAATGATGCTTCCAAAGAAGAAAGTGAGGTCTTGCAAAAGAAATCGGAACAAGTAGAAGAGCTTCGGAAATCTCTTCGAGATGCAGAGCACAGTAGGACTACTGCAGAAAATGCCCTTGTTGAGAAGTCTGAAACAATTGAACAACTCAATAACAAACTGACAAATGCTGGAAATACTTTGAAGGACACAAATGCCCAGAGAGCACAATTAGAAGCCACACTAAGAGAAAAAGACCAAATGGTAAAAAGTTTGCAAGCGCAAGTCAGAGAACTAGAGGCATTAAAAAGTGACCTGAGTAAGGAAAAGGAATTAGTGAAAAGTAAAGAAAAGGAAGTCTCTGAAATGAAAAAGAAAATGATTGATGTAGACTCTAAGAAGATGCAGGCTGAGAGGACTCTTCAGGATACCCAAGAAAACTTGAGTAATATTCAGGCAGCTTCTCAGACTCTGAAAAGTGAATTAGAATCAGTGAAAGAACATCTGAAAAAGAAACTCACAAGTATAGATGAAATGCAAGTAAAGTTAGATGAAGGGTTAGCTGTGAAAGAGGATTTGAAAAGTAAGCTTCTCAGTGCACAAAATGAGCATCAAAGTTTAAGTGAAGAGCTGAAAAAGTTACAGTCACAGAAAACTACTGTGGAATCTGACTTGAAGGCAGCTTTAGAAAAAAATGCAAGCATTGAGGCAAAACTTGAAAGTGTCACATCAGAAAAAACAAAATTGCAAGAAAATCTGGGTAAATCAGAAAGTGAAAAAGCACAGTTAGAATCCACATTCAAAGAACAGGCATCAAAGCATCTTGCACAGCTACAGGAATTGCAAGAAAAGGAAAAGAAATTAAGTGCTGAAAATGCAGAGTTGTCTACCAAAGTGAATAATTTGCAAAAAGAAATAGATGAAATTTCAAAAGCAAGGGATGTAGTAACTCAGGATTTACAAAAGGAGAAGCAAAACTTAGAAGTAAGTATTACTGTAAAAGGTTTTTCAAGTTACTTTTAACATACAGAAAAGTATTTCTATGGTTGGACATATGAAATGACAAAGATGATTTTGTTCTTTTACAAATCAGTAATTTGTTTATAAAGATATAAAACAAACTTTTTCAGGCATTGAAAACTAATAGTGAGAAGTTACATCAGCAACTAGAGCAACTAAGTAAGGAGCACCATGCATTGAATCAAGAGAAGAAGGAGTTGGAAGAAAAAACTAATGAATTAAAGGACAAGGTGAGATGTTTAAAAAGAAATAATTTTTGTCACTCAGCTGTATAGTTTTTGCTTGTTACAGGTTGATCACATTCTTTATTTTGTTATGATGAAGTATTTTCTATTTTAGCTGAATTTTTAGTATTAAAAGTGTAATTTTGATTAATGTACATTAATATATGGTTGATAGATGGTACTATATAGTGACATTAAAAATACCACTACTACTTTTTGGTAAAAAAAATTGGTTTTCATACAATCAACTTACCTGTCAGATATATACATAGCTAAGACTCCGTCGTCCCCGACAGAAATTCAAATTTCGCGCCACTCGCTACAGGTAGGTCAGGTGATCTACCGGTCTGCCCTGGGTGGCAGGACTAGGAACCATCCCCGTTTTCTATCATATTTTCTCTGTCGCCGGTGGTATCAACATTGTTGTTATTACCTCCTGACTTGGATTCTTTTTTCAACATTTGATCAACGTTTTTCGACTTTTTGGTGACGTATTTGGATCGTGTTTTGGCATTCGCTACTGTGGACTGTTTTTGGAATAACTCTTTTGGATTTTTCTCAGTATGTCTGATTCTAATGTGAGTGTGAGAATGTGTGTGAATGTAGGCTGCAGAGTGAGGATACCGAAAGCTTCGGTTGATCCTCACACTGTATGCCGTAAATGTAGGGGGGTGCAGTGTTCTGCTATTAACACTTGTAAGGAATGCGAGGGTTTTGAATGCAGAAGAATGGAAGACTTTGACTTCTTATTTGAAGAAGTTAGAGAGGGATAGAGTTAGAAGACTGAAAGGTGTGAATTCAAGGCCTATTGAGCCTTTCAATGATAATTCTAACCCTACTACTGTAGATTCTCCCTATAAATCTCATTCTCAGAGTGTCTTTTCGGATTCGGCATCGGAAATCGCCAATCTGAAAGCGACGATTCGAGACATGAAGTCCAAGATGGCGGACCCGAAAGGTAAGGCAAGTGATAGTGAAAATTTTAGTGAAGTGAGCCCTATCCATTGTGTTGTGGAGGGGGCGTTTGATCGTCCCTGCGGCGCTCCCAGGCCTAGACCTCTTCCAAGCTCACATGCCCAGAGGAGAAGGAAAGTCGAAAGCCTTAAGGAGGTCGTGGGGAATCCCCAACGGTCAGACGTCCCTTCAGCTAGCTTTGCTTCATGGCAGCCAGCTCAAGGGCGCTATAGAAAAAGCGTCCTTCGCGAGTGTTTCTCGTCCTCTCCCTCTCCCTCACCTAAACGAGGGTGGAAGGAGTCGAACTTATCGAGACCGCTGAAGCGTCATATGAAGCAAGACATTGATTCTAGCCCGGAGCGCTTCTCGGATGACGCCCCGTCTGCTATTAAGAAGGCGAAGGTGGCGTCAACGTCATCTGACGCTTATGAGGAAGTACCCCATCATGCTTCTTCCCCGAGTGATGACGAGAGGCGTCAGACACTAGACGTAGGAGAAGCGTCAAGGAAGATCATTATGGCGGTTCAGGAACAACTGTCATCTCTTGTGGGAGTTTTAGCGCCCCGTCGGAAGGACGTGACGCTTCCTATTAAGAAGTCTCGTCCTCTCGCACCTGCTCGAAAGACGTCTTTTAGAAGTGAAGCGTCAAATCAAGAGGATCTTAGACGTGACGCTCCGTCCAAGATTGTGACGCCGAGTAGGAAGCCCTTAGAAAGCGAAGCGTCTTCCAGACACGAAGCGTCATCTAAACGTCAACAAGAGACGTCATACATGACGCTCGGAGAGCGGGAAGCGTCATACAAGACGTCTTCTAAAGCGCGAGAGAAGCCGCAGGTTGTGACGCCTTCCAAGTCGATCAGAACGGGAAAAAGGAAAGACTTTCATTCCCTTAGCCCCTCTCCGATCAGGAGTTTGTCTCCCCCAGAAGAGGAAAGTTCTGAAAGGAGAACAGAAACTCAGGATTATCACGAGTTCGAACGAAACTCGGATGATGACGATCATGGAAGAGAGGGCTTGTCCAACTATAAGGTGTTGACTACCCTGCTTCTGGAGGAATACGGAGACGAGTTGACTCCGGCTGCTCCTCCTTCTCCGCGCTCGCTCTTTTCGAGTGCGAAGGCGAAGAAGCCTTCGTCTTTTCTGAAGATGAAGCCCACCATCTCGATGAAGCGGGCTTTACACGCCTTAGACGCCTGGATGAAGTCGAAGAAAGACTTAGCCAGGACAGTATTTTGCATGCCTCCAGCAAGGTTAGCTGGGAAAAGAGGCATATGGTACAAGACGGGGGAGGATATGGGTATCGCTCTCCCTTCTACTACAGGAGGGCAGACTTTTCGACGTTAGTTGACGCTTCAAGGCGTCCTAGTCTTAATTCTGCTCGCATTACTTGGAGTATTTCGGAACTGGATCATCTCCTCAAGGGACTTTTCCATGTATTGGAAGTTTTCAACTTCTTAGATTGGTCCCTTGGGGTGATGTCCAAGAAAGCTCACGATTCGCAGGGAATCGAACCTGAAGCCCTGTTATGCATTTTGTCGTGCATCGACAAAGCAGTACAGGATGGATCTTTGGAAGTCTCTTCATTATTTGGAGCAGGTCTTTTGAAGAAAAGGACAGTGTATGGCGCCTTCTTAACAAAGGCAGTCTCGCATGCGCAGAGGGCAGCTCTACTATATGCACCTCTTTCGGACTATTTGTTCCCTTCTAAGTTAGTGAAGGACGTAGCTCACTCTTTAACTGAGAAGGCGACACAGGATCTTCTGACGCAGTCAGCTAGGAAGAAGAAACCTGCTTTAGTGTCGGACAAGAAAGAACCTAGCACTCCTAGGCAGCCCTTTCGAGGTGGTCCGATCTCCAGACCTCCCGCAAGAAGGAAGGCTCCAGAGAGAAGAGGTAGGTCCGCCTTTCGTCCCTTTAAAAAGGGCAAATGAAACATTTCTCCTCCAAGCACCAGTAGGTGCCAGGCTCCTGGAATTCGTGGAGGCCTGGACACTAATAGACGCAGACGCGTCTTCTCTAAATATCATAAGGAAGGGATATCGTATCCCTTTCCTGAATACTCCTCCCCTAACGTCAATACCAAGGGAACTATCAGCCAAGTACAAGGATCCTGTGCTGAGGGATACTCTTCGATCGATGGTGGAACAAATGTGGGACAAGAGTGCAGTAGAACTAGTACTGGATCAAAACTCCCCGGGGTTTTACAATCGCCTTTTTCTAGTGGCGAAAGCCTCGGGAGGCTGGAGACCAGTACTAGACGTCAGCGCTCTGAACAAATTTGTTCAGAAGGAGAAGTTCTCCATGGAGACTTCTGCTTCAGTCCTAGCGTCATTACGACAAGGAGATTGGATGGTGTCTCTAGATCTCCAAGACGCCTACTTTCACGTCCCGATCCACCCTTCGTCGAAGAAGTACCTCCGTTTCATGACGGGGGGAAGGATCTTTCAGTTCAGAGCCTTGTGTTTCGGCCTGTCCACAGCTCCTCAGGTCTTCACAAGCCTGATGAGGAATGTGGCGAGATTTCTTCATCTCAAAGGAGTGAATGTCTCGATGTACCTAGACGACTGGCTCATCAGGGCCAGATCGGAGAGACAGTGTTTGGAGGACCTAAAGTTAACTATGGATTTGACCAAGGCGTTGGGATTGCTTGTGAACCTCGAGAAGTCTCAGATGAACCCAGACAAGACCTAGTCTATCTGGGGATTCGGATGGATTCTCGGGGTTTTCGAGTTTTCCTTCGCAAGAGAGAACCGCAAAAGGTTTGAGGATAATCTCTCTCTTCTTAGAGAAGCAGCAAACGTCAGCGAGGGAATGGTTGAGCCTTCTGGGGACGCTTTCCTCGCTGGAACAATTCTTCCCTCTCGGAAGACTTCATATCCGTCCACTTCAATTCTTCCTCAAGAAGTCTTGGAGCTGGAAAAACGGACAACTGTCGGACGTTTTTCCCATTCCAGTGGAGGTAAAGGCACACCTACAGTGGTGGTTGCTGCCTCTGGAAGAGAACAAAGGGATCTCTCTAAGATCACAGAACCCAGACCTAGTGTTGTTCTCCGACGCGTCGGAGACGGGTTGGGGAGCGACATTAGGCTCGGAGGAAGTGTCAGGCACCTGGGAACCAGCACAGGTGTCCTGGCACATAAATTGCAAAGAGCTCTTCGCCGTACACCTGGCTTTGAAGAGCCTAGAACCTCTGGTGAGAGACAAGGTAGTACAAGTAAACGTGGACAACACCACCGCACTTGCCTACATTCGGAAACAGGGAGGGACACACTCCTCGTTCCTTTACGAACTCACGAGGGACCTATTACTTTGGACGTCTCACAGGAACATCTCCCTGCTGACAAGGTTTGTACAGGGAGTAGGAATGTGAGGGCGGACAGGCTCAGCAGGAGGAACCAGGTCCTTCATACAGAATGGACTCTGCACGAGGAAGTGTGTCGCGATCTCTGGTCTCTGTGGGGAACTCCCCATGTGGATCTATTCGCAACATACATTTCAAAAAGGCTCCCAGTGTTTTGCTCGGTCGTGGAAGACCCAAGAGCAATTATGGTAGACGCCTTCCTGCTAAACTGGTCTCGAGTGGACGTGTACGCTTTTCCCCCATTCAAAATCCTGGGGTTAGTATTGAAAAAGTTTGTGGCGTCAAAATAGACGAGGATGACTTTAATAGCCCCCTTTTGGCCGGCCCAGGAATGGTTCACGGAGGTGGTAGAGTGGATCGTAGACTTTCCAAGATCCCTACCAGAAAGGACGGATCTTCTCAAACAACCACACTTCAAGAGGTACCATCAAAACCTCCCCGCTCTCGCTCTGACTGCCTTTCGACTATCGAAAGACTTGTCAGAGCGAGAGGCTTTTCTCGCGAAGTGGCAAGCGCGATCGCGAGAGCTCGCAGAACCTCCACTACGAAAGTATACCAGTCGAAGTGGGAGGTCTTTAGAAGATGGTGTAGAGCCAAGAAGTTGTTCCTCCTCTCTACCTCTATAGCGGAAATTGCTGATTTCTTGCTATTCCTGAGAGTAAAATCGCATCTAGCCGTATCCACAATAAAGGGATACAGGAGTATGCTCTCGGCTGTATTCAGGAACAGAGGTTTAGATCTGGCAAATAACAAAGATCTCCACGATCTCATAAGATCTTTTGAGACTTCAAAGTCTAAGGAACCAGTACCTCCGAACTGGAACTTGGACGTAGTCCTCAAATATCTGTCTTCGGATAGATTCGAGCCTCCGCATCAGGCATCATTTAGAGACGTAACTAGAAAATGCCTATTTCTTTTATCGTTAGCGACGGCAAAAAGAATTAGTGAGTTACAAGCTCTGCAGGATAAGTAGGATTCAAGGGAGACTCGGCGATTTGCTCGTTTAAGACTCTGTTTTTAGCGAAAAA
Organism: Macrobrachium nipponense; assembly: GCF_015104395.2. Classification (NCBI taxonomy): domain Eukaryota; kingdom Metazoa; phylum Arthropoda; class Malacostraca; order Decapoda; family Palaemonidae; genus Macrobrachium; species Macrobrachium nipponense. The sequence goes on along the minus strand of NC_087217.1, from coordinate 58,273,733 downwards.
CGAGAATCCCACGAATCCCTGGCCTAGGTCATTCGAAATCAAAGGAATGTCTAGTCTCGTAGGCAGAGAAGCAGAGAGGTCTCTATGCCCGGTTAGAGCTCTGAAGTTCTATCTTCAGAGGAAGCGTCAGTTGGGAGGCTCTAGACAAGGTCTTTGGTGCGCGGTAAAAGACCCCACAAGACTGATGTCAAAGAACGCTCTAGCGTTCTTTGTAAGAAACGTCATTACGGACGCTCACAAGGTCTGTCCGGACGAACAATTACAACTTCTGAGGGTAAAAGCTCATGAAGTACGAGCAGTTGCGACGTCTCTCTCGTTTTATAAGAATATGTCGCTTAAAAACATTTTAGATACGACATATTGGAGATGCAACTCAGTATTTGCATCTCATTACTTGAAAGACGTGCGTGTGACGTATGAGAAGTGCTTTTCTCTAGGTCCTATCGTATCGGCAGATACGATTCTGGGTACGGGAGCCGACACCAATCCTTAAAATGTATATACTGTTCTTCTGTTTGGATATGGTCGAGAATCTCTTCGAACAATGGAGGATTCAGGCTCGCACGGGCGGCCGTCTATGTTGTTCATAAGAGAATTCTCGTCATATCCAATTAGTTGAGTATAAATTTTTTTTTGAAAAATTATGTATGTGTGCGTAGTGGTTTTTGAGTTACGGTTGTTGTGACGAGTTCGGGGATAACTCGTAACAATCCTTAGTTCTAACACATGGTTAGGATCAGGTGGTCGGGATTGGTTGTGTGCTCCTTCATAAGGTGTATTGTCATATAAGTGGATCAGCACCCATTGACAAAGTCCTTTTAGGCTCTGCTGAGTAAGTGGGTAAGACCCCATCGGCAGACCCACAAGAACTCTTGGCCATAGATCACATATCTCGCTAAAGTTTCTTGAGGTGATGCAGACTACTGGGCAAACACCACCAAGTCTACCACCTATCAGGTAGGAACCAAGGTTTTATTTATACCTACAACATATGTTGTTTACCTGTCTATTCCATATAGTAGCTGTCTCTTACCCTCCACCGAAGGGTGCCAATCAGCTATGTATATATCTGACAGGTAAGTTGATTGTATGAAAATGATATTGTTATGTTACAATAAAGTTTCATACATACTTACCTGGCAGATATATACAATTAAAGGCCCACCCAGCCTCCCCGCAGGAGACAGGTGGAAGAGAGAAAATATGATAGAAAACGGGGATGGTTCCTAGTCCTGCCACCCAGGGCAGACCGGTAGATCACCTGACCTACCTGTAGCGAGTGGCGCGAAATTTGAATTTCTGTCGGGGACGACGGAGTCTTAGCTATGTATATATCTGCCAGGTAAGTATGTATGAAACTTTATTGTAACATAACAATATCATTTTTAGGAACCATTTGTAATTATGTTTCTTGCTAAAACTATCTCAGTTAGGACTTGTTTTTCAATTAAATTCATTATTATTACTGTTTACAGAAATACATCTCAAATACAGTAGTAACATGCATGGATAAAAGAGGTTTTATTTTTTAGGCAATCATTTTATTTTAAACTTGCTTCATGTATGAATTATAAGGTATTTTAAACTATGAGGTTTAGAATGCATGCTACATTTTCCACAGAGTAATAATTCTTTTGGATAAACCTAGTCAAGTACATACTGTATACAAAACCATCTTTTTATTTTTTCTCTTTTTAAGGTAAATGAGGAGTGTGATACCAGAGCTGCATTAGTGGCCCAACATGCAGCTGAACTGACTGCTCAGCAGGATGCCAGAGATCAGTCAGAAACTCAGTTACAGTCGTTAAAAGAGTCTTCAAGTAAAATGAAGGCTGAGCTAGAAAAGAAAGTTGCTTCACAGGATAAAGAGGTGAGTTCTACTGCAGTATTTTTTTATAGATATTGCCAGCTTTAATAAAATTCTGCATTTTATTCCTTTGTAAAACCAGTTCACAGCACAAACTTATACATAATCATTTCTTTCTCCTTAACTTTACATGTTGGTACAGTTATCAGCTTTTTTGTTTTCAAATTTACGAGTATAATCATACGATTATTAAAGGCCTAGAATAATTTTAATAGAAAATAGGATGGATGTATGGAACTTAAAATAAAAATCCAGACACTGGGAACAAGAAAGGTCCTGGTTCAGTGTAAAAAAAAAAAAAAACTGTTACGTCTCTTGTTGGTGATCTAAATAAAAAAAACTGTGAAGGACGTTTAGTATGTAGCCCAAGTTACCTAATATGCATTTTAAGATCCATATGGTTAATCAAGTTGAAGACTATATTAAAATTAGTTTGAATAAGTCCAGACTCCTATCCATCGTCAAGATTGTCTTTGGATATAAATAGCAAACCTTATCAGAGGCTTAGGGGGATTTGGCTTTGTGATAAATGGCAAAATCTGGTAAGTAACAAAGCTTTCACTCGGATATTCAAGATATCCCACAGTTAACAGTACTAATGCCTTATAATTACTAGCTTAAGCTATGCTGTATTTTGCAGTTATCCTTGAGGTGAAGAGATTTATATACAAAATGCACTATAGTACTTCTAAAAAGGTAGCCTAGCAAGTAATTATTATCATAATGTAACTGATAATCATTATAAGGTGAGGGATACCTGCTTAAATGTAAAAGGGTGTTCCATTGCTGGTTTGTTTTCTTTTATAAAGAAGGAACTCTTAATATCAAGGGACAGACTTTCATAAACTCATCTTGAAGATCATCTAAGAGATCATAGATAGAAATGGTAGGCTGCTTGTTGGATCACTACTTCTGCACCCTTTGGAATAGGCACCATAATACATAATTTCCACTCTGAGAAAAATACTGTTTGGTATTTTAGTGTTTTTTTGTATTCTATACCAGATTTCTATTTCTTTTATTCGGTTTTATAATTTTTTTCATGAAATTATCATTATACTTTTCAACAGTTTCCTTTTATACTTTTCAGGTATCTAGTTTAAACAAACAGCTTGAAATTCATTATCAAAAAGTTGGGGAGTTAGAAGGACGAGTGGCAGGCCTTGAAGCAGAGGTTGCAGGACTAGCTGGAGAAAAGCTGGAATTGGAGGTAATTATAATTCTTCATAAATACGTCTTACCCATTATTAATGGTTTTCTATGTGAAGCCAGCATTTCTCTCATGGAAAACAGTAGAAACTGAGAACTGAGTAGCAACTCATGTATGCCACAAGAAAACTTGTGGAAATGATCTTTTAAAGGTCAGGATAACCAAAGCTACTGTTCACACATTTTGTTATATGTACACATATTTTAGTATACCGTGGGAATGTGTGTCAGTCCTTTGTTTTCTGTCTTCAGACTGTGTCAGGTAAAGATAAAATTAATTATTATTATTATTATTTGTTTAAGCAGTCATAAAATTAAAAAGTAAATGTTGTCAGGCGTCAAATGTCACATTTATAAATTAGTGTTATTATTTTGGGGAACTGATATTATTAAGATGAAAACAATTCCATTGTGTTTGAATTGGAAGAAGAGTAACCATAAAGCAGCACAGTTTTAAATATACAAAGTATTATGTAGCCTCATATGACATCATAGATGTCAAGATAGTGTTTCAGATTTTTATGATTCCATAACAGATTCTTTGGAGCCTGTTGCTTTAGTTATATTTCTTTTTTCTTTTTTTTGTATTAGTTGCATGTAGTAATTGTCACTTAATAGCTAACCATATAATTTTCAAAGACAATTATAACTATCTTCAAAAGGCATAATACGCATTGAAAAGATGAGGTAACTTTCTCATGTCGATAAAAATGTTTTGCAAGACCAATTTTATTATTTTTTTAAGTTAATCACCCTGTAGTATCAACTTTTGAATAAGATTGCAAATGGATGGCCTGGCATACAGATTCATGTGGTTGCTGTGGTGATAAAATATTACTTCAATATGTAGTTGTGTAAATTCTGCTTACACTTTCCCCATGCATAAATTTATTTGTTAACATGATAAATGCTTCTACTATAAACAAACATCCATATAAATGGGAGTATGTACTGTAGTGTTAATTCAGTACATGTTCTTGTAGCTTAATTGACTAATAGGTATCAAATTCCATTACCTGGAGCTCTCCCTCTGTGACATGGGTGAGGAAAAGGAAAGTATGAAAGATTTTATTCACAAAAGTAAAATTGCTGTATTTTTCAAGTTGGGTAGCTGGCCTTTTTGTACAGTAATTGAACTTTCAGTGTTATACCAAGCAGCCTTACAGTATTGTATTCTATTAAAAGCAACAATTTCAGTTTTAGGTAACCCTCTTTTTTTTTTTCTCCCCCTCATGAATCTCATGGTGTGTCATAAAATATCCTTTCAATGTATAAATGTTAATCAGGAGTATAATACTTACAGGTACGTGTTGAAGCCTCTGTAGAAGAACAGAAAGGTCTGGTTGAACGCTGTGTGACAGCAGAATCAGAAGTAGAGCGTCTTCAGGGTCACCTCACGCAATTAAGACGAAAACTTGATGATTCCACAGCAGCTCTTCAGGAGTTAGGAAGAGAAAATCAGAATTTACAGGTTTGGAAACTAACTAATTTTTGCAAACGTTTGCCAAAGTACGTACTACTGTAGTTTTCAGTCCCATGATTTAGTCGGACATTAGAAAGCAGTTCCCTAAATATGACTTAAAGTATTTGGATACACTCTATGTAATGGCAGTACATACTTAAATTAGTTTGGAATTTCCACCCGTTTTTCTTGCTCCATTTTTAACTGTTAACAGTCTCTAGTCCAGTCTTCAGGTAAATTAACCAGAAACTAGAATGTGATTTTCACTACTTATGGATCACGCAAGTGAGGTTGGAAAGTGTAACATAATTTTCATTTTGATTCTTTATGAATAGCCATTTGGGTTCCTAAATGAATGTATCATATTTTGTTTTTAAAATTGTTTGCCAAAATCCCTAGTTAATAATCATTGACATTTCTTTAGCTCAATCCCAGTTTGTAAAAAATGCCAGCCAGTCACCCAGAGGGTAATTAATTGCAGAATCATTAGCAGCACAAAGTAAGATTCATGTCAATCTGTTATGTGCTATTTGTGTTCTTTTGAAAAAGTGTTTGTTCACTTGCATATGAGTACTTCCTGATATATGTGCAATTTATTGTTTACAAACTAAAATTCAATTGTTGAACAGCAACCCCACCTCCTGACCTCATACTTGGAAACTGCCTTGCAGAAAAGCAAAGGATCAAATCATGATGAAGGATGTTGGCTTAATAACACTTCCTCTCATGATTCAGACTAATCAGAACCTGGGTGACATATTAAGCTATTGAGAAGGAATGGTCTTTATGCTGGGGAAAATTGATTTTTCCTTGGTTTATACATGATTTCCCCTTTTTATCAACAGATGGAAACAACTAAGTTAGCAGGTAGAAAGTGGGCGGATGATTCTGAAGCTGTAAACTGCCGGGACTGCAATAAAACTTTTTCTATGACTATACGACGTCATCACTGTAGAAACTGTGGTCAAATATTCTGCAATGATTGTTCAAGTAAACAGGCTCCTTTGGAAGCTAATAAAAAGTCTGTAAGAGTGTGTAATCAATGTTATAATGAGTTGACTTCTAAAATATTGTAAAATTGTATATTTTAATCCACAGCTTTATTACAATATATTTGAAGCACATATTGATTGTTCATGTGCTGGCTGTGTTGTGAAGGTCACAATTTAATACTGCTCTGTTGTGTAATGTAAAATAAGGTACATTGTATTCGTGTCTAATGAGATGCATCTTTATCCAAAATGGTGTGTTGTATATAACTACTATATAAACATTACTAATGTGCTTTCAGGGCACAACTTTTACGTACTAAATTTTGGTGCCTTCACTTAAGTAATATCCATCAGAATTGAAGTCCATCATTACTAGGAGTTTTAGAATGGAAACAGTGGTCCATAGGTGATGGTGGAACAAGGTTGAAGTCAGTCTCTTAAGATTTACCTTCAAATTGATAAATTAAGTACAATTAGCTATCATTGCTTGCCAACTACAACCAGTTCAAAAACTTCTTTGTTATAAAAGCATGTAGATGTATATAGACTTGGCTTGATTCACATAATTATTAGGAGTAAGCAGATAAGCAATATGAGCATTATTAACAAAAAACAAAACATTTTTAATAGTAGAACCTTTGAGTTTCAACCATACTCGGAAAATTACTCCCATGTTTGTTGTAATTGATTTATAATTGGCATTGAGAATTGCCAATCTACATTTTGTAAGAAAAAAAAAAACTACCAAAGGTCTTAATGACTGAATCTGAATATATAACTCCTTAATATGTACAGGCATGTATTGTGTTTTCACATAGGGCAGAGAATCATTTAACTTAGGGCTGATTTAGGGCAGAGAATCATTTAACTTAGGGCTGATTGATTTCATAAGTCATTTTAATATTACGTCAAGTGTCCATGTGGAATCATATTTCCTAGAGATTTCTTTCAGTTCAACAGGTTAGCAATTGGATATCTCTCAGTTTTTAGATGATAATGTAACAGTTTATTTGAAAGTAGGAATGACAAATAGGAACCAAGCATTGTTAATTGCAGTTACTAGATAATGGCTATTCATTAGCTCATGTATAGGAGACTTCTTGCCATATTTTCTGGTATTTCATTTTTCTCCCTGTGTGAATTACAAACTATTACTTTATTTAGCATTCCCCGGTGTGAGCTGTAATTGAGCGTTGTTGAAAACTGGTAGCAAGGTATCTCTTGGGGGAGGCCTGAGCCCAAGATCTCACACTCAAGACTTTCTTCTTGCTAACCTTAACCTTGACTGCTGAGAATACTGGCATTGGCCTTTTTTTTTTAAATCGTATCTGGCGCTCGGAAGGTTGGGAATCTTTGCCTTTCTCATTCTTTTCCGAGTTTGGGGCAAAACAAAACCAGAACCTGTTAGTCCCTGATAAGAGATACAAGAATTTCAATTCCCTTTCTTTGTTAGTTTGTAGGGGGTGATCTTGACAAGTTGCTTTCATACCAGGTGTAAACAGCAAGGTACTACCTAAGAAGGATCAAACCCCATATTCCAAAGTGTCGGCACATTTTTGTTAGTATCAACAGGCACAAGGAGATGTCCAAGTGCACCCTTTCTTTCTGACAGCTATAATTAGACAAGCAACATGGACCAATGCACAATTTGGGTGAGGATTTAGGTAGTTAAGGGTGTAGGACCATCTTTTGCATTGTAGAGTAGCTTTTCAGTAGCACTGATACTATAAGGCAAGTATCTGGAGATGTCAGACCACCTTCACCTCATCCCAAGGGATATGGAAGTCCCTTAATACCTTCATCTCAAGACCTGTGGTGGCAGCTCAGCAGGTTGTGTAGTCACCCAAGCAGCTCTCAGAAAAGTTTCTCACTTACGGCACTTGGAGGGCATAAGGCTAGGGTTAGGTTAAATGGTGGAATGGCTTGCTCTCCTGCTTCTTTCTTTTCCTTCCACTGAGAGACGGCAGCTTGGGTTGAATACAGTGTTTAATGGGGCTACAGATGCAGGTTGGCTACACATTTGAGCATCTGGTCTTAGAGCTTTAGTTTATATGATTTGACACCCTCTGCTTTCTGTTAACAATAGGGGTAGAGTTATATATACGATTGCTTTCAAAGTTATGATGGCCCATTTTATTATACTGTATCGGAAACCATATTCAAAATTTTGAATTTCAGTTTTTTCTCAGGCAAGCAATAAGCTGTGCAATACTCTCCTGTGAATATTGGACACCGGACAGCACCAGCACACCTCACCTCACAGTCTGTCATGCAGTCACTATTGTATACAACCAGTACTCTGGAAGGTTGTTGGTTGCTCTTGTTTTTTAGGGTATCCTCCTGAGTCTCTGCATAGTTCCCTTTGTCTCCTGCTACTGTTTAGCGGAAGGTCATAACTCTTCCAGAAAAATTGCCACGCATGAAGGCAGGAATCAGTCCTGACCATCTTAAGGATAAAATGCATATTAGTGATGCTGTGAAATCTTATGCACCTGCAAAATATGCTTTCATTTAAAGAGCTGGGCAACTACTTTGAAAAAAATTACCTATGTGGAAGTTGAAGATGAATACCTCTATAACTGTTGTTCTTCACCTCCAGTACACGAGATATTCAACACTTTAAGTATTACAAAATAAGACCATGTTAATGATTTTGCCCGGCTATTGGTCAGCCTCCCACATACCAGTGTTTTATCGTGATACCATCTCAACAAACCCACGGTCCTTCATGTTGAAGGACAAAGTATTCAGGGACAGCAGTTGATTGAGGTATTATTGGTTAACTGCCTTGTTACCATGTTTCAATGACCCACAGCAGTTTGTGCTGAGGAATACTTCCACATAAAGGATCCAGTTTTTATGCCTAGAATATATACAAATTGATTTAAAAATCTGTGATTTTCCTACCCATATTAATCTCCAATAATACACTGTTTTGATTATTTGACTCATGTTTAGTTATTTAGTTTCTTTGCCAAGAAGTTGCATTTACAATTTGGTCATACAAATTAAGTTCTCTTTATGAAACTTTTTGCTTATGAAATGGTGGCAAAAGTAATACAAAATTTAGAGCTCCTTGAAAATTACTGCATCCATAACCTGTAGCTAAACTGATGGATCATAAAATTTAAATAAGTAATATTTTAAAAATTACACATGAAGTCTGTCACACCTTTACACATTAGCCCTTTAATTAATTTTAGACAATCTAAAAGCATTTCAATCAATTGTAGAGTTGGTCACTTCATTGTTTGGATATTACTTATTAAGCAGAGCCCTCACTAAGCTTTTTTTTTGAATATAGTGAGTTTCATTCAGTTTTGGAGATGCATTGATTTCAAAGGTGCTGATAATGAAAATTGAAATGCTTCATTAACTTTTGCACAAGGATTTCATTGTACAGTATTAACTTTTGCACAAGGATTTCATTGTACAGTATATTAGATTGCCAAAGATTTTTTTTACAACAATGTGTCAACTTAAACCTTTCATTACTGTATTTTCCTGATTAGTTAAGAGCAAATCAGTTAACATTTCATTTTCTGTCAGTAAATATTTACAGTTGAATTTATTTTTGGCTGATTTTAAGTAACAAAAAAATTATGGCACTAATAAATTTTAAGTAAATTTTATACAAATTATAAATTTTTAAGTAAATTTTCTGCAAAGAAAACAAACAACCATTTGCAGCAGCAGTATTGAATGAGGTATATAGTGTGTTTAACAAAATTGGTGTAGATATTTTTGTAGAATGAATTATGGTCATTTATTAGATTACTTCACATATTCAATTAAAACTTGGTAGCTGCCTTTGTGTAATCAGTATTTTACTTAAAATTTGGTGCTCTTCATGCAAAAATTAACTAATAGCTATGGAACAGATGACATTTCAGAATTTTTAACTCTCAGATGGATGACCATATAATTTGTTGTATGATTTGTTTCTAAGATTAAATACATACTGTAGTTTGAAGAGTATTAACACATATTAGATGAAAATTTTTAGCATGAAAATTAATTATTTTTCATGTTGCAAGCTGTTCTTTGTTGAAGTTTTATTTAAAAGGCTTGTCTTCATGGGTGAATCATTTTAACCGATTTGGCTATTCAGTACCTTGATGTAAACAAGGTAAACGATTTAAGTACTGCATATGGATTTTGTAAAGAAGATACATTATATACGGTGCATTTGAAATGGATGTTTTAGATGCAACAAGCTGATATGTAAAATAACTGAAGTAGCCACAGAATATCTCATCATTTACCAAAGAGGTATTAAGAAATGTCAATAAAAAAAATGCAATTTTAGAAAACTACATGACCCAAGCATTACTTCCAAATTAGTTTAATTACATGACCTAACAGCCCCTTCCAAATTAAATTTTTCCTTTTTCCTGTCATGGCTTACAGATAACATTGAACATTTCTAAACTGGAAAATTGTTATGATTTTCAGGTTACTATATAGATACGTAGTTCTTCTCCTGTCAGTGAGACCATCTCATTTTAAATTTTTTACTTGTAAAACATAACAAATTGCCAAGCATGTTTTTTACCAGGATTATACTATCAGTTCCAGCAATTACTTTTTTTTTCTCTCTTTTTCTTACTCTGCAATTTTTTTTTTTCTTATTCTGCAAAGTTAGAGCACTTGGATTTTCAACTTAAGCTTCATGGTAGTTTAATCCGGGTTTAAAAGTACCTAGGTTCTTTATAAAAAAAAAAACTCAAAGAATGGGTGGCATTCACATTTTCATTTAATTGAAAATAAGCATTGAAAAAGACTTTGATTCTTTGATTTATAAAAGTTGAAAAAATATCTGTTGACCAGACGTAATATTGAATTGTTACTGTGCTGTTGGGCTTAGGGAAATTAGTCTATATTATGTTATCATGACACTAAGCAAGGCTTAAAAAATGTACTTTCAGGGTAGTCTGTAGAATATAAATGTATAAGCTTGCACATCCATACTCCTCAATGATTATGAAACTGGCTTAGCTGTTTGGCTTATGTTCTTGTCTTGACATACCTGCTTCATGTTCTTTTCACAACTTGGATGTTTGTGGGAGCATACGTTTGTTTAAAGTCACTATTTAAAAATGCATCTCTTGGAAGTAATTTTAAGAAGTTTTCTGTGAAGCACCTTTGTTATACTAAACGTATTGTGACCTAAGCATATCAGCCTTTGTTAGGCCAAATCTTGGTGCAGGTAAAATGAGGTATCTTATTATCTGCATCCAGTTCACAAAACATGCCATTGACAAAGTGTTGAATTTATGTAAGGCAGTGTTGTTTTGTATAAAATTGTATTATTAGCTTGGAGGTTTCAAAGTTATTGGTAAGCATTGGATTGGAAGTATCAAAGTGAATTTGGTAAGTAGTGGGCTTATTTGCCATTGGAGTATCTTCCATCACAAACTTTTGATTTATCTCATACACAAAGGCTGTCACTAGACCATTGAGCTGTTGATACTGTATTGGTTGTTGTTATATAGCAAAGTAAATGAGTTAAATCAAAAGGATGGTGAATAATGGTTTAAGTGTAGTAATCATTTATAAAAGTTTTAAAGTATGAATTTTATATTCAAGGTATTAAATATGGTAGCAGAAATGTCTAGCACCATAAAAACTTTTCATATGAAATTTTTTTCATATTGTTGATCTCATCTGAAAACTTTACCAATACATCAGTATATGTTGTTACTGGGAGATGATTGAAATTATTAATGATCCAGGTTATGAATATACTGCAACTTGCAGTTTTGCATAATTTCAGACTTTTACATTTCTTCTAGGTACAGCTTTTTTATATTTAGGGTATAATTTAACCCCTTGGGCATACTTTTTAAACTCTGTTCTCATATTACTAACTTCCTGAAGTGACATGCTAGTAAGTTTTGGAACATTGTTACCATTGCAATCACACCTATGTCATTTTTTTTTTTTTTTGCAGTATTTTGCGGTGCTACTATTCCATATTACATGTAGAATTCAACAAAGTTTTGATCTTTGTACCAGTATGTACATGAAAAACTAGTAAAAACTGCATATAAAGCCACACAGGAGGAAGATGCCATATGGGACGGTAGAGCATGGTCTAGGCATGCATAGTTGGTTCATTGTCTTTCAGGATTCAGCAAATTGTACTACAGCTAGGAGAGCTGCTGCACAGAATAAGGCTATGTTTGGTTAATGGTTTCATAGTGGACAAATAACTTTTCAGAAGTGTTTCAGATAGCTTCCTCCAGCTGCATTTTATTGTAAGACAACTGTTTTCAAATATTCCTCAGAATAATGCTGACTACTCTATTTCTCCTTCCTATGCCTTTTAGATTATTTTGGATTTATAAAATAATACAAAAAAAATGTTTTGTTTAGTTGCAAGCCATGTTAAGGTTTGATCTGCAAACTCAATGAAAGCAAGTTTTTACTATTGTCTTGGTTAGTCATTAAAAGCAGATATTTTTCACACATTGCCTTGACTATTTCTTGAGTGTTGATAAGGGTATACTGTAGTACATACATGCAAATAATGCTAATAAAATTAAAGGCAAACCCGAGGCACCAGTTTCATGCTTCAGTCTGTACGTATATCAAGCAGACTCAACATTCGGTATACCATACTTGCTGCTTTAGCCCAAACAGGGATTTTGTATGACAAAAATTAATGCCGATATAGTTAGAAACACAATTAATTGACTACAGTAATGTAAGGTTAACTATTAGCATGTCTTCAGTTTTAAAGGTTTATAGTATTCACTCTATATAAGCAGAGGGAGAGATTTGAAGCACAAAAAAATAAAGCATATACATTAAAAGGGACGGCAAAATTTTTCACTAGAGGTTGTATTTTTATATTTCCCTATTTACTTAATACTATTATGTATTGGATGAAGTGATATAATTACGCCAATAAACTCCAATAGTCTTGGATAAAAGAAAAATCTGATTGGCAATATTTTATGTAAAGTGGAATTGTAAATGCATGGACACATTCTTTAAAGTGTATGGAAACTTTTACATTTTGTTTTTGAATTAATAGTTTCTTTGCCCAAGGGGTTTACCTGTCCAAAAATAGGCTTCAGGCTTTGGTTTGCATTTGTTGCCTAATAATGGTAAAGATAATGAAGAGTCTATTTTTATGTATATTATAACGTATATCCAGTATTGTGCAAATAACAATATTGCCAAATAGTAAATGTTTTTATTAATAAATAAAATGTTGAAGTCTACTTTCATTTTCATTAACCTTAAGAAATTAATTGGAGAAGCTTGTAGTTTTTTTCCTTATGCCAAATTTAGCAGTTAATTTGCTTATTTTAAGTACTTCCAAATCTGCTGAAATGTAAATACGTACTGTAATTTTAAGATAAAAGGACACCCAATACTACATTTTCTGTCATTAGTGCAGACATTTTCTTAGGCTTCTTATTTTCATTTATCTATTTCTTAGGATGGCCAATGTTTAAAGGGTTCCCATACATTTAAAAACCACACAGCCATCAGAATTTCAATAAATAATAGTGTATACTGTATAGTAATTGTTAAAAGACAAGAGGGACCATTTGGCGTCAAATATACTCTGGCATCATCAACATTAGCAAAATGAACAACTTGCATCAACAGGCCATTTACTTGAGAAAGAAGACTCTTAATTGTAAATAGTTTACTATATTCATATACAATGCACAATGATATGTTAAACAATTCATACAGCACAGTTTATGCACCAAAAATATTTGTGCTTATATACCAAAATAAATGCAAAATATATAAACTCAAAAACAATGGCTACCAAAATAAAGCTACGATTCAGATCACTTAAGTCTTTTTCAGGGGAACAAAGAGAAATCTATCATTACTCACCTACAGTTCTATTGAACACTTTGGTGGGTATCAGACAAAATGTTCCCCTCCCTATCTTTTACACGAACACGTCCTGTTTTGTACCGAGTTTCTGTGCTACCATCCGAGTGTAATATTTTCACAGTCCCATCTGGATATTCCCTTCTCTTCTGTTCAGGTGTGTGAACTTCTTTCTGACCACTTACAAACTCCATCACCTTAAAGCCATCAGCATTTGTGTGGACAATCGTACCATTTGGCAAAGTGCATACTTCTGTACCATCTGGCAACACAGTCTTGCACGTTTTATCAGGAAAAATAATTTCAGATGATCCATCTGTGAATCTGGTTTCTTTCTGGCCATTTGGGAATTCAAGAATTTCCTTGCCATTTATAAATGTAGTGTGACTTGTGCGATCAGTCCCGTAAACATAAACAGTTCGATCTTGATGGATTTCCTTTTTGTCACCATTATAATAGCTGATAATTATTGTTCCATCTGAATGGATGGATTTTTTATTTCCATTAGCATAAATGATTTCTTTTGTTCCATCACCTAATTGCAATTCTGTAGATTCTATGTTTATACTTTGTTGTGTTTGAGGAGAGCTTTCCATCACACTTGTTATGCCGGGCTTGAATTTTGAACTTAAGAAACCAGCATCAATGGTGCCCACAGGAATCTCCTTAGCTTCTTCACCATCATTTGTTGGTTTATCTTCATGTAGTCCAATTAAGTCCCTTCTTTTGTCGGTATTATCAGATCTGCTACTTTCCTGAGCATTTTTGTTTCTACCAGTAGTAATTATACTGCCTGAGAACTCAATTTTGTTTGCCTGCTGAAATGATTGTAAAGTATGATTTTTTTCTTGATTACTCTTCTGATGAAGTGAATTTGAAGGAGATTGTCTACCTAAACCTGACATTTTATTCTGCACTGGCATGTCTCCCAGTAAAGCTTGTCTATCTATTAAAGGATCACTTACAGTAACTGGTACTTTATCCAGAGACTTATTAATACTGTTTATAGTTGCCGTTTTTGTCTTCATTTTTGATTTTCCTGTAAGTATAACTCCTTTGCTATTTACAGAAGGTTTTTTATTTACATTGCCTCTGTCTATTTTTTGCTTTTGTTGCATATCTTGAACACTTTTTTGCAAAGATGCATTTTTCAATTTTAATGACTTCACTTCTAGTTCTTGTAATCTAATTTTCTCATTGAGTTTCTTCACAGCACCATTATGTAAATCTTCCCTTTTCTGTAGTTCTTCTTGTAAATCTTTTAGCTGCTCCTTCAAAAAAACAATTTCCATTGACTGCTCACGGACTGATGATACTGAGGGATTCCTGACAGATTGCTTTTCTTTCCACAGCTTGTTTCTTTCAGCATCAAGATATTCTTGGAACTTAACCTTTTCTTTGGCCATCTCTTCTTGAAACGATCTCTTCTGATGGTCCAATTGAGACCTTTCACTCTGCAGACTATCTTGAAGATTCTTGATCTTAACATTTCCTTTCTTATAGAAATCTATTTCCTTTTCTAACTCACACACTTTAGCCATAAGAAGAGCTTTGTGAGTTTCCACTTCCTCATGATTCCCTATTTTGCTGGCTGATGGAGATTCCTCTCTTTCTATGCTTTCTATAACCTTACTTCCATTGGTCTCAAGGAGTTTTTTATCTTTCTCTTGTACAGCTTCTGGCGCACTAATCAATACCCTCCTACTGCCTTTTGAAGAGACATGCTGTGATGTTTTGGAATGGTTGGCCTTCTTTCCAGGCTCTTCTTTCCCAAATATAGACCATATGTAGTGTGATGCTGAATTCTTTGGACGGCATGGTGGTGAAAACTGCAATCTGATTGGTTGCAGAGCTCCTGAACTTGAAACATGATCAGGGGTTTCATTTTCATGAGACTCCTTCAAAGATTGAAATTTTTGGGCACCTTCAGAGTCAGTAGCATTTACATGTATTTGTGTTAAAACTTCTAAATCCGAGGTTGTTACCAAATCAGTATCATCTGTAATAGATGCCATATCAGTTAATGTGTTTTCTCCATCTGATTCCGAAAGCTCATACTCCAATACCTGTACTCCTTCAGGTTGAAAATGGACACGTGGCCTAGCAAGTTGAGGTTCATCATTTACAGCTGGAGTACTTGTTGGGTTACTTGAAGTAAGTTTTATATTATTTTCAAAACAAGAAACTGATCCTACATTAAAGGAATTTTCAGATTCTATGAAGCTTTCTAAAACTGACTTCAACTCCTCCTCTGATAAGCCAGACAGTGAAAGATCTTCCAATCTCACAAACCTCTTCAGCTGCTCAAGAACAATGCTAACATTTACCAGCGGGAACTGGTTCTGCTGACGGTAACTTTCATCAGAACAAATATTAGCCAGTTCCATTTTTGATGGTTTGGCAATAACATCATCTCGTTTACAGCATTTGGCTAGTATTTTTTTATTATTCAACAAGTGAAATGTTGGACTAAAACTGGGCGTAGAGGAAGGTGACTTCAATGGCGTAGATGATGATGAATGCAGACCTCGCTGAAGTAACCGAATAACAGTTGATGAGTTGGAAGAGAAACTTGAATCATCCGCTAGTTCTTCCAACTTCTCAAATGCTGACAACTCTTCCTGTTCTTTAAGTAACTGCTTGTCATTTTCTGATGTTGGGGTTACCCTTTTCTGCTGGATATTGCTCCGAGTTACTATGACGGGTTCATCTTTTTCTGCTGGCGCATGCATAATTGTTCCTTCCTTGCATTTCTCATATCCCAATCTAGTTGTGGGATCTTGCAGCTGTAGCATTTTAACAGGCACATTTCCTGCTTTTAATTTATAGTTTTGAGAACTGTCAATACTTTTTATATTGACTGATGGGTTTCCGCTAAAAATCTCTCTTTCCTCTGCCTGTTCTTGAACATAATTTTGAGCCCTTCTGAATCGCAACGGTTTCATGCCAAACCTAGCTGTACCCTGACCTTTCTTTAAATAAGTAAATTTGAGCTGTGGCTGTGACACAGAAGTCTCATTACTTGTCTTTGAATTAATTCCAAGAACATTATCGTCTATAACAGAATTACTGACAGTGTGGCGGCTTATAAAATTTGTAAGACCCTGATATTTTCTCTTACAATCATCCTCATTGGTAGGGTTACACTTCAAGGTATACATATCTCTTGCAATAGGAAATTCACTTACAATACTTTTCTTAATATTAATATTATCTAAGATTTGATTATCCTGAGTTTGTACAACTTTACTCTGACCATTTTCACTTACTGGATGCATTTTGCATTCTTCTTGCAAAGACAGATCAGGACTAGTTGAAATACTATCACTAATATTACCTAAAACATTCTGACAAGACAAACCTTCCTGGTTAGGCCTATCATCTTGATATACTGACTGATCTTCAACAGTATTTGAATTTTCACTTATGAATCTATGATGGGTAAGTGAACTTCCACTTGATGATTGTTGAAATTCCAATAATGAAGTACTATTCTCTCCTTCACTACTGTTACCTCTCTGCTCATAAACTTTGTTTTTCATGCCCCCTTGACTGTTAAGTTGTAAGGCCTCTATATCACTATTTGTTGGATCTCGATGAAACTCATTTTTCTTTGGCAACTTCATTTCACAAGCACCTCTGGACTGGTTTAAGGATATTTCCTTCCGCTGTTCATCTTGCCATCTTCTTAAATTTTTTAATCTTTCCAGCAATGCTGAACAAGGAGAGTTGGTGTTTCCCTCATGTATAGTCATTATCTTGGAACCACTTTCCATGTTCAAAAATCAACTTAATCACTTAAGCTGTAATAAAAGCACCTATTATCTTGGATATATGTACCTATTCACTTTTAACACACGAGTTATAAAAAACTTATTTCAATGGAGAAATCAAAATATATAACACATACAAGACAGAAATCAAATTTCAAGTTTCATATTTTGGAAGAGCTCATTTAAATGCACACGGAATGTTCACAAGAAGAATCATGCAACAAAAGGTGATCACAAATCCATGGACTGCAATAATAAAAACCACAACCAAAATTGTACTTTCTCAATGGGAAAAATATCAAACTTTCAAATTTACTAGTTTTCTTCACTACCATATCAATACAAACTGGTTTTCTTCATTATACGGAAGAATTCATCCTGGTTGATTTCATTATCACCATCACGATCAGCTTCATCAATCATCTCCTGCAACTCCTCGTCAGTGAGGTTTTCTCCAAGCGTTTCTGCCACTCGTTTCAGATTAAGAAATGATATCTTGCCTGTATTATCATCATCAAATAACTTGAAAGCTTTCAGTATCTCCTCTTTCACATCCTTCTCAGCCATCTTTATTGTCATTAGAGTAAGAAACTCCTCATATTTAATTTTACCATTGTCATCCTTGTCAATTTCTGCAACCATTTTCTTTATCTCTTCCTTCTTTGGTTCAAATCCTAATGCTCTCATAGCTACTTTGAGTTCCTTGGGGTCAATAGTCCCTGTACCATTTGGATCAAAGAGATCGAAGGCTTCTTTTATGTCATTTTTCTGTTCTTCCGTAAGCTCAAACTTTGTGCTCCCAGAACGTCTTTTTCCTCCTCCACTTGTCAGAGATGGGCGCTTGTACTGATTAGACATTCCTGAAGCACTCTGAAAAATAGTTAATTTTCAAAAAAACTACTCAGTATATTAAATTACAGATTAACTACTACGTCTAATTAAGCTTCATCAACAATCACTACTGACAATGCAAAACCCACAAAAAAACTTACCCTGTAATTTGACAGTTTAAGTCATGCTTTCATCTGAAAACTTACTTATACATTACTATAGTTTATATAACAGCAATTAAGTAACATGTCAAGATTATTTCACTAGAAGTCCACAGAAATAATGCAAGGCATGATCATTAGAACTAAAAATCAATAAACAATGCAAAATGTGACCATTACATAGTGTCACCGAGAAAAAATTTTTTTAAATGGTTTGAGGCTGAGCAAATAGAAGAGTTAGAGAGTGGAAAGAATCTCATCAATGAGGTGGTATGAAAGTAAATGTGGGTCAAAAAGACCAATTATCAAAGTGTGTTTTTTTCTAGGTATGCAAAATGGAGCCTTCAATGAACAAGTATCCTTCAGCTCAAGCAAGATGGTCATTTAAACTGTTAAAAAGACATTTACCTTGTGGTTACAGAGGATGGGTGGAGGATTAACCTTCACTTGCCTGCCATCACCAAGCACCTATTCTTTCGCCTCAAGAACAAAACAAGGTGACCCAGATGGGCCCTTTAATAACAGGCTCTTGTTTGTATAGGTGGGATAAATGCAAATTACTATGGACATTTTTAATCTGCTCCTACAGAAATAGAAACATTACTGTTTACGCAGGGGGCTCATTCATTAAATGGGAGA
Source organism: Macrobrachium nipponense (assembly GCF_015104395.2). NCBI lineage: Eukaryota > Metazoa > Arthropoda > Malacostraca > Decapoda > Palaemonidae > Macrobrachium > Macrobrachium nipponense. The sequence continues at coordinate 58,254,933 of NC_087217.1, read as the reverse complement.
TCATCTTTATGAACACACTGAATATTGTACTATTAAGAAACCTACCAAGAAATGGCATGACCCTGGAAACAAAGCAGGCAAGGGGAGTAATGATCTATGTAATCTCCAACTCAGTCTGGCATTGGGTTAGCAGAATAGTTGGGTCACAGGCCTAACAGAGGGTGAAGAGCCTCACTCAGGTAAGGAAAAGGACATAGAACTATTTGCTACCTATGTAAGTTGTAATAGTCAGAGGGCAGCTGTATCTTAGGATCCAAACATGGAGGGAGTCACATCTTAGTTGCCATAGCTCTTAAGACTGGTGTCTCAATTGAATAGCAACCTACATCTACACTTGGTCCAGCTCATACTTAGGTTGAATTGCTGAGCTACAAAAGGAGTAACAAAGGATATTGGATGGACCGAGGAAGAAGGAACACTTGAAGAAGGCAGGAGACTAGAGCAGCATGGATGGAAAGGAAAGAACTAAAAATTATTTGGTGGGGTCACTGGGGACGACATCCCTCCTGGAAGAGATTGCAAATACTCCCTATCCCTCATCCTCCTACTAAACACTTACCCCTCACCATGGCTTGGTACATTTTTTATCCATGATAAAACAAACAAAAAACACAAACACCAAGAAAGGAATTCCAGTATCCACACTCAACACAGTCTAGCAGTGAGCAAAGAACACCATCTAGTCTTGGTGGTGGCCGAAGAAAATCTGCCTGGTGACTGCAGGAGAGTAAAGTAATACTATTCCCCTCACTAACCCCCTGTAACCACCCAGTTAACATGTCCGACAACCACCTCCAGCTCACACTGAACAATACTCCTACATAAAGGGTGGTGATTTGTATTTCAGTGGGAAGAAATGAAGGCTTGTTTCTAAAATGAAGGCATTTGGTTCCAAGTTCTTTGACACTGGCAAAAAAGTCAATTTGTTTACATACTGTACTAGGATTCAAAATGGGTCAAGGGGAAATGTGAGCATCTTAGTAAGTATCCCCTAACCTTTGATCCATTGTACAAAGCTAGTTTAATATGAATTTAGCAAATGTAATGAAGATGGCTACATAAAGACATCATTCATTAATATAATTTGTTGACTGAAGAATATATATTAAGGGTGTAAATAATGCAGTAGGGTAAAATACCAAGCAGCAACATAGTGGCCACCTCTCTCAGAACGAGGCCACTTCCTGAAAAATCTTTTGAATTATGCCATTATTTCGAAATTCAGGAGAAAACTCTTACTTTGAGAGGAGGGTAGAGGTTTCAGTGTGCGCATGGATGAGCCACAACTTGATGCTCATGGCAGCAAGTTCAAGTACTTTTTTGGGGAAAGTGGCCACGTTCCCGAAGAAGTGGCCGCCGTTCAGTCGTTTACCCTACATGTGAGATAATTTGAGAAATTTACAGAGATAATGAGAAATATAGTACAGTCTTTTGTTTGTTTTTCCTTTCATCCCTGAGGGACTGGTACTAAACACAGCACCACAAACAACTTCCACCATGTTTAGTACCAGCCATTCTGGAATTAATATAAAAACAAACAAAAGACAGCGAATATTCACAACATAGGATTCTCTGTAGGGTTCTCAGATTATCTCACCTGTCCTACATTCTGCACACCCTTTTCTATATTGTTTAGCCAAACACACACATTAATAAACAATATCTGTGTGTGACATAGTACATTAATAAACAATATCTGTGTGTGGACATCTACTTTGCTTTGACCATGAATTTCTGTACTACCTATGTAGTAGCTATACAGTAGTGCCTCAGGTTACGAAATTAATCTGTTCCGAAGCGCCCTTCGTCTCTTGACACTTTCGTATCTAGACCTACGTTTTACATGTAAATTGCCCAATTTGTTCCAAGCCCTATAAAAACACCACAGTAAATTTTATAATAAAGCTAAATTGACCAATAAACAATGAAATACAACAATTTGGACCATTCAATACTTAACCTAACCGTTACTGTACCTGTAAATAAAGTGCATTAGTGTACAGGGTACAAGAACCTTACCCTTCAAGTGAGGTGATGTCCGAAAGTGGCGACAGAGGGGGAGGACAAACGGAAGAAAACATGAACACTTAACTTTACGAAACACGTTAAAAAATGGCAGAAAACATTAACACAAAACTTTACGAAACACATTAACAAATGGCAGAAAACATTAACACTTCTTGATTATCTCCATCTTCGTGAACTTCAGCAACATTTTTGGGACCCATGGCTAATAATGTAAGTCATTAAGTTCACACACAACACGATAAAGTAACTTACAGTACAACGAAAGCGAAATCACTAACACGAATTTATGTTAACAAAAGAACGAATTCCAGGTGTTTACGATAACGCTGCCGCAAAAAATGATCAAGGAACGCCTTTGCATAGAGGCATGATGGGACAGATGCTGACCAATAGGAGAGCAGGATCTTACGGTGGTGACTAGCATCAGGAACCAATGGGAGAGCGGGAGGATGGTGGCAAGTCTACTGAGTTGGCGGCGCGGCAGTTTTAAAATTGGGTATCTCTACAGAAGCATTCTGCATGGACTGCAAGGAACGTAACCACGGATATGACATCCACTAGGGATTGGGGCGTCCAATGTACCTACTTCGCCGTGTTTAGTACTGGCCCCAGGGGGTTAATTACAGACGTCCGAATAAATATTACTTAAAATTCTTGTTCAGTAGGTAAAACTGCATAGAAAAACCGTAACTGCCATAGTCTAGGCCGCCGCAGATAATTACCCTAGATCTACCTAAAATTGTACTCGGCGGCCCGGGCGAATCTCGGAACTTACCCTTTCGCAACCTGAATTATTTTCGTACACCGGTGCAAAAAAATCTTCGTCTTTGCTTTCATAACCTGAGTTTTTCGTACGTAGGGACTTTCGTATGTAGAGGTTCCACTGTATTTTAGTTTTATGACTTACATATAACACTCTACGACAGGTTAGGGTGAAATAGTCTATGGAGTTAACTCTTGGGCCATCAGGTAAGGACCCAGTGTCTGACATTACATTAGGTTACATTAAGAAAGGTTAGGTTACTATAGTAGATTCATTTAAGGTAGATTCTTGCGCCTACGAGACGTTTGTTTGGCGGCCTCTGATTGGCTGGTACCGGGAGGTAGGCCGCTTGCTCAGTCTCGTTATTTTCTACTGTGGCTTAGAAAACTAGCAATATTATGTTTATATTTCTTCAATCAACTCACGCTTTGCTCAAGATAGGAAAATTTTGCTCATACCATAGGATTCGGTATTAATTGTACAACTAAGTCATCTTTTCCTGAAATCAATAAGATAAAACACAAAGGAATTACAAAGTAAAAGTGAAAAGAGAAGCATTTAATTCTTCATACCTGTTTTTATTTATCATCGGATTTTGCATCATTAACGCGATTAAGATAAAATAAAACTTGTGTTTTCATACAACAAATTCACCCTGAATACGCTGGTGCTTTCAGATTTTGGATGTGTGTAAAATGTGAGGAGAAAATGAAGAATATGTCTTATTATATTGCATCAGTAAATGATTCAAGTTTGACGGTATTGCTGAGAGAATGAGATCTGCAAGGGGTCGTCGTTGTGTTTGTCTCCTCAGCGAGAGATTTGAGTTGCCAATTAGCAATATAAAAGGTTGCAGTTTCGACAATATTTACCATGTTATATTATTACATTTTCTGAAAATAAATACACAGAATTTCCATTATAGTAACTGTCGAACATTTTTAATCCAATATCATATAGTATGTCTGGGCATATCTGATAAGGAAAAAAATAATAATAATCAGATGGATGCATTTGGTATCGTTAGCTCAGACCCATGCGGGCCGCGGGGAATTCAATCCAGCAAAGAAGTTGAACTCTGTGGAAAGACGACTTCACACTCTTCAACTCGGCCCAAACTTTAATCAGGTTGTTTCAAGATATTGTTTCTAATTTTATTTTATGAATATATTTTCAAATGAAAGAGACATCAGAGACTTATTTGAGTGATATGAAATAATAATCTCAGTGAAGTAATAAACAACAAAAAATTAAGAAAGATTGACTTCCTATCAGGCTGAGTCAAGTACGGCTGCAACATAATAAGACATATTCTTCATTTTCTCTTCACATATTAGACGCATCAAAAATCTGAAAGCACCAGCGTATTCAGGGTGATTTTATTGTATGAAAATACAAGTTTTAATTGATCTTGATCATATGACTTATTAAAAATCCAATGATAAATAAAAACAGGTGTAAAGATTGAAATTTTTTCTCTTCACTTTTACTCGTAATTCCTAATTGGTTTCAGGAAAAGATTATTTAGTTGTACAATTACTACCTAATACCGAATCCTTTGGGATGACCTAAACTTTATTGTCTTTTGGAAAACGTGAGATAAATGAAGAAATATAAACATACTGCATGTTTTCTAAGTCACAGACAAAAATATGACACAATGAGCGAGCGGCCTACCTCCCGGTACCAGCCAATCAGAGGCCGCCAAACAAACGTCTCGGAGGCGCAAGAATCTACCTTAAATGAATCGACTATAGGTATGTGGGTGCACCCTGTACTTTATAACTTATGGCACCTTGGGTCTGGTAAGGTGGAGGTCCAGGTCAGGGTCTAGCTAATTTGGTCTTGTAGCCTAACATACATACTACTAGTACCTAGGTAGGTATGCATAAACAATTCTCAGAATTCTACAAAGGCATACCTAGGTAGGTTAGGTATTTAGTAGCTAGCTAGTTCAGTAGCCTAATATATAATACATACTAGGTAGTACCTACAGTTGCCTGGCACTAAATTTCTTAGTACCTAGTGGGTATCTAGGGTATGCAACATTTAGCTACCTAAGTTAGGATCATTAAAGACCTCTATTATAGCCTAGGTAACCTAAGGGTAGGCCATAGAATACATCACAGGACAGGCCAAGCTAAGACTAATCTACTTTATTCAATTGGGCTACAATCCCCCAAAATTAGACCAAAACCTCTCCCTAGCCAAACATAATGAATGCCCTATAAAAAATATGCGGTAGATAGCTATACTACCTATAACATACGAAATAGGCAGACTATGCCTAGTACTACTAGTACTACCTGTATATCAGTGACAGCTCATTCGTTTCGTCTATTTTGGGATACATTGCCAACACAACACACTCCTACACAACTGAATCTCGGTGTACAATCCTTACCTTATTTCAAGCGCGCGTAAATGACACTTGTGTGTAGCGTTTCTTTAGGAAATATAAATCAGGCCGCAATGACCCAATACAGCGCAGCCGTAGCGGCGCGCCATTCAAATCTTTTGACAGTCTGTGTGCTTGTCAGATGACGGGTGCATTTTACTGATAAGATGGGTGAAAGGTCGTCTTCCCTGCTTTTTAAATGATTCAGTTTATAATTTGGGGAATATGGAGCTCCACTGAGAGATAATTATAATTATAATATATATATATATATATATATATATATATATATATATATATATATATATATATATATATATATATATATAGATTTGTCTTGGTTGGTTATATCAAGTCCAGAGGCTCTTAATCCCCTTACATTTTACCATTTTGGCAAAATTCCGTGTTGGTATAAAATCATAAAATCGGCTTAATTAATGAACAACAACAACTAATCATTTAGTTGCTAAATCGAGGATGCACAACTGTTTAAGAAATTTTATTAACATCTGGAGACAAACAGACTCATTCATAGTACTTGGTCCTTCTCATATATACATACTGATCACTTATTTTTAAATAAATGTACCTTTCATATTTCCTGGACGTTCCTAAATCTCCACTCCACCCAGTCCTTTACTTCCAAATAACTAGTCCATTCCAATTCCCTATAATCTATTTCTTTATAATACTAAACTGTTCACCACACATTTTTCTTATTTTTATATTGCATACCATTTCATCCCCTTTTTACTCCGCCTGTATATAGCTACCATTAGAATAGTTTCTGCCGTTTTCCATTTATTTGCGTTCCGCATTGATTTTATATTTTCACTAACGAGAAATAGCTCGATAAACTCTTCAGACATCGTAACTTTTTACTTCCAGACACCAATATCTCTCCTTCCTCCTCTCTCTCTTCTCCTTCTCTCCCTCTCTCTCTCTCTCTTCTCTCTCTCTCGTCTCTCTCTCTCTCCTCTCTCGTCGCCTCTCGTCTCTCAATCTCTATATATATATATTATATATATATATAGATATATTATATAATAATATTATATGCTTAAAAAATCACAGTAGATGCACGTGACTTCATAAATAAGCGAATCCCACAGGAAAATGATAGTCAGAAATCCAAGCGCTGGTATTCTTGATCTTGTTTTGTACCTAAAGCGGCCCACACACGCTCAAATTTTTTGTCAAATTTTTTATGTCAAATTATTTAACGGTTTGACGTTCGCCCTACACGCTCAAACTTCTCATCAAATTTTCATTTTGCTCCCGAGTGTCATCATGGATGCATATACAGCGTTGGCTCTTGGCTTAGCGTTGAAGAGCACACACAAACGAAAGAGACGAAAGTGGGCCCAGCAATGGTATTTGTGTCGTGAACGATTTGGTCAAGCTCCTTTATCAAATGAACTGAGAATTAGTGAACCTGATGTTTTCAAGAACTTTCTTCGCATGGACGGAGAATGATTTGACAAACTATTAGATCTTGTGAGACCATATATAACCAAAGAAAACACAGTTATGCGTTGTGCGATAATAATCACGGAATTTCGGTAGAAGAGTCTCATATGCCATATCTTTTTTTATTTCTGTCGCTATAACAGTCACTTTTAATGTTCCAAAGTTGTGGTAAACTTCTATAAACATCAATAAGCTCAAGAAGAAATTTCTTTTCATGTTTTGTTGGAGCCATGATGACGATGAGCCGCGCACGTCCTCCTCAGATTATGTCTAATCACTAACAAATTTGCACAAATTATTGCTAGGTACCACACACGCACAAATTATTTGACGTTGGCTAAAAAAATATCTACTGAAATCAGATCAGTAAAAAATTTGACATCAAATTGGACCAAAAATTTGAGCGTGTGTGGGCCGCTTTAGACCTTTCTCTCCAACTGTACTTCATTAGTTCCTTGACAATGTCTGAGTAAAGACGAAAGCGCTTGGATTTCTGACTATCATTTTCCTGTGGGATTTGCTTATATATATATATATATATATATATATATATATATATATATATATATATATATATATATATGAATAACTTGATCACGAAGTATATAAAACGTGATGCTATGTATAAATAAAGGTTTTTGCCACGAAGGAAAAAATGAAAAAGCGAGATAGCCGCGTACTTTCGGTCTTGTTCCAACCTTTTACTAAAGGCAAACTTAGTAAAGGGTCGGAACAAGACCGAAAGTACTCGATCAGCTATCTCGCTTTTTCATTTTTTCCTTTGTGGCAAAAACCTTTATATATATATATATATATATATATATATATATATATATATATATATATTGTGAGTTTGTGTATGTATGTATGTATGGTATGTATTGTATGTATGTATGTATGTTGTATGTTGTATGTATGTATGTATGTATGTATGTATGTAGTATGTATGTATGTATGATGTTGTATGTAGGTATATATGTATGTATGTATGTATGTATGTATGTATGTATGTATGTATGTATGTATGTATGTATAGACAAAATATCAAGTCGCAAATATCATTTAACATCAAATCCACATTGCCATCAACCTTTTTACCTGCAGTACTGAGCTTTTACCACCTTTTTTGGTGGCTACACAATTCTTGCAGTGTAATTTAAGTCTAATAAGACGGAAACAACTGAACTGAGCAGTTTCAGTTGTTTTTCTCTTGTGATTTCCCTAAGGTCAAGAATCCATTTCACATATTGCAAATTTACAATATTTGCTTCCCAACCTTTTGCAGTGGTCATAATGCCTCACTTGCTTCATCTCTTTTTTGCTTCACCTTTCAATCTGCAATTAGCGACCAATAGTCGTTGCTCTTCTGGTTACCATATACCTATCCTTCTTTGTTTTGTCTTTAAACTTTTACGATGTAAAACCTTTCAAACTCTTTCTACCAAACTCTGAGATGGGTGAAATAATTTCATCTCAATACTGTTTGTAGATACCACAAGCACTCCATCTTGAGATACAGGCATTCTGTAATTAAATTGATTTCAACGAAAAATAAATTTTAATTTATAATCTATTAACTTTCATTGTTGGTAAAAATGCCATTTATAAACAATCCTCTTGCGATTTAAAATCCTCTAAAGGATGACTCAATTTGATTTTAATATTGTTTGTAATTACCACATACACCCCATACGGACATAAAGCGCATCCTGTGATTAAATTGATTTCTGCGACAAATAAAACAAAATTTGCTATCTATTAATTTTCAACATTCGTGGAAGTGCCATTTGTAAACAATCATCTCGTGCGTTACTCAACTCATTACACACCTCTGCACTGTTTTTGAAATTGATTTACATAGAAAATACATATATTTTGACAACAGAAAATCATCAAATGGCGTTAAGAACATTAATATATGCGGGAAAGAATTCGCTTGGCCTCGTATTACCTGCTGGATTGCCGGTCAAGCCACCCTTAAATAAGGTCATACCGGCAGTTCAGGGATCTGTAGTGAAAAATTTTTCTTTGTCCTCGCAGAGAAATATTAAGAAGAGTAAGTATCATCCACCGGATAGTATGTAGAGTAAGAGCTCACGAATTACCTACTTGTGGGGGATCCATGGAACCACCTCCCCCCCCCCCCCCCCCCCCAAGCAATTTTACGACGGCACCCACGGTTAGGTTAGGTACAGGTAAATCTGGTTATCTTGATAGGCTAGCAAGGTAACCCTGCCAGGGAGGGGAACCACCTCCCCACCCCACCCCTCTAGGCACCTTAAGTATGTTAGCTAGCCTATTGAGCTAACCAGGTTTATAGCTAGCCTATTTGTTTCTCTTTAGAAAACTATTGTTAGGCTACACTACATCCTATGGTATTATTTTACTTATGGACATTAATTGCTTTCAACATAAAATATAGGTTTTTCTGTTGTATTATGATGTGATTTTAATGATTTTGAGGTTTATTTCCTTCGCAAATGAATACTTATCCTTCCACCACCCCTCCCCCTATAGATAACAATCTGGGGGAACCTCCTTGGGAAGCGGGGTTTTGGGTGGGGGAGACAAAGTAGGTAAAAACAGGGCAAAATGGAGGAAAAAAACCTAAATATAACACGCAAACATAAAAATGGACCTATCCCTGGAGCACTTACAGAATCGCGGGCCCACTCGACCGCCGACCGAAAACGGGAGAAGAACACCAAAACCAATATGGCGGTGATACCAAAACAACAACAAACAAAGTAGGGAGCGACTACATATCCGCGACGATCGATTTGTGTGTGCTGTCAGTAAGGCTGTGGCGGAACGGCGCTTCGCGCCTTATCCGCATACTTAAAGATTCTTGGCAAGCCCGACATGTTCTGGCAAGAGATAATGTTGCAGCCACAGGGGTTACAGTAAGGCTACCTACTGTGGCGGATGGATTTGGGTGTCGCATCGCTTACGCCGACGTCCTTTCGTCACTACAGAGCGATCACATCTAAAGGCGTTTCTGTTGTAGTCGATCCGACAAATAGCTCCACAACACTCGCATTTTTTTTGCTTTAGAATTAAATTATGTCTTTGAGCATATTCAATCACAACTTCTTTACCACCACTAGACAAATAATGATAAAATTCACCGTAACCCACATTGCACTGCAAACAATCGGTAGGAAATCGAAGGTCTGTCAAAATTAATGCCAGAAGGGCCAGCCTCTGCCTCTGCCATAGCTACAGGAAGACAAAATGCCAGTTTTTGCTTCATTATTCGAGTATTCAGTCAAACAAGGATACCATTGGACACTGGGCAGGTAACTTTATTACTCCGCTGAAATGCTAGTGAAACTTAGTTTTCCACTAAAGTCATTCGTAATTGGTTATGAAACCCATGACGTCATAACGATGTCACACCTCTCAGCCAATAATGAGTAACTGGAACTGCTTTTGTTTGTGTAAGAAAGTAAGTTAGAGGGCTCATTAAAAGTAAACATTACTGTAGAGGAAACACCTCTCCCGACTTAGGAAAAATTCGAGGTAAAAACTTAATATTTTTTTTCTCTGTAAGTATGCATTAGCAACAATAATGTATTGAGAAGAAGTGTTTTGTTATCACTTCCTTAACATAGTGAACTAAGTTAAAATACGCTACATTATTAATGTCCATAAATAAAATAATACCCATCCTATGTTGGATTACACATTCCGGGTAGTTCACAGATTTCCGGGCCGCGCGACACCCAAATCCATCCGCCACGATAAGTAGCCTTACTGTAACCCCTGTGGCTAGCGCGCAGCCCAACATCACCTCTTGCCAGAACATGCCGTGCTTGCCAAGAATCTTTAAATATGCGGATAAGGCGCGAAGCGCCGTTCCGCCACGGCCTTACTGACAGCACACATAAATCGATCGTCGCAGATATGTAGTCGCTCCCTACTCTGTTTGTTGTTGTTTTGGTATCGCCGCCATATTGGTTTTGGTGTTCTTCAGCCGATTTCGGTCGGCAGTTGAGTGCCTTTATTACCATTCATATTTTTAGTAACACTTTTATTCATATTTGTACCTCCCTTCTCGACTAGATGGCAGCCTATAACATGGGACATCACTGTACAGTTATGCATTTGGAGTGTAGACTAATTTCATATGTTCTAGGTAGGTAGTATAGAGTATTTTTTGTCATTTCGAGTGTAATATTGTTCATTTATTTGTATTCATTTGTAACCTGTTGAGAGAATTGGCCCTTTCCTATGTGCAAAAACCTAAGAAATATCGTAGTACTTAGTGTAATGAATTAATTATTTGGCATTTTCTGATGATGATGATGTTTATGTAGGCTTACTGTGGATATTCTGATAGGTTTTAATGTGATTCTGACAAATTCAGTAATACTATGCCAGTAATATTTGGTTAACCCATTATAGACCTCCATATCTAATGAAGAGAGAGAACCTCGGAAACCTTACCTTAAGGATTAGGATAGGTTGAAGGGTCACCCTCTTACCTCCATCCAGTAGGTCTTGTTCCAAACACTTTACCTGCATTTTGTGCCACATATGTGTCAGGTGCATCATTCCACATTTGTCTTGATACAGCAATGTGTTAGGAATTAATTTTCAGGGATTCAATATAAAGAAACATGTTTCTGAACTTAAACATTTAAGGATTCAATTGAAATTAATTTTTTAAGATAAATTTAACATCTCCACATCTCAGAAAACTTCCTTCTTTATCATGCATGCAAAAAATACTTTTCTGGTTGACGATTTTTCCGTATGGCATATGTACTTTATTACGTACTTGAAAGTCTCTAACCAAAACAAGGCAAACAGATATATGGTTGATTTTCACATAATGCACAGTATGTTGAGAAATACAACAGACTTTCCTCGTTGCTTCTTTATATCTTATGTTTATGGAGAATTTCACATAAAAACCTTTGCATTGTTTTCTTGACTTCCTTTTAGGACCATCAGTTTTGCAGATTCGGTGAACTTGAGCACCAGTCATTGTACTACTCTGCTTACCAGATCTGATAAATTCTGCTGGTCTTCCAGTGATCAATGTCAGTACCAAAGATAAAGTGAATTTCCGGGAGAGCATTTGTTGTAAGGAATATATGCATTTATTATACTTGTGCCACAATTAAACGTGTGAATTTTCTAAACCACTTCTTAGACTTTCTCATTACATTATAAAATGAAGACAATTGATCTGACACATCTGCTCCCGTTTCAGCGATATTATAAGACAAAGCACTTGGAGATTTCACAACATCAATTCCATTTCTGTTTTTCTTGCCTCTAGCAGTAAGCTCAGATCCTTGTTCAGGAACTGTTGATACAGTAGGAACATTGCGTTTGGCTTTCCATTTACTGTACAACTTCACATGGTTTTTATTTTCTAGAGCTATCAGTTCACTTTTCCTGATCTTAGCTCCCGTGATTTGCTCTGGAATATTTTTTCTTGTTTTTCTAGTTGTCCTACAATGATAGATGTATTTTGTGAACAAATATTCAGCAAGGGTAATGGAGGAATATTAATTGTCTGCAAAAAGGGTTCTTCTAGTATTTAGGAGTTTCTCACCATGTCAATAGTTATGGATTCAGTAGCTGTTAGTCCTTGCTTTTGTCGCATAGAGCCACAATAAATCATGATATTCCAAGTATAGGCTTCTGTAATACACAGCTATTCAAACAGAGGGATAATGACATTTCAGGAAAGCTCTTCTGCCTCACAGGGAATGATGACAGTGGTCTGGAAGCATCAGACAACCTTTTCCTCTTTCCACCTGAAAGACATTGCCCACATCCCCTAGGACAGGTACCTTTATCTTAGACCTGAGATGGCTGCTTAACAGTTATTGTAGTCATCCAGGATCTTTTTGGAGAGGAAGGTATCTTCCCCAAGTATTAGGTGAGCATAACTGTAGGGGATGAATTGTAGAAAGATTTGTTCTCTTTCTTCCTTCTTATTCCACTTTCTGTGAGACACACTGGAATGGAGGTTACGGGTATCATCACTCCCTTGCTCACAGTCATTAATGGGAATGTGACATTTCTGGGTGGAGATTCAACTTAATTGGTCAGTTGAGATAGACCTAAGGACCTAATCTCTTCTATAAAAGGTGATGGTTTGCATTTCATCAGGAACAAATAACAAACTGTCAAAGTAATATTAATTTTCCCCAGGCATACAAACCAGAGCCTATCATTATCCCAACTCATCCGCATCACTTGGTTTCAGATACTGAAGAAAAATATGCTCTTGGTGATAGCAGGTGAGTAGGGGTATCTCCCCCCCACTCCCACCCTATTAACCACCAGTTAATTTCCTTGTTACCAAGTTTAAATGACTGATTCTTTCTAGCACTGAGGAATATTAAGCAAAAGACTGGTTTGCATACCTAGGAAAAATATAAATCACTGTATGTACTTTAAATTTCTTTTCTTTTTCAGGGTAATCCATTACATACCTTTTGCAGTTAAGCTTCTTTTGTATGTTGCAAATGAGCCCTTTGGCAGTCTGTAAAATCATGAAATTATTTTGCAGTTCTAAATAGCTGTGTTTTGATATGTTAAACTTTTTTTCAGTTAATGTTGAAGAATCCGATAAAGTAACAACGATAAGTGCAGAGTATGTCGAATCACCATTAGCTCCTCGTCTGTTGAAAACAGGAAAAGAAAAGAACCATGTTTGCCCACTTTGTGCATTGAACCTTGATGTCAAGCATACTGTAAGTAACTATGCTTTATTTTAGAACACTTGTTAGGGTGGGTTGATATTCATTAACAGTTTTATTTTAATTACATTTTCATGAGCTAGTCTTTTTAATAATGCGCTGAGACCTTTTATCCTGTTACAATCTGAAACTTTCAGTTTACAATGCAATCCTAATTCCTGTTGAATTGTATATTGCAACTGTTAAATAGCTAGTTCTTCCTGTTGAATTGTGTAGTGCTACCATTAAATGGCCAGTTGTTCCCATGGAAATACAGATTATTGCCTCTTACATGGGAATATTTATCAGAATGAGCTGGAATCGATTGTTGAAACATGTAGTTAGATAGTTAATTAGTTGTAGGATGGTAGGTGACAGGGGGAAGACCTCCCAGTCACCTACCATCTCCAATTATTTATTTTTCCACTGTTAAGTAAGGGCACTTTGCTGCACTCCTGTTAACTGCAAAATTGGAACTTGAGCTTGTTCACCTGGGCCATTGATAAGCAGTTTGATGAACATGAGTGAATGTTTGTGGTTCTTCATGTCCGCTATTTAGGCAGAGCCCTACTGCTACTGCTCCTTTGTAGGGGTCAAGGGGGAAGGTTTGGGAATAAGAGTAAAAATGCTAGAATCATTTGCAGCTTTCAGCAGGAGGGAAGAATCCCCATTTGACACCACCAAACCTTTTCCAGCCCCTCCTCCCCACCTCCAAACCTCTCCCTGTACCTCGACTCAGATTGGGGTTGAATGGTTGAGTGACTGTCTTCTCTTCCCTCCTTTCTTCATCCCTCCCTCTTCATTCTTCCTGTCTAATTCTACAGGACAGTACCTCAGGCTGAGAACATGCTAGACTAGGTGCAAATTCAGGTCGCTAATTAATCAAGCATCCAGTCTTGGAGTTTTAGCTGATAATGTGTGACTGTGAATTCCGTTTTAACAGGACTAGCAGTAGATTTATGATTTGAACCCACCTATTATATTGGCCAGCCAGATTTAGTTTTCTCCCTTCATGAGGACACACATGGTTCTTCAAGGATTTCTTATTTAAGCTAAATCTCAGGCACATTGTACTCAGCCGGAGGGCCTTATCACTATGTTATTCATGTACCAGACTGAAGAGTTTACAGGAGTCGTTGTTTCCCTGCTGCCATTGTGACCCATAACTTGACATTTCTGGGTGGAGATATAACTTGCCAGTCATTTGAGAGACAACCTCTCATCTAAGAAATAAGTCCTCTACACAAAAGGCAATGGTTCGGTTTTTCAAAGGATAAATAAAAATTTTTTAAATTAAGTTTATATTTTGAAAAAGTCAACCAAACATATTAAACATTTTAGTAACTAACAAAGTACTACTTATGTTATGGTACTGTAATTAGTCTTACAGAAAACTCTCACATGTACTCATTAGTCACACTCAAACCTTCTTAACTTCATTTTCTGTTAATCTAAAAAAATATGCATAAAAAAAAAAAATTGCAGTAGTATTACAGATTGCCCAGGAAACCAATTTACTGGCCTGGGACAGAGTCACAGTCACTTGATTTCAGCATAAGTTTCATTAGAAAAAGCACTTGTTTAGAGAAACAGTTTCTACAAGGAAGTAGGTTACAGTGAAGATTCTACCATATAGTGCAGTCTTCCAAGGGAATCTAAAATAGAAAAAGAGTTAAACAAAATGTAAGAGAGAAATACAATCTCAAAAGACAAATAATGATTAAAGAGTTTACAAATGAATATTTTCCTTATAGTAATGCCCTTTTTTAATTTAACATTAGCAAATTTGAAAGACTGATTCCAGCTTATGCTCAGGAACACTCCTACATTAAAAGACTGTTTTGTATATCTATAGAAAATACTAGTTCCTTAAAACAAGAATTATTTTACCATAACCAAGAAGAAAAACTTTTTTTGCTAGCACATGATTTAACAAGAGCCAGACTATAAACTACCTCATTTTTTTATGTTAAATTGAAGTAGCAGTGCGTATTTTTATTTTAAATCGTAATACACTTTATCTCAAATACAACCTCAGCCTTCAAGACAAAAATAGTTTCTTAACCCACTGCCACCCATTTCTATAGTGACAGGAGTGAACTAGTGTACAATAAGTGGGATTTGAAATTATGAAATTACGGTATCTGAATTTTGATGAATACAGTTTGATATGATTTGTCTTTTATATTGACTATCCATTTCTAGAGTAAAGTTATTGTATTTATTTGTGAAGCATTCACAGTACAACAGGTAGAGCTGACATAGTGTCTGCAAGACCAGATTTTTACTCTGCATCCCGAAAGCTTTAGTTGAGTGAAATACATTCATACTGTTACGTAAAAATCATAAATTTTCCTCCATTAAGATAAGTACGTATATTCAAGGAAGTAAAGTTCTTGACTTTATTTTCTTAGAATTTACTTGTACTTTTTATGTTTAGCCCTGTGAAGGGGAAAAATTTTTCTGACTTTATTTTCTTAGAATTTACTTGTACTTTTTATGTTTAGCCCTGTGAAGGAGAAAAATTTTTCTGATACTTTGTGTCAGTGTGCAGACTATTCACTGTTCAATGTGGATTACAGATATTTGATGCTAATATCACAGTAAAACAAAGTATATTCAGAACTTATCTGGAATTTTGTTTACAGGATGTGTTGATATTGTCCCAGTTCATGCGTCCAGATGGCTGTATGTTACCACGACGTATCACTGGACTTTGCTCAAAGCAGCAGTTGCGAGTCACATATCTTGTTGCAATGTCACAAAAAGCTGGTAAGGACATGATGGCTTTTATACCCTTTTATAGAACATTTTTTGAAGTAGTACACCTTGAAAATAACCTAGTGTCTACCTTGACCTAAAAAATGTGTGTATACCTATGTATTTGCTATTTTTAAACCTCTTTGAAATGAAGACTACAGTAGTTAATAAAGGGAATTTAGCAAATTGTTCTACAATACAAACTATTGCCTTTATGTAGGAGCATCCTGCTCATTGACTGTTGAAACGTGGTAACTAAGTACTACTTGATGGTGGTTAAAGGGGGTAGATTAGGGAAATACCCTCTTTCTCCTCCTTAACCACCCATTAACTACCTTGTTACCAAGTTTATCTTACTAGGAGCTCAAAGCTGTTGAGCCTCCAATAGCAGTCATCCTTCCCCCACAACATCAACCAGTTACTGCTGCTGAAGAGATGAAAAAGGGCATGAGCTTTTCTCTTCCATTTCCTCTTCATTTTCAAATTTCCCCTTTCTCCGTGTATTCTCTGTCCAAGAGGACCTTTCACAAGCAATATTAGTATAATTACAGCAATTATGAGAACTTTTTAATAGAAACATACATTGTTCATAAAGCTGTCTTAAATTTTGTGTTTTAGTGAATCTTATACAAACCATGGGGAAAGATGGAAACAATGCTTGAGATGATAGCAGTTTACTTAATGTGTACAGGTGGTATATATATATAAAATAAAGACATCTCATGATACCTCATTCTTTTGATGCATTTCAGAGAGAGAGAGAGAGAGAGAGAGAGAGAAAGAGGTGAGGGTGATGGTGGGGTATTAAAACCATAATTTCCTCCATTTTTACTGGGAGGGATATAAAACTCTGACAGGTATTTTGACAACTTTTGCCTCCATTGCAAGAGCAGACCTACAGTGGCACATGAGATCTTAAGTGCAACTCACCAGGAACACTACATCACATCTTGCAGGTGTACCCAGCTGTAAACCATGGGGAATATAAGAAGGCATTATGGCATCAAATTATATTAAGAAAATATTGTACGTATTAGAAAAGGCAGTCACCCCCACAAAATAAAAAAAAATTAACCAAAGGTTGAATGTGTATTGACAAAAATATTTGTCTCTTTTGAGGAACTTCTTACCTAAGACTCCTTAGACCTTAGATAGAATTTGGATGCGAAGGTTGGTAGACAAGTACATGTGCTATAGCAAAATCTAAGGTCTGAGAACATGGTTGCTCAGTGACCAACCAGCAGAGGAACAATAATTGCAATATTTAAATTAACATGACTATCACAAATAAGAGAGCAGATATTCAGTCATAAAATGCACCTTGTAGATGACAGATAGTACAAAAATGAACAACATTTCCATGTATAGTACTATGTACTGTACACAATATGCAGACTAGATCATCTATAAACCTAAATGTATTTTTGTATCTAAATCTGCTTGTGACGGGAAGAATTTAGCTGCATGAAAATACAGACATTTTAATTGCATACTGGATTTGCATTATTGACATTTTAATTGCTTACTGGATTTGCATTATTGACATTTTAATTGCATACTGGATTTGCATTATTGACATTTTAATTGCTTACTGGATTTGCATTATTTGATGTTAATTTGATATTTCCCAGAGTACTTGAAGTTTATCATATGTCTATTATGACTTATGAAAAAGATCCTGCTTAGATTATATTAAAATTGCTAATGGCAAATTCATGTTGTCCATCATTAACTAAGCTTTTACTCTTATATGTCTGGTTATAAATTTATGTACAAAACCTAAAAGCTTCATGAGAAGTATGTAGCATTGAAGGTTGTTCACACTTTGAACTTTAGTCTAAATTGCTACCCAGTCCTAGGCACAGGTGTACATGCATCTGTAGTTACTTGTGTGCAGTTTTGTTACTGATGTGATAAATGTAAGTCTGCCTCATAAAAATGTGTGTGTGTAGTTTGTATATAAGTATATAAGATAGTCTTTAAAAATATGAATTACTATACTGTAAGTGATATACTATTCACATTCACTAATTCATATTGCTAAATTTCCTGCATTTGCTTCAAATCTGATAAGGAGATGGGATGTACATAGTTTAAATTACAAAGACTACTACTAAAAAATAAGCATTTTATAGAACTGTTGTTTATGAACATGCTTTTGATTTCCTTTTTCTTACCTCTACATATTTCTATAATATTTTTACCTTATTAAAGTAGTTACTTGTTCCACTTCTTGAGGTAACAAAGGCAACTTATTTAGCTACTGCCCCTGCTTTCAGTTGTTAAATATTTAAAATATTTTCAATACATCCAGGTTACCATCCAGGGGTATATAGTAGATGACCTGTCTTTCTTAATATCTGTCTGTACATAAGGATCTTTGAAGCGTCCCTTCACCCCTTAGCTGCAACCCCTTTTATTCCTTTTACTGTACCTCTGTTCATATACTCTTACTTCCATCTTACTTTCTTCAGCACTGATTAACCTCAAATGTCTAAGCGCTTGGCCTTTGGCCTAAACTCTGTTCTTATTGTCTGTCTGTCTTTCTGGCCCTTGATACATCTGTGCTTAGGCTAAGTTCAGTCCTAACATTGTTTAAGGTAAACAATTTTTAGACTTCATATTTATTATCTGTGGGTGATGATTCAACATGGTGGATCCAAGGGCCCAAGTTCATGTTTAGAGGTTAGAGGTCAAATAGAGTTGAACCTTGACCATAACTTTTAACTAAAAGATTCAAATATCCTATTCAGCATGAAAATTATAGAGATTTTAACTAGTATATGTAATACAGCCTCTTAATATGAACACCACGAGCTTATATTCATAGTTACAGGTTATACTGAGAGATCACAGGTCTAATAAGCTTTTACCATAACCCTTGGTTAAATCTTTAATGTACATTTATGTTTACCTCATGTAATGATTGTTTCTAACTCTATATTCTTTTGAGTTTTAAATTTGTAGACCTTATCTTCCCTTGAACCTGCAACCATTTAGTTTGTATTACATATATTTTCAACAGGTCTGATGCCTAATTTAGCGCCCAGTTGGAGTAAAAAGGACCCAAAGAAGAGGTATGGGTCTAAAAAGTACAACCGGTATTTTGATGAATCAACGCTGGATTGAAGTTTCTGATGATTTGGAGCTTTTCATTGTATATGTAAGAAAATAAATGACGAAAAATTGAAAAATGCCTTTGTGGAGAAAAGTAGGTAGTATAATTGTTTTATCACAGTTACTATTCTTCAGTTTAGTCCGATGTATTAAATAAATGAAGGCCCGTTGTAGAAAACATTTATTGATTCTAGAGGTAACATATTTGCTTAGAATATTTTATTCATTAAGATAAACATCCTGTATTTGATTTGATAAGTGAAGATAACAAGTAAGTTGTTTAGAGAGTGCAAAATCATAGTATGTATGATGTTACAAAAATGTGAATGCACATCTAATATAGTGTACATCGGTATGTTGTGTTGATTTCTCATAGGTTTCATAGCCCAGCAGGTTGAACAAGAGGACCTGGGTAGAATTATTGCTGTGTTATTAAATTATTCCATTTTTGTGTAACACTGAGAGAATGCAGTCCTAAAAGATAAATTGAAAAGCAGTACCTAGAAATTAAATGGTAGAGTATTTTAAGGTTTTCTGACCTCAAGGTTATTTGTTTGATGTACTTTTCTGTAAATAGGAACTCTATGAAAGAAAACTAGTAAGCTGGTAGTGGAATAACCATGTTCTATTTGCTTTCAGTGTTTACAGAAATCTGACTTCTACAGGGGTCTTTTTTATAAATGTAAATATGTCTAAATAAATTTACACTAATTTTTCTTATTTTTAACCTATCAAAGGGAATTTCTGTTGTGATAAGAGATCATTAGGTACACAATATTATTGAGAAATTCTTTGGATTACGTTAACATTATCTGTGAGATAGAAGAGACATTTTATTGTAAGTAGTCTTAAAGCACCTTCTTAATAGTGAGGAAAATTGTTATTTAAAAAAAAAAGAATTTGATTGCATTATCACAGAAGTATAGTTGAGATAGTATTATGATTTGTCTGGGAAAGGAAAGTATTGAATTCTGGAGTTTATAAGTTTTTAGAAAATAAAGGTTGTGCAATCCCTTTGTTCAATATTCCTTTTGTTCTAAAATGATGCGTTCCAAAGTTAAAACACTTCTTGGAATGAACTTTGCAAAAATTAAGATGTCAGAATAGGAATGAGTTTAATTTTAACTTGGTGATTATTCAGTGTAAGCATCTAGTACAGCAGAAAAAGTTCAAGAATGCTAGTGGTGTGATAAGTTTAATAATATGTGACTGGAAAAACCAGTCATGAACATGGTATAAAATGTCAAAATATGATGTTTCATCCAAAGCTGGATGATGAAAAATTGCTAAAATTGACGAAGCTAAGAGCACAAATTCTGATTATTACTGTCAGTGCATCTCACAGTGAACTGTAAACCTTACTTAAGATTCTTTGTGATGTGCCGCCAGCTGCAACCCCTTTCATTCCTCAAGCTGTGCCTTCATTCATACTCTTCCATCTTGCTATCTCCACTCCTGACAATTGTTTCATATTGCTACTGTGAGGTTTTCCTCTTGTTACACCTTTCAAACCTCCTTACTGTCAATTTCTCTCTCAGCGCTAAATGACATAACTTCCAGCATTCTGAGAACTACAATACTCCGTGACCTGGTATAGAGGCCAATAGTCCCTGGATCTCACAAGTTTATTATTAATTCTACCGGTTTCCAGCTTGCCGCTAGTATTATCCTCATGTTAAGACCTCAGGTTTGTTAGTTATGAAAAATACAAATTGGTTAAAAATTTGTCATATTCTACATATTTGATTTTAACCTTATGGTGACGAAATCTTAAAGGTAAGAGCTTCTCCTTTGGATGTTCCATACAATGGGCAAATGTCTTGCACCAAACTAATTTTGAGTTTGTGAAAAAAATGCTTTAGCCATACAATGGGCAAATGTCCTATGCACCAAACTAATTTTGAGTTTGTGAAAAAAATGCTTTAGCAAATAAAATGCATGTAAATCTCAGACCACCTAACATTCAAGAATTTAAGTGTGTCAAGTCGAGCACATTGTGCCAGGTGAGAATAATGTACGTAGGACAGGGAAGCAGTTTCTTGTGGGGCCAGTAGAACTTTTGAATTGCATGGATGATTTTGAAAAGTAAGACCAGAGTAAGAGTATTCTTCAAAGTATGATACAGTTTGGGTAACATTTAATCTTGAATTCATCTACCTCATGCTTAAAACCGTTTTTTTTTTTTGTTTTTTTTTTTTTTTTTTTTTTAATTTTGGATTCCTTTACAAAAGGTTAATGTACTTGTTCATTGTATCTTCTATAAAATACTGTAATTTAAAGACTTTCCAGACGACTTGCGTAATAGTGTATTCTACACTCCTTGATTATTGGTAAATCATAATTGCCATAGTTTGGATTCTCCATATTTATGAGTAAGTCTCCATGCAATAAAATATAATTGTAGGTAGAAATATTTTCGAGGAGATGAAGTAATAATAATTTGGTATGCCATTGTTTCCCACAGCTAAAGCTCTTGTTGAACAGTGTAGGGTGTGAAGAATTCTTGAAAAGAAAAATGAGATTAGAATAAATGTACAAAAATATAACATCTAAACTGGGTTTACTTAGCAAATTTAATGCTTCTTGATGTAGCATTACTAGCAATTTGAATTGCGTAGCAAAGGATGTTCCACAGAGTGAGTGTGCTTTGTCATATTGCATCAGAACATAAAATAGAAAGATGACATTTGAGGGTACATCGTGAAACCTATTCGCTAAATGGCACAAAATATTGTATATGTAGCAAGCAATTTTGAGCCTTCCACGCTGAGTATACATAAGGACCATACAAAGTTTTCTCGGGTTATTAAACGAAACTGTCATACTTAGAAGTCATGATGACTAGCAGAACCTGCACCAATTTGGATTGGTGTTTACTCGGATCATTGGATATGAGATCACCTCACTCCTACACAATTTTAGTTTAGTTTTAAAATTCGATCAAGTTATGTTCTGTGTTGTGAAAAGTTATTATAAAGCTACAGAGAAGGATTCTTTTATGAATTAAATATGATTCAAGTATGGAAATTTGTTACTAAATAGAGGTAGAATACTAGGTATGGAGATAAACATAATGAGATATCCCTCCATAAGATAGTATATCATTGATAGACTAAGTGTTAAGAGGCATAATCAACATTTCTAGGATCACTTTTTACTGGAACAAACACTATCACTGAAAGCTACACACCCTGCTACTTGTGATCTTTAATTTTTTTTTCTTGGTATGTATTCCATTAAATCATTTTATTAGTGTAAATATTTTCCACAGTCTTAAAGTCATTTCTTCAACAGCCTTGCCTATGACGAATGTAGCATTTATCACGTTGAAGAGCAAAACTATATCCATTAAAAAAGAAGAGAAAAAGAAAATACTTGAAGCCGAATACCATTTGATTATATTATAATGTAAGAATATTTTTCTAACAGACATTGACTTTGACGATAAGTGGAAGTTTCCGTATTCCATATTCTGATAGGTCAAGGATGTTCATATAATTAAATTAGTCTGAGATTAAAGAATTGACTAGATTGATTTAGCGTCTTGGTCAAAAGTTAGCGCACACAAATTGTAAATATGAGTAACGATTTCCTTCTATGAGAAAGAATGCGTTAAATATCAGCCAAAATACCTAAACTGATTCAGAAGTTGCAGAAGTACAAGATTAAAGATCCCTAAGCATTTTTCCTCGAGTTAAGTGCATGCCATCTGCATGTTGTAGTATACATGCGTACATAATGTTCCATTTTTATGATTAGGTTTCTAGATTCGAGAGGAAAAATTGTAATGTTAAGTTACTCAGGAAATTAAAGAATTTGTATGACTGCTTTGACGCTAGTTTTAAGCTTACTGGAGATAAAATTGTCCCCAAATAAGGTCGAATACTGGAAGGCTATTTAAACATGGCGGTCGCTGTTAAAGCCGACCAATAACTGTCAGTGTTTGTGATCTCCAATCAGCTGGGCAGACTCATGACGTTTAAGTGGTTTGTTGACAATAGATTGTATAGGTGTTGGATATCGTGCGATCAACCTTTTTTTATGTTTTATTCCTTTCTGGCCTTGAATTATGGCCATAGTTTAGGTGACCAGAATGCTCAAAGGAAGAGGGTGGTTCGGAGGAGGGCTATGGAAGCAAAAAAATCCTCACTCGCTGGAACATTTGCGGTAAGTACTATTGCCAGGGACAGGGAGACTTTTTTTTTTTCCCTTCCGTTGTAGGAGGAGTTCATTAGGATTAATCTTGGCTGCCTTCGCACCTGGGACAGATTGGGATGGGCACGCCACTAATTGCGTATCGGGACAATGACTGTAATGCTGCTTGTCCCCGTTACGTCGTAGTAATTGACTGTGCGACGTTAATGATAGACATGAATGGCACATTAGGTATGGCCTAACCGGATTTAGCCTAGGCTAGTGAAACTATAAATTATATTGCATCCTTGTGTACTTTTATTATAGTATATTTCCATGGAACTTAGTAATTTATAACGTATTTTAGCCTAGTTGCGTTTTAGGAATGTCAAGGCGAAGAGCAAGGAATGCAAATGGCCCACCCTGTACTAAGCTAACTAATTCTTTTTATCCTTGAATTGGCCTAAATTTAGGCTATAGATCATGACTACTTTTAACTGGGATTCACATACCTAAGTTGTACGTTCAGAGTGTGCACTTTTCTCCTTGTTGAAAATTTGCATACCTAGACTAACTAGCCTATAGTATGTTAGCCCTAACATACCTGTTTCCAATATTCCAATTGGTTATATACCTAGGTATAGCTAGTAGCTAGCTAATTAAATTCTTCCAAGCTTAACTTTGTGAGTTCACAGCCACCTTTAACCATGTTTGTTTTTCTCTCTCTCTCTCTCTAGCTGCATTTCGAAATCATCAATGATTTTGCTTTTTCTGGTGTAGCAATCACTAAATATGATTGATTTTATATCTTCTCGTCACATTCCTGGGTCATGTCTTTCAAAGGCTGTATAGGTAAAGTAGTCTCTCCTAAATCTCTACTGAATATGACAGGCTAATTATACAATACCGTAGACATTGTGGTTTGTCAGTAGGTATTACTTCAAGTGATAGGTACAATATGTACATCCTTACTTAATCTTTCCCAACCTAACTCAACATGCCTCATTGTATCTTCGTGGCTATCCTTAACCTTGCTTAGGCTTAGTATAATGTTTCAATCTGTTTTGAAAAATAAAAGTTGATTTATCAATAGTAGGTGTTGGATGAAGTTTTGCATGATTGTTATTGCAAAGATTAATTAATTTTTCAGGACTTCAAGTAACAATCAGTTTAATATAGAAATTCATTTTCAAGCCTACTTTAGTTTTCTTTTTTATGTTAAGGTAAATTAATTTTTCAGGAGTTCAAACAGTCAGTTTGATATAGAAATTAATTTTTCAAGCCGACTTTAGTTTTCTTTTTCTATGTTTTGTAAATTAAAGTGACTGAGAACTATTTTGAAGTAGAAAAAAATTTTAATTTTGAATTGAGACATGAAATTAATTTAATAATTAATTTGATATATTTTACAGGCACCTTTACAATGTACTCAGTAGAAACCAAGTGGTGCAAGACAACAATCGGGAGCTCCTCGTAGAGACTTTAAGATCTATCGCTGAAATTTTAATTTGGGGTGATCAAAATGACTCCTCCGTGTTTGAGTAAGTATGTGATCCAGTTTAAAAAAATATGATATATTTTAAAAGTGCTAAGTTCCTCTTACCTTGTGTGTTTTTGTTAATTTTAAATGTTGACTTATTTTTGTGTGATATGTAGGAATAATGACTGGTTGATCGATCAGGCTTTCTTGATAAATAAGTTGCTATTTAGTATCTATAATGATATCTCACAGTAATCATTAATTCGTTCCAAGGAACACAACTTGAGTTAAAAAATGGCATAGGTTAAATAAGCCTGTAAGGAATCCCATAATGTTGCTAATACACGTGCTACACTGGATACAATAAGTCATTGTGCTCTTTTTTGATAAAGTAAATTTAAGCTTCATAATTTTAAAAATGTAAAGGAAAACCAAAACACAATTATTAATAGAACAGTACTACAATGTACATTACTGAACATACGTGATGGGTGATGTCGATGTGTCTTATGGGCTGGAGGAGACAACAAGCTACATATATTTATATAACATTTTTAATTTTGTACATGAACTTCCCTGACAGATATATACTTAGCTATAGTCTCCGACGTTCCCGACAGAATTTCAAATCTCGCGGCACACGCGACAGGTAGGTCAGGTGGTCTACCTTACCCGCCGCTGGGTGGCGGATGTACGAACCACTCCCGTAAGCTTGTCAGATTTTTCTCTGTCGCGGGAACGATAACAACTGTTGTCGGTTCCTCTCGATAGTTTTTCGATTCTCGCTTGCCTGGAGTTAATTTGGACTTCTTTTGGTGACGTATTCGCTTTGTTTGGCTTGGCATACGCTGATTGTGGACCGGTTTGATTTTGAGTTTGATTTTCTTTAACGATGTCTGATCTAGAATCGGTAGTTAAAACTTCGGTTTTGTTTAGGGTTTGCGTGAATGAAGGATGTAAGGTGAGGTTGCCGAAAGCTTCGGTAGACCCCCACACGGTTTGCATGAGATGCAGGGGGAATGAATGTGCTTTTGCTAACCCTTATAATGAATGTAAGGGATTGAATGAAGAAGAATATAAGGCTCTCTCTTCTTATGTTAGGAAGTTGGAACGTGATAGAGTGCGTAAGGCTTCCTCTAGAAGTTCTAGCAGATCTAGAATGAGTGAGTTGGATGTGGATCCTAATAGTACTAACGTAGAATTAGAACCTTCTTCCCAAGTTGCGGCCCGGCTCCCCGCACCGAAGCCGAAGATTCGCCTTCGGAGGCGGCAGCTCTGAAAGCCAAGAATCGTTCTATGGATCAGAAGATTCGTCAGTTGGAAGGTAAGGAGAGTGTTAGTGATCAGTGCAGTGTCCCCAGTGTTGTGGAGGGTGCGTCTGACCGGCTCCTTAGTGCCTCTAGGCCTAGACCTCTTCCAGACTCCCAGTTCCAGTGGAGTAGGAAAGTCGAAAGCCGCAGGAGGGCTAGGGAGAGCCCCCACCGGTCAGGCGTCCCTCGGCAGATCCTGAAGTACGCTCCCAGGCTGCCTCGGATCGCTACAAGAAGGAGCTCCTACGCCATGCTTCTCCTCTTCGTCGTCCTCCCCTCCTCCGAAGAGAGGTTGGAACTCCCCGGATGCGTCGCGCCCGTTGAAGAGGGCTTGGAAGGAAGGCTCCCTGCAGTCCTTTGGCTTCTAGTCCGGAGGTTTTCCCGGAAGAATCGTCGGTGGAGGCAAAGAAACCCAAGAAATCCTGTGATCGTTCTTCTTCTCGCGCTCCGCGCTCGGCGCCTGCTTCCGAGGAAGAACAAGAAGATTCTCCTACGAGAGTACTCGCGGGACTTCAAGCTCAGATCACGGCGCTAGCAGACTCTCTAGCAGTTAGATCACGTAGGAAGAAGGACGTTTCTCTTCCGATCAAGAGATCTAGGCGCCGCTCTTCAGAGGATCGTTCTCCTTCATATGGGGAGGTTTCGTATGAAGGTGGGGGCTCGCGTGAGCGCCCTCGCTCGCGTGAGCGCCCTCGCTCGCCTGGCTCTCTTTCGATTTCAAGACGCCAAACATCGGTAGGACGCTCTATGGAGAAAGAAGTTTTTTCTCCAGATTGGATTCCCGCTTCCGGTAAGCGCACTGCACCTGCTCATCACGCGATTTCTTCAACTCCCTCGCGTGAAACTTCTCCTCAGCAGCCTCAAGATTCTAGAAGGCGCCCTTATACAAGTAGGCGTTCTTCTTCCAGATGTCACTCTCCTCGAGTGTCGGATCGTGACTTCTCTCCTGACAGGCATCTAGAGTCTGGTTGGAGTCGTGTGCATGATAGACGGCCTACTGTTAGCCGCTCCCCGCAAGGTAGGCGCCAAGAGCCTACTGCACATAGATCTCCTAGTAGGCGCTCGTCTCTTTTAAGGCGTCATACTCCTGATTATTCTCCTAGGGGCAGACAACAAGAGTCTTTCAAGCGCCCTTCTCCGTGTAGGCGCTCTCCCGCTTCTAGGCGCACTTCTCCTGACCGTTTGTCTCTTGGTAGGCACCAGGAATCCCGGAAGCGCCCTTCTCCAAGTAGGCGCTCGTTAGTTTTGAAGCGCCCTTCTCCTGAATGTTACCCTCTTGTTAGACGTCAAGAGTCTCGCAAGCAGCCTTCTCCTAGTAGGCGCATTTCGCCTTCCAGTCGGACTTCCGTTGATCGTACGCAACTGGACAGGTATGGAGAGCCGCGCAAGCGCTCTGCTCTCGATAGGCGCTCTTCTCCTGGCAGCCGCTCGCCTCAGGATAGGCGCATAGAGTATAGTAGGCGCTCGCCTCCTCGTAAGCGCCCTGTGGATGTTTCCGAGGATTCTCGGAGTAGGAGCCCTACCTCTCCTTCGGCTGAGATTCCGTATACCTCGAAGAGGGAGTCTCATCGTAGACTTCCCAGATCTTCTCATCGTTCTCCAGTGGATGTGAACTCTTCTAAGAGAGGGCGTTCTCCAACCTCTCGCTCAACTCCTGCTAGGATCCCTTCGTCACATAAGGATCTTCCGCGCTCGCCTCGAGAAGACGTCCTAGAAGGTTCGGATGAGGAACCGAACACTTCTGCTGCTGTCTCTTCTTACAAGAAGCTTACAGAGCTACTTTTACAAGTTTTTGGGATTCCCTTACGCTACGGCTCCTCCTCTCCTCACTCACTTTTTTCAACGGCGAAGACAGCGAAGAGTTCTTCTTGTGTGAGGATGAAGCCAACTCTTTCTATGAAGAAGGCACTGAGGAGTTTTGGTTCCTGGATGGCTTCCAAAGAAGAAGCGGGAAAACGATGTTCGCTTTTGTCCTCCTTCGAAGTTATCAGGACGCGCTGGTTTCTGGTACGAAACAGGAGAGCCCTTAGGATTGGGTCTACCGTCTTCGGCTGATTCGGATTTTTCGGCACTGGTAGATTCGACAAGGAGAACTGCCCTTAACTCTGCTAAGACGACTTGGGCAATGAATGAATTGGATCATTTGCTCAAAGGTATGTTTAGAGTGCTAGAAGTATTTAACTTCCTTGATTGGTCGTGGGAGTCCTAGCCAGAAAAATTGAGTGCCAGAGTCAATTTCGCCAGAAGATCTTATGTGTGTTTGTCTTGTATGGACAAGTCGGTAAGAGACGGAGCGAGTGAAATCGCCTCCCTTTATGGGGCCGGGATCGTGAAGAAAGAGGTCGGTTTATTGTTCCTTCTTAACGAAGTCGGTCTCCCATGCTCAGAGGTCTTCTTTGCTGTTTGCTCCTCTGTCTACTCAGTTGTTCCCGAAACATCGAGTGCAGGACATTTCGAGGTCACTTTCGGCCAAAGCCACCCAGGACCTTTTGGCACAGTCGGCAAGAAAACCTCGCCCTTCCTTCCTACCAGGCTAAGAAGGAAAAGGCAAGTGTTTCGAGAACCCTTTTCGAGGGGCATCTTCATCAAGAACCTCTACGTTTAGAGGTCGTAGACCTTCAAGAAGGGGTAAGACTTTCGCCCAAGTCTGTTAAAGCCCCCAAATAACTTGCAAGTCCTTCAATCAACGGTGGGCGCCAGACTCTTAGAGTTTGCAGAAGTCTGGGCCCAAAAAGGGGCGGATCCTTGGACCCTTTCTATTTTGAGGAGAGGTTACCTCATCCCTTTCGTCGAAAGACCTCCCTTGACGGGCCATCCAAGGGGAACTGACGGCCAGGTACAGAGACCCCATCATGAATCAAGCTCTCCATCTAGCAGTAGATCAGATGCTGGAGAAGGGGGCTATCGAACTAGTGACAGACCATCATTCATCGGGTCTTCTACAACCGCCTTTTCCTAGTTCCGAAGTGCCTCATGGGGATGGAGACCGGTGTTGGATGTAACGCACCCTGAACTTCTTCGTAGAAAAGAAGAAGTTCACGATGGAAACGCCTTCATCAGTGCTGGCAGCACTTCGTCCAGGGGACTGGATGGTTTCCTTGGATTTACAGGATGCTTACTTCCACGTACCGATCCATCCTTCCTCGAGGAAGTTTCTCAGATTCATGATGGGGGGAAAATTTTTCAGTTCAGGCTCTGTGTTCGGCCTCTCGACGGCCCCTCAAGTGTTCACGGGGATTTTGAGGAATGTGGCTCAATGGCTTCATTTGAAAGGGGTGAGGATATCCATGTACCTCGACGATTGGCTAATAAGGGCCAATTCAGAAGATCGTTGTTTGAAGGACTTACAAGTAACTTTAGAATTGACGAAGGCTTTGGGACTTCTCGTCAATTTCAAGAAGTCATCACTAATTCCCGAGCAAGAGTGTGTGTATCTCGGGATACAGATGAACTCTCTGAGTTTTCGGGCTTTTCCCTCGCAGGAAAGGATAGCCCACGAGGATTCGAGAGAGTAAACAACCTTCTTAGGGAAAAGAAGTATCACAGTGAGGGGAGTGGATGAGTCTGCTGGGGACGCTCTCCTCTCTGGAGCAATTCGTTTCCCTAGGAAGGTTGCACCTGAGACCACTCCAATTCTTTCTTCATCGGAATTGGAGTCGTCGTTCTCAGGATTTGACGTTCTCCCTGTCGTTATCCAGGACATCAAGAACATCTCTTATGGTGGACAGATCCCAACCTCTTTGCGAAGGGACTGTCTCTTCAATCACAGACCCCCAACCTGGTGTTGTTCTCCGACGCGTCGGACATGGGGTGGGGTGCAACTCTGGGAACCAGCGAAGTGTCAGGTACCTGGGTGGGGGACCAGTAGCCTGTCACATCAACAGAAAGGAGTTGATGGCTGTGTGGTTGGCTCTGAAGGCTTTCGAGCCCAAAGTCAGAAGATCGGTAGTGCAGGTCAACGCGGACAACACTACAGCTCTGGCATACATCAGGAAACAGGGGGGGACGCATTCCTTCTCCCTGTACGAGACAGCAAGAGACCTTCTGTGGGCAGAAGAAAGAGGAATCAAGCTTCTCACCAGGTTCGTGCAGGGAGAAAGGAATGTAAGAGCAGATCTCCTCAGCAGGAAAGATCAGGTCCTTCCCACAGAGTGGACCCTTCATCTGGATGTATGCCAGAGCCTGTGGAAGTTATGGGGCAGGCCACACATAGACCTCTTTGCCACGTCAAAGAACAAGAGGCTGGTCCTTACTGCTCTCCGATATCAGATCCAGAGGCAGTAGCAATAGATGCTCTTCTTCTAGACTGGAACTGGACTCGACGTCTACGCGTTTCCCCCACCCCCCTTCAAGATCCTGGGGCTAACCATCAAGAAGTTCGTAGAGTCCGATTCAACGAGAATGACCTTAATCGCTCCCTTTTGGCCGGCCCAAGAATGGTTCACAGAGGTACTGGAATTGGTTGTGGGACCCTTCCAAGATCGCTTCCCGCTAAGGAGCGATCTACTCAGACCAAAACCCCACTTCGACAGGTTATACACAAAAATCTCCTCGCTCTCAAGTCTGACTGGTTTTCAGACTGTCCAAAGTTTGGTCAGAGCGAAAGGCTTTTCAGCAACAGCTGCTAAAGCAATCGCAAGAGCGAGGAGACCTTCCACCTTGCGTGTATACCAGTCAAAGTGGGATGTCTTCAGACGTTGGTGCAAGAGGAAGAACATTTCCTCTTCCAGTACCTCTGTGACCCAAATTGCGGATTTCCTTATTTTCCTCAAAGAAGAATGTCATCTGGTTGTGTCAACTATTAAGGGATACCGCAGTATGTTGGCGGCGGTATTTCGGCATAGAGGCTTAAATATATCCGATGATAAGGACCTGCATGATCTTATTAGATCATTTGAAACCATTAAGCGTCCTCATGTAGTACCGAACTGGAATCTAGACGTAGTCCTACAATTCCTTGGATCGTCTAGATTCGAACCTCCTGGCTTAGCCTCTTTCAAGGATTTGACGAAGAAGGCTATCTTCCTTTTGGCCCAGCCCTAGCTACAGCTAATGAGAGTGAGTGAGCTCCAAGCTATTGAGGCAATATAGGGTTTAAGGAAGATTCTATGGTGTGTTCATTTCTTCCAAGTTTCCTGGCAAAGAATGAAAACCCATCACGCCCTTGGCCCAGGAGCTTTGAAGTTCGTAGTTTATCTTTTCTAGTAGGGGAAGAGCCTGAAAGAACTCTTTGCCCTATGAGAATTATGAAGTATTTCCTTAAGAGGAAGGAACAACTTAAGGCTAATCAAGATGTGCTTTGGTGCTCCGTAAAGGACCCCACTCGGCCCATGTCGAAGAATGCTCTTTCCTTTTTCTGAGAAGCCTTATTACAGAGGGCACATGTTGCCTGTAAGGAAGATCATTTTAGACTACTGAAAGTGAAAGCTCACGAGGTGAGAGCCATCACAACTTCGCTTGCATTCAGAAAAAATATGTCTGTGCGGAACTTGATGGAGGCGACTTTTTGGAGATGCCAATCGGTTTTCGCAAACCACTACCTACGTGATGTAAAAATCACATATGATAAATGCTTCGCCTTGGGTCCTTTCGTATCGGCGGATTCGGTGCTGGGGCAGGGAGCTGAAACTTATCCTGTGTAAATTTTTTATATGTTACCCTATATTTTATATTGTTGTTTTTGGTTGTCTGAAAGAGGTTGCAGGAGGCACCTCTTTTTGTCGTAATATTAACCCTTTGTATTTTGGTTAGGTGGTCTGGTGGGTTTTGGCTCCTTGCAGAGGTAGTGGTAAGGATCTGTTAGGTAAGCGGACAAGGTCCCTCTAACAGCATCCGACTTGGATTCTACCACAATAGGGGATCACATATCCCAGTGGTAGATCCGAGAGTCTTTCAGCATCAGGTCACGTCCTAGCTGTAGCTCTCCAGGCAATGCAGACTCAGAGATAGTATCTATGAAGTCTTCATCCTGAAAAGGTGAGAACCAAGGTTTTTATATCCTACAACATTAGCTGTTTCCCGTCTTACCTGTATTATTGAGCTGTCTCTTACCCTCCACCAAGGGTGCCAATCAGCTAAGTATATATCTGTCAGGGAAGTTCATGTACAAAAATGATAGTTAAACTACAATAAAGTTTTGTACATACTTACCTGGCAGATATATACGATTAATGGCCCACCCAGCCTCCCCTCAGGAGACAGGTGGAAGAGAAAAATCTGACAAGCTTACGGGAGTGGTTCGTACATCGCCACCAGCGGCGGGGTACGGTAGACCACCTGACCTACCTGTCGCGTGTGCCGCGAGATTTGAAATTCTGTCGGGAACGTCGGAGACTATAGCTAAGTATATATCTGCCAGGTAAGTATGTACAAAACTTTATTGTAGTTTAACAATATCATTTTTCTGAATAATTGGTTCTTATGCAGTTTGGTACTTTTTTAAAATTTTTAGTTTTTTAAAGTGTTTTAATTTGTTACTGGCCAATTTAAAGGTACATAAACTGATGTTAGTCAATTTTTATTTTTCCCTTTAATTTTTAACAGAAACTGCCATAGCATCAAAAGTGCTTTTCTTTGAAACGACTTAACTGAAGGTATATTACTGACTGTGCTTGTTCCATATATGGGGTTTCTTGTCTCAGTTTTACTGACTGTGCTTGTTCCATATATGGGGTTTCTTGTCTCAGTTTTATTTAAATCTTATGATCTTGTTGATTATCTGTTTCTTACTCAGTTAGTTGTTTCAAGCCTAATTATTTTTTTATCATTTCAGCTTCTTCTTGGAGAAGAATATGCTCTCCTACTTTTTGCGAATTATGAGACAAAAATGTGGGAGCTACGTTTGTGTGCAACTTCTACAAACTCTAAATATTCTTTTTGAAAACATAAGAAATGAAACATCACTGTGTAAGTACTGTGCTATAAATACCACTGATGCTTGTTTACCTAGTATGTGTACAGTACTTTCTTATTACTTAAGTATCTCCTGTGTCTACAACATATCACAGTATATTTGTTTGTGCTGAATATTTTCATTTCATATTTTGGCATTTCAGTCTAATTTTCAGAAGGTTACAGGAATTCTAGTAGAGTTACATCAGTTTTTAATACTTGAATTAGGAGGAGCTGGACAAATGAGACAAAGCAGTTTCCCAGGAAAAAACTTAAAATGGTGGAAAATTGAAACAATCTGTAAACTAGTAGTAAAAGATAGAATGTCTGTAAAGTCAAAAGGAAAAGCAAATATACTGTAGCAAAATGCAGATCACGTAGTCCTAGTACCATTAGAACTATAATGGAAACATAACATAGATCATAGGCTAAGGGTTTTAGCCAGAAAATATAGCAAGACATTAAGTTTTGACACAGTTGTATGCATGATTTTGTTACACTGTAGTACATATAGCAGTTTATAAAAAGGTAACATTGTGTTCTGCTAAGAATTTGTTCGATATGAAGTTCATAAATCATAAGCCCTTGAGGGCAGAAGACAAATGTTCTTGAAAATAGAATGGCAGTTTGTTGGTATTTTGTGAACATTGAATTGGAAGGGAGTTTGGTATTTATTTCTTATTTAAGAAAACCTTTAAAGAGACTCTTGCATAGATAACTGAGCTCAGAAGTGATAAAATCTTAGATTTTAGTAGTGTGTAGAAGTTTTGAGTTTTGTATTGGATTTTGTGGAGATATTTTGTACTGAACTAAATTGTTATAATTTTCTTACTTGCCTTTTTTCAGATTATCTCCTGTCAAATAATCATGTCAATTCCATTATTGTACATAAGTTTGACTTCAGTGACGAAGAGGTGATGGCGTATTACATATCATTCTTGAAGACCCTTTCGTTAAAGCTCAACATACATACAATTCATTTCTTTTATAATGAGGTACAGTATACTTTTTGATACAGTATATACATTTTCAAATTGTCAGTTTTTGTGATTGACTTGCATATTCACTATTCATTAGAATTTACTGTATATGCTAGCATACAGTGTATTTTGATTTATCATAAGTCCTGTAAGATAGTTTAAGTTAATGATTAGGCAAATGAAATTCCACATTTTCATTAAAGAGTTATTACATATTAGAGCAAATATTCTGGCCGTGACACTGTTTAAGACATTGCTAGGGCACTGTAAGGTCGATTGTGGCGCCCATAGACTTGAATTTCAGTACCGTCAAGCCCCAGGAACGGAACCTCTGTCGGTAACCCGGGGCTGCCAGTAGACATATTTTATAAAATGCGTAGATTTTTATTAATAGTTTTTGCTTAGAAAATTTATTACTTTGTTCTAAATTTATGTAAATGAAGTCTGAATTAGGAATTGAACAATTATATTACTAAGATCATTTGTATGATTAAAGGATATGTTGAAAATACAGAAAGTACAGTCATGCTTCTTATATTATAGCAAGATGAAAATTGAATAACTCACACTTAAGTCATATTTAGAGACTCGAAAATTGAATAACTCAACACTTAAGTCAAATTTAGAGACTCAGTAATTGCCAGTTAACTTCTCAATTGAAAGGTAACAATTTGATCATGGTAAATGTAAATGAGTTGGACTTATAAGCGGGAAGAGATGAACAGGTAAATGCAGTTGCTGAAGCCAGCGGTTGTCATTTTTGGTTGATGGTGCATTGTGCTGATTGTTCAAATATTGGTGAATATTAAATGCAAAACTAAATGTAGGGGTGTAGCCAAAGGGACTTTGAAAAGAAATTTTACCACCATGCATAGTTCTCCAGCAAGGTGGCAGACATAAAGGACTGTCTCAAGGATAGCAGTACATACTAAGCAGTATAATATTCCTTAGATTTTGTATATATAAGGTTGCATTTTTGCAACTGTATTTAATTTGCAGGAATTGAATAACGCTAGTTATGATGAAGCTTGTGGGTGAAAACTTTCTGGATATATGGTATTCCATGGACTTTTGCTAGTTATGTAAATAATGAGACAGTCCAGATAGCTTCACATTTTTCATGGAAGTATTTAAAATAGGTTACTCTAATTCTTGTTAGATTTATTGGTAGGCTGTGAAGTATTAACATTTGATTTTGTGTTGGGATGTTTTTATGGAAGAATGGAATGCAGATGGAGATTTTAAAAGTTTTTAATTATGAAATACTGTTTTCTGCACTTTCATTTTCAAATCACAGTTTGACTGGGAAAGTTAGATACGTAATGTCAAATGAATACTTCATGGTAACCTTTAGTTTTCCTTAATTTGGCTGTGCATGCAGAAAGCATTTTGTCCTTCAAACTTTTAAGCTTTTAATGTACCACTGTTCTTGTTTTCAGCACACAAATGATTTCCCATTGTACACAGAGGCCATCAAATTCTTCAATCATCCAGAAAGCATGGTTCGCATTGCCGTTAGAACCCTCTCTCTGAATGTTTATCGGGTTGACGACCAGTCAATGTTGCAGTTTATTTGTGACCGTACTGCAGCGCCTTACTTTTCAAACCTTGTATGGTTTATAGGGAATCATATATTAGAGGTGGACAATTGTGTGAGAGGGGATGTTGAGTAAGTATTAGTAGCTCATTTGTTTTTTTGTTGTGAGAGTTATGTACTATAATCATATACATTGTTAGATTAATGGTTCTTCTCCTTGTTTTGGAAATGAGAAAGTAGATAGAGTATACTTTTCATAAACTCACAGTCAGGCTTGACTATATAATTGTTTTGAATATGATTTTTGCCTATGCGTACAACATTTACATCTTGAGAATGAAGATTAAAGCTTTAGTGTCTCATAGTCAAAATTTATTGTACGAATTGTGTAATTTGAAAAATTGAGTTACTAGGTGCCTAAGACAGCAGGGATTTCCTGCTAGGATGTTCGGGTTAAACTATCTTATTTTAATAATAATATCTCCTGCTAAGAGAAATGCTGAATTGTTGCAAAACACATCATTTATGTTTTGTGTGTAGATATGATGTGTGATCCTTAGCTATGCATCAGTTTGCATCCAGTTGTCAGTGAGGTATAACTTGCTCTGGAATATTCTTCTGAATTCTAATCACTTTTGATACCATGTTGAGCAAGTTTTGGACAGTTGTGTTGGGAATCAAGGAAACTTAGGAGCTGCATTACAAAATGATTAATTTTGCTGTGTGATTGGAAGCTATGAGCATCTTGAACCTGGTCTAAGTTTGCTATGAACCCTGACAGTCCTTTCCCCATCTCTTCTGAAACTAATCTCTCTGGACAAAGATAACCAAATTTAGCATCATCACACACTATGGCAAAAGAGCAAGTGGGAAGGGGAATATTTCTAATCAAGTTTCATTTACAGATTTGTTTGATATCCTAAGTGAATTTATAATATATACTCTTTTGATTTGGCCCAAGCAAAATTAAGTTACTTATGAGCCACCTCAGTTACTTGGATCTTAAGATTTCTATGCTCTATATTTGTCAATTACAAATTCAAAGATTTCTTTCCCCTGTATTTTTCCATTACAAATTCATTAATATACCTAAATAGCCCACCTTCCATTCTTCTTGGCAATTTTACAGAATAATTTACTACTGTATATAGTATTTCCCTTTTGTTATTGCTTTAATTGGAACACTTCAAATGTATAGCCAGGGCTGACTGTGATATGGTTATTTAGTGGTTATTTGTGACATATATAGTAGTACATAAATTTAGAGGAAAAATATCTTTGCTACCAATTACAAAAATGTTTTTTGTTACATTTGTAGAATTTTGAAGTTAAGTTGTATGAAGAGTCTGGCAAGCTATCACTTTTGTTATGGAAATTAGCTTACTCAAACCACTGAATGACAATCCTAATCTCTCAGAACTGGCCAAAAGGTTTTATTTATCAGTACGCAAGGAAACGAGAAATTATAGGGATGTATAATTGCAGATGTGACATGCAATGTTTGGAGATTTTTCACAAACTCATTACAGAGCAGAGCATATTCAAGAAATTTTGATTGATATCAATAGAACAGGAGTAATTGAAAATATTCTGTTTACCTTCCAGTTTATTATTATTAAATTATTATAGTAATTCTGGAAATCATCTAAGACTATATAAAAAATTTAAATGAGATTTTTATCAGTAAAGGATTGTTAACCTGAAATATCACCCATTAGGTTGCTTTTATATTTTTTTGTATTTAAGGTTAACAGTAAGTGTTACGGATTTCTATACAAAAGCTTTCATTTTTGCTCTTGGTTATAGTACATATTATGTATTAGTCAGTAACGAGTTTTTTAAGTAACTGACTTAATGATAGCAGAGGCAGTCTTGTAGATGTAGTTGCTAAACAAAATGATAAAAGCTAAATCACTTTAAGAATATGTTTTTATTCACTGATGGACTGCTGTTTTGCTATAGTAACCAGGTTTTTTTTTATTTACAGTCACAATAGCAGAAGCCGTCTTGCAGACTTAGTAGCTGAACACTTAGACCACCTGCACTACTTAAACGACATTTTGAAACTAGATATAACGACACTTAACGAAGTTTTAGCAGATCATCTTCTTAATCGATTGCTTGTACCTCTTCTAGTATATTCCTTAAACCCTCAGCATGAAAAGGTAAAACTATTCTTTGTTTTGTAAATTATTCTCTCACTTTGTGTTGTGTAGTTTGCTTCTTGATGTAAAGTAAATGAGAATAAGTGGAAAATAACAAAATGAGCATATTATAGTACTACTGTATAGGGCATTTGTGTTATGACCTTGTTTCTTCTTTCAGGATGAAAGACCGAGAGTTAGCAGTGTAGTCTCCCTCTTCTTGCTGGCACAGGTGTTTTTGATAGTTTCACATGTGCCACTTGTTAGGGCACTAGCCAAAATCATCTTTCATGCCGATAATTCCATATTTTCGGAAGATACTATAATTCTCCAGGTGGGTTTATTTTGCTCTTTAAGATCAAGTTACTCTATTGTGACTTTGCAGTCAAGATAGTAAGTATGTTTCTAAAGTTGTAAATCTATATCTTCAGCAGTTTTGCTGCTTTCCAACGGCCCCAGTGTTGATTAATGAAGTAAGGAGTTCAATTTTAATAACAGCTTTTAGTGAAAGTGACCATAATTATTGTTTTCCCTTACTAAAATGTATGGTAGAATGCAGCAAAATTGTTTGTGCTGAAGTGTGAGTTTTCTTTTAAGAAGTTGGTATGGTTAGCATCTTCATTTGAAATCTGAATTGCTGAGGTAGGGTCATTTTTGCTAATTACTTTTATATATTTAATAATTGGAGTACAAAATTCAATGAAATTGTGTTGATAATGTATCAGGTTAATTAATTACAGTGCAAGAGTGTTGTAGTATTGTGTTAAGACTTTTAAGTATATCTTGAACTGACTTTATTAGCATCAGTGCTGAGTGATTTATTGAGAGATTTGAATGTCCAGGGCCAACGTTTGGTTCGGAGAGGCTTTGTGGCTCCTGAGGAACCTTTGGAAAAATCTCTTCAATCCAAAACTATCAGTGAACCTTACAGCAGTGCCCCACCAAGTCCTGGTGGTTCTATGTACAAAAAGGAAGGTGAAGGCAGCGGGAGTGGAAGTGGTAGCGGTAGTGCTAGTGGTAAAGGATCTCCAAATAAGCTGACTGTAGGGGAGAAAGACAGTAGTTCCTTGGCATCA
Organism: Macrobrachium nipponense; assembly: GCF_015104395.2. Taxonomy (NCBI): domain Eukaryota; kingdom Metazoa; phylum Arthropoda; class Malacostraca; order Decapoda; family Palaemonidae; genus Macrobrachium; species Macrobrachium nipponense. Next base: position 58,216,141 of record NC_087217.1, on the reverse strand, counting down.
GTTGATCAAGGAGCCGAAGAAGCTACTCTTTGTAAAGGTATGTAGTACTACCTGCAGTCAGGTGTGGCTGTTAATTTCTGCTGTTTCTATATCTTATACTTGAGGATGAAGGTAATATAATCAGACCATATATTGCTTGATGTTTGTGGAACAGGTCTTAGGACTTTGATTTTAAATGAAGAGAATAAAATCAGTCGAGAAAAATTAATTGTGTTCAGGACAGCCAAATGGAAAAGAAGTAGAAGGAATGAGTGAAAGGGAAAAGGTTTAAAGCCATGATGAATACAGCTCACTTATCGTGTTTCCCCATACCAAATATTTTTCTTCTGCTAAAACCCTCTACTAAGGGCTATAAAATAAGTTTCATTTGTTTGTTCCTGATGATTTAAAAAAAAAAAAAAAAAAGATTAATTTAGAACAGATAGATTTGAGTTTTCAAAGTGACTTTGCCCATAAATAAGTAATAAAAGTTATACCCTGTAACCTAGCTTCAAAATATCCGGTAGTATATTTATTACATAATACTGAAATTTATTACTTTTTGCATATCAAACAGTCTCCCAGAGGATGTCGTGCAATTGGAACTTCGTAGTTCAAGCGAAGATGCATTGCATTAGTACTACCCTATTACTATTCTCCTTGCATTTTAATACATTTTATCTATTTATTAATTTATTTTTTCATTTTTAATAAGTGGGATTTCTTTATGTAGTTCCTTTTACCTCTTATTTTTTTCCTAAACACCATATTCTTTGAAAGCAAGAACTTCAAGTCCAAGGCCTCTGTGGGCTTGTTCCATATGAATAGGTTTCATCTTCTGAATAATAATAATATCTTTTTCTAATCATATTTTAATGTTTCGTTAGACATATTGTAACATTATGAATTATATTTTTAAAAAGGTGATTCATAAACTTAAAAATTAATCTATGAAATATATTTAGGAATTTGGAAATAACATTGAACGTTCTTATATTTTGTCTTTTTAATTATAATAAGGGATTATGAGGTTTGATTCAAAAGGTGGAAGTTTGTTCTTTTTCTATTGTCATGGTTGTGTCTTACATTGCAGAACTACGGGTATCCACACCAGCTGCTGACATACTGGCAAGTATTGGTATATCCGAATTGGAAGCAACACATTTAAATATAACTGATGAAGAAAAGCAGCAGCTTAGAGCCACAGATCAAACTGGGTATGGCTATTTTTTTTGTCATTTCTATGAACAATACTAAGGCTATGTGCTAGTGAAGATATAGTACCATATTTTACTAGGGAAATACAGTCGAATTATGTATTCGTTGTTCTCCTCACTATACAGAATGAGTGAAATGTCTACTTAATGTTAATATCATTTATTTTTTTAATATTGACATTTGTATTATTACCATTACTGGATGAGTAATCATCATCAGTAGTTTATTGTAAGTGGTGTTTCTTCATAATTGCTTTTGAGGTACCATAGTTCTTTGTCCCATCTTTTGTGCCATGTTTAATGAAATTGAGGTTAAAGCTGAGAAGGATTATTAGTTTTTTTCAATTTTCTTGTACTTTCTCTCTATGCTTCAGTCTCTCTCTGAAAGGGAAAATCTAACAAGGATTTATAACCCCATTTATGCAAAGCTTGTATGGCAAAAGCAGTCATATATGTCTGTTAACTATAGATGCATGAATGTAGTAATACTGAATGAGAAATTTCTTTCCCCAACAGGAGCAGCAGCTCTATAAATGGCTTGATGAAAGACCCTGTTTCACTCAACAGTGGTGAGAGGCCTTTCCTCAACTCATTGGTTGCTTCGTTAGATTGCACAGGAGATGACTATGCCGCACTTTTTGGTCTTTGTCTTCTTTATGCATTAGGTCATAATCAAGGTAAATTTTTGGGGGTTTTGGACTTTTTTTTTTTTTTTTTTTTCCTAGTTTTAGTTCATAATTTTGGCATTCTTTTTTGTATGTGACTACCATAAGGTAACTAAGTCTTGGTGACATCACAAGCGAAACCATAGTGTAGAACAAAGATTTTTGTCATTTTACTTTTAATAGATATCTTTTTAAGGTAACCATTCCAGTACAGTATATCACAAATCATAGTGTTCAACTGTTCAAGCTATGCCTGAAGCTTGGCATAATTTGTTTGTGTTTTGTTAAACTGAAAATAATGTTTCAAGTATATACTGTAATGTTGGTTTTTAGCAGGTTGGAAGAGAATTCAAATGCCAAGCGCCAGCAATATTTTTGTCACTTGGTTATAGTATTTTACATTAGCTGAGTATGGTAAAGGTATTAGTTTGTGCAAGTTATAACTGCTGTGAAATTGTTGTATTATGTGAGCATAGTTTTTGCACCAAAGGAATTTTTATTTTGTGGTAATTTTAAAAGCATTGCCTTAATTGTGTAGTGTGGTCTTTACTTCTTTGTAACAGTTTACTATTTTTCTGCAACACCTGAGAGATAAATTTTTAGGCTTTTCATGTGTAGAATATCATATTTTGTTTAGGTATTTTGTGTTACTGGGAGTGACTTTTAAATCCTTAATAGACATCACATGTAAATACTTTAGGATACTTGTTTATAAAAGCTATCACGAGGTGTTGCAATGGTGGCAACATATGTTGAATTATTATTATAAAGGATTAGTTTATCCAGACCTCTGAGCATATGTTGAAAAACCATAGAATTACAGAAATAAAAAAGTGCAAAATCACAAAGAAAAAATGTTAAAATATGTAAAGTAATGTATAAAATCATTTGAATACATCAGAGTACTAAAATTATGGTCTTTTTATGTGATGCTTGCTATATTATTTCAAGCATTTGGCTGTGTAGTTTGTTCTTGGCACCATATTCAAATGTGCTTGCATACTTCTGTTATTTCCAATGTCCTGACTGTGTTGAACTTGTGACTTTAATATTTGTCGCCATGGCTCTGAAGAAAGTTCCTACTGCTAGTTCCTACTAAGCATCATGCTATATCATTTGAAAATAAGGTAGCTGTGATAAAATGTTATGAAAGGGGTGAAAAGTTTGCTGCCATAGCTCATGCTTGTGGCTTGAGTCAGTCTGTTATCGAAAGTCATTGAGTATATAAGTCATTTGGCTGTAGCTCACATCAGTGATGATGATCCAGGGATGAAGAATACCATCATCAAGAAGGAAAGAGTCAAGATTTACAAAGAAGTAGAGCATCTTTCTCTTTGGAGTGAGCAATAGACTCGTCAGTGTATTCCTATAAGTTAGCTGTTGAATCAGGAGAAACTTTTGTGTTTGTTTGAAGACTCCAAAAAAGTAGTTTCTTGATGAGGAAGACAGAGGACCCAATGGAAATACAGGATGGGTTATGTTGTTCAAGCAGTAACACAACCTTCACCACTCTACTCTCCAAGGTGGCAGTGTAGCAGGAAACTAGTTAGCAGCTTCTAAAATATAAGTTAGTAGCATCTAAATGCCTGGTGATGCTGGTGAAGGTTATTGAAGATTAGTATCTTCTAGAACAAGTGTTCATTGTGGATGAGACTGGTTTGTTATGAAGGAAAATGCCAGACTTTTTATTCATATCCTTGGAGGAGAAGCCCATGTCAGCTTTTATGGTCGCTAAAGATCGTGTGGCCCTTAAGTTAAAGGTGCTACTTTTGTACTGGGAAGAATCTTTTGAGTGCTGAAGAACATTATAATGACAAGGGCTTCCTATTGAAATGTCTTATTTTAGACAACACACCTGGCCACTCACTAAACGATGTCAGTTTTCATCCTAACATCACTGTTGTCTATCTACCTCCCAACACCACCTATTGTTTTGCAGCCAATGGACCAGGTAATTATTGCTATCTCGAAATGCTAGTACCTTAGGCAATTGCTTAGGCAATCTGTAGATGCAATGGATCTGGATGATGAATTAACAGTCCATGAATTTTGAAAGGGCTAACATCTCCAAGGCAGGCCTGAATATAAATGCACCTTGGGATGAAGTTTTGACCACACGTATTAATGGTGTTTAGAAGAAGCAATGCCCTTAGTTTGTTCAAGATCTCCAGGGAGGGAACAAAGCCTTCTTTAGGTTGGGCAGTGAGCAGAAATTGGGATTGGAGGAGGATTTCATCTTGTTATCTGTGGCAGATAAAAAACTACCGAAAAACGGGCTGATGGAACTCTATGAGCATTAGCTCCATGAAGAGGAGCATGAGCCAAAACCAGATCCATGGTGTTACACTATCAACCAAGATGCAATAGATCTCTGCATATATTGAGGAATCCCTTGTGCTTTTTGGAAAGAAATTCCAATGCTGACTGTTAGCCAAGTTTATTGGGGCATGTTATAGCTTGGTTGTTCCTTATAGGAATAACTTATAGCAATACAGCAAATTTAAAGGAGTAGAACTTAGGGTAATTGAAAGTTAAGGAATATCATGCAGTAATATAATGGAATTCTGCAAGCAGGTTACTTATGAAAATGCAGAATCCATCAAAATTCTTTCAGCAACTGAATTGTTAGGGGTTGTCATCATGATGCAATATTATCCTTTTGTATATACTAACTATACTCTGTTTTTTTTCATCTGTCCCTCCGCCTGTGGTGTTTTTGTATGGTAACACTGCGTCCCGGGCTTTAGATAGTTACATTCAGCTTACATTCAATGATTATAATAATATCCTATTTCGAATATTAACGGTGTAATTCGCATTCAGTAAATTATTAAAACACTTTTCAGTTGCAAATGTACACCCAGATATCCTTTTATTTACCTAAAACTTACAAATAGCGTAACTATCTAAAGCCCGGGACGCAGTGTTGCCATACAAAAACACCACAGGCGGATGGACAGATGAAAAAAAACAGAGTATAGTTAGCTGGACAAATTATTTGGTATTTTTTAGTTCTATGTTATATATGATAAATATTTCATTTTTTAACCATTGCTTTTTTAACACTATCAAAACTGTTGTTTATCTCTTGGTTAAACTTAGTCCTTTATTAACTAGGTTTAAATGTAGAATGTTGATTGTTCATATGTAGAACAAACCTTTAGTCTTAACAGTAGGATAAATCTTCTGGTGCCAGCTGGAAACGGGTTAAAAACAATCATAATTGTAAATGCAAGGAATCTGGGGCACCTGGCATCCAATACGTAGTTGAGGTGGAAGCGAGTCCGAGACTGCTCTTGAATCGTCACGCATCAGTTTCAGCTGTCTTGGAGAGTGGACATTTGCTTTGCTCTCCTTCCTATCTCCTTCCTAAGCCTGTTTTTGACCTAAGCCCGTTCTCTTGTTTCATATACGTATTCTCTTATCTAGCTTAAGAAGCCCCGTGAGCATCAATGTATTTGTCCCATGCTTCCAGGGAAGGATTCCTGTGTTCACATTTCCTCTGGGACAGATGCAACTTGCAGTAGATGTGCTTGCAGGCCTATTCATACTGATTCATCATCAGCTGTTTTATGTATAATGCTGCTCCCTGTTTCTTGGGGGGAATATTGCCCCTTCAGGGAGAGAGGGGCCAGCTACATCTTGTTCGTTTGTTAGCAAGTTTACAATTTGAAATATTGTTTGGGACATATGGAAACCTTTATATTAAGATATTTCAGTGTTTTTTTTCTTCTTCAATGATATATGTATTTACTGACTTGTCGCTCAGTAGGCTTTAGTGTGGAGTTTTTTTTTTCTCCCTTTATATTGCTCTTATTTTGTTTCAACGACACAATTTCTGAGAACACGGTAATGTTTTAGTCTTTCAGATTTTGTGTGGTTCAGGATGTTCAAGACATTACATATGCGCGAGTATTTGTCTTACTTTACATACAAGTGTTTTTCCACTTCCTCAACATGAATTTTACTGTCAGAAGATCTCTGATTACGTTGGTCATGACTACCTGCTCAGACCAGTCAGAATTTTTGTCTTGTTTCTTTCCCGTTATTGGGGGTGGTTGTGGTGAGTCATACAGCTCACTCCCTTCCCTTATCCCTTACATATGAATATGTTCCTTTTCCTTCTCTCAGGATTGGAGGTTTTTTCTCTTCGTGAGGGGGAAGGCATATTATTTGTTTCATTTCAGGTGGCTCTACCGTTGTCAACCCTGCTTCTCGCCTTTGAGTTGGGTGGCGGCATGTTCCACTGTTCTTGGGAGCTCCTCTTCATTCACTTCCCACTGCCAGAGTTACCACTTCACTTTATTTTTGGTTTGCTCATTGATGCTCTGATGAGAGTTTGGAACCCAGTCAGTCCTGATGGCAGTGTTCCTTTTAAACCTTGGAGCCCCTTCCACATGGTGGCTTGCGAAGTTTACATCGTCATGCAGCGGTACCAATCTTAACAGACAACATCTCCAATGTGACTTCATCTGCTACTGTGGCATCTTGTCTCCCTCTGATGTTTTGTCATCTGATGATGTTCACCTTGGTTCTCTTATTTGTCATATGAAATAAACTTATCATTACAATTTTGTTTGAATATAATTAATCTGCTCTTACACAATGTTTTCTCGCTGTAAGAGTAGTGCTGTATGGCGTCACGGATGATTTAGTAATGTCATGGCTAATTCTTATGATAACATGGTTTCGATTAATTCTGCATTTCAAGAGAAGTGTGACCCATATTCTGCTACCTTAGCGTTGGAATTTCTTGGTAACTTCTCTTTTCTTCATGTGTACATATATTGGTGAGGCCCTCTGGTTGCTGTAGGGGTTTGAAGGAAGATCCTTTCGACATCGTCCTCTTCACCGCCTTCTATTGGTGCTCTCCCTCGTCAGCAAGCTGGGGTTTGTTTCATGTCATGAGCTTCTCTTCAAGATCCTGCAACTCAGAGCTCCAAGTGCATGATTTCCTTGGATTCAATGAGTTGGAGAGGTAACTGGAGTCTCTGATAAGTAGTTCCAGGAAATGCATGACACCAGAAGAATAAGTTCCTCTTTGGCATTTAAGAAGAACTTATCTTTTCATAGGATTTTGAATGCTGGTTCCTAACTGCATCAAACCACTTTCACTCTCTTCTATCTGAAGAATGTTGCCCACAGATCTTTAGATGCTTTTTCCTTGGATCCAGTGGTGGCTGTTCAACAAGTGTAGCTCATCTAGCGCCCCTGGCAGGACAGTTTGTTTCTTGCCTTAGATGATTGTGTGGAGTAGGGTATGAGAGAGATGACTGGCCTTTTCTTTCTCTTTTCTCGTTTCTTCAAACCTATGGGCAGTTCAAAGAATAGACACATCATACACTGGAACTGGCTTGATGCAGGTGAGCGTTGCAGCTATACTGTTACAGCACTTTTTATGTTCCATACAACATACAAGTCTGCTTCTCAGTAGCCTCAACCCCTCTCTCCAGCAACGGGAGAGACGAGTGGTGACAAACCGTTTCTTGTGGCTAACATGGTTTGTTGCTTGAACAGATAAAGTACTTTTTGACTTTTGTATATCCAATGAATCTGGACATGTTTCAATGCATTTAAACCCAGTGGACTGAGTGTTAAATATCCACATATCCAAGATCCCAAAGGCTTAGGTCTTCTTTTTTAGAATTTTCATTTCTAAGAAGAATGATCAGGTGTGCCAAACCTCCAGTCAGTTCAGGATATTCATACCTCCCTCCAATTGTGATTCTATCCTACTGTTAAGGCCAAAGGTTTGTTCGGCGTATGAACAAATAACAAATTTTTAATTAATTTGTATTTTTCATAGCTAACAAACCTGAGGTCTTAACATTGACTGCCCACTTCTAGCCACCCCTCCTGTATGTTTCCCTGGGTTGGAAGAAATACTGAAGTGTCACTAGTTTCTAGTTTCAAGTGCGGTTTCTGACTCGCTTCCACCTCAACCATATATCGGATGTCAGATGACTAAGATTCCTTGTATTTACGATTTTGATTGTTTTTAAACGGTTTCCAGCTGGCGACAGAAGTTTTATCCTACTGTTAGGACCTCAGGTTTGTTAGCTTTGAAAATTACAAAATAATAAAAAAATTTTCATTTTTAAATTCATACATTTTATGTTGAAATTCATACATTTTTGTACTTTGAAAATCTTTGTGATTGTTGTGTGAGATGTAAATGTTCTTTACTGGAATGGTAATATTTTACTGAGAACAGTTCCATATAATGCCACACTTCCTCTTTTTATTTACATGCTAACTTGTGTTACATCAAAGATGGTAGGCACTGGACTAATTTTTATTAAAATAGCAGTGTTTTTTTCAGCTATATGTGGCTACATTGCATTTGTGTAGCAAACTGCACCATGTCCTAGATAATTTAATAACAGAAACATTTCATTAACTCAGTAAATATTGATATAATTTGTAACTTACCTAAAGTGAATATTTAAAAAAATATGATAAAATACTTCTTAAAAATGCTAACTCTGTATTATTAGTCAAATAGGTGTATGTAATGCTACAAATATGTACTAGCATATGTAACAATGTATGCAGGACATGTTTGGGTAGCTTTTAAATAGTTTTTCTAGTACCACCTAAATAGGAACGCTGAAGTTCAAATGAATGAAGAAGCCCTCTTACTCTTGCTTATACTCAAACAGTTAGATGGGAATAAAATTCCAGTGCTGCATAGTTTGCTGAAATGTGTGGAATGGTGTTTAGGTGCACCCATGATAGTTCAGCAATGTGACACAGTGAACTTGTGATTCTAGTAAATGGAGATCATTATCAGATCTTTTATTCTTAATACTGTTTTGGTATGAATGAATGTTCATACCCTGAGATTTGTTTTCTAAATCTCCTCCATTCCACTCTGCAAAGTTTATGTAGTTTTCAGTATTTCTTTTTAATTCTTTTTAGTTTTGTCAGCACTATGCTGTGCTGATGAGTTTTTAAGGTGTTGATGCACCTATAAGTGTGTGGCTGTGTTGATGTAAAGCACTTAGGTTGATTTAGTTAGCCATTTGACTACAGTTTTATGTTTTAATGTTATTTAACCTTAAGAAATAAAATGGACTATGCCAGAAAAGGGAAGGTGTTGGTACTGGGATTATAAGTTTCTTTCACTTTTTTATTGCTGGATTGGTTATGGCTCCCTCTTTTTGGCTTGCTAGCTATAGCTTCTTCCTTTAGGGTTGCTTGCCCTTTTCAGTGTGAGTAGGTAGTTGACTGTCTTTCAAATATTTGTGTGAGTAGCCATAGCCTGTTTAACTCTGTTGACTTCTAGGTGGTAAGAAGGTGAACAGGGGGGTGTGTTAGGGTGGTATATGGCCTGGTAATAATACAGGCAGTATAGTGTCAGGTACACATACAATACCTTGGATGGCTTTCATTTAAAGCTGTGCTAGAGACATACATATTCTGCTCACCTTGTAGCCACATGTGTGAATGAGGTGCAGATGTAGTAAAATTCCAAATCATCCTAGTGTTGAGCAAGATATCCAGTTGATATTGTAATCGAGAGAAATCATTGTTCTGAAAAGCATGCAGGCAATCACACTTCTCCCAAACATAGTCAAGTGATCCTGTCATCGTTAATCCTAACAGTACAAAACTGTCAACACCAGTCTTTTCTACATGCTCCAGTCAAAATAAAGCTGTTCAAGAAGAGGAGCATTTCCCCTACTATCAAGGAGTGAGCTGTTAAAGCATTAAGTGTGTTATTAAGGTCCCTCTTAAGCACCAGGTACTTTATATGAAGTAGATTTTTTGCAAGGTGGGCTGCAGTTTGTATAAACTTTTGTTTCCTAGACACAAACTTTCTTGCTGCCTTTCTAATTAACAAACATCTCTGGTTAATTAAGTGGTGCCCTCTTTGTGAGGTAGGTGTTTTCTGTCATATGCCTACTGCATATATTAGCAACTATTCAGCATTTAGTTTGTCCGTCCCAAGTTCCGAAGTTTATAAGCAAGAGGATGTAATTTTGAATTGATATTTTAAAGCTGAATGTTTAATGACAAAGTATTTTCATGTTACATATCACTATAAATAAATTTTATGTTAAAAACCCCCTCTCCCCCCTTTTAGATTTTAAGAAAAAAGAGAATGATTGATAAAATGTGTTGGATTAGAACATTTCACTTAAAAACTTTAGTGCTGTGATAGAAGAAAACAGTTGTAATTTGGAAAATTGGGCAAAACAACTGGAAAACAAAAGCAGAAGAATGTAACCCTTTGTTTCATAAAGCTGAGTTAATGGGAAGCTCCTGTTACATGTGATACTTTAGTGCAAGAATGTCTTAAGGAATTTTTAAAATTTATATTAATCTTTGAAATAAGGTGATCGTGCTTTTTTGGTGAAGTGTTATGTTCAGTATCAGTTACTGTAGTGTAGTCATGTATGTGTAGATAAAGGGTTTTGAAGGTATGGTAGCTATGAGATATGACACAGAAGAGGGTAAAGATTTTTTCAAAGTATTGTGAAATTTACAATTATTTATTGTACAGTTTTGTGCCTTGGAAAGCACTGGTGAGTGTTTGCACCCCAGGAGTGACCAGTGATGTGTGCATGCTATGCTTACTTTAGATGCTTTTCAAGTTTATGCCATTTGTTTTTCAAATTTATTTTTCTAAAGGGTTGTTCTGCATGTCTCCCTCTGGCTTAATGAGATATGTATATTAAAAAGAACAAAGAACTTTACTGTTATTCTTTTATAATTTGAAAGGAAATCAAGGACATCATTTTTTTGTGATCATAGGTCCATGATGTCATACAATTCCTTTGATCACAAGCACTCTCAGAGTGAATTCACCATTCACAAATCATATTGGCAAATGGAAAATGAGAGGAAAATTAGAAACAAAAAAATTGTAGCGCATCCTGTTTGGATATACTGTAACACTTCAGAAATCTATTAGCTTGTTGTATACCAGGCAATTAAGAATGTACACAATGTTAATGTATGTATATGTATATCAAATAATCAACTGTCTTGTATACTTAGTTCATTATTTTATTTAGTAAATGTTCAGTGCAGCTCTTGTAACTGTGTGAGTTATTTTTCTCAGACTTATTTGGGAAGGATATTAGAGTTGGAAAGTATTATAAAGTATTATTATTTTGGTATAGTACAAGTATTATAATGATGAGTGTTATTTTGGTAAACAAGAGGTAGTATCTAGAAAGAGAGGGTAAAGAAAGAGCCTTATTGGTGAAATGAGGATGTACAGAATAAGGAAAAAGTTGCTGTGACAGTACAGGATGAAAGAAGCTAAAAGTCTGTAAGGAAAAGAGGAGGTGACGCAAAAGCCAGGATGCAAGGACAAAATGTGAAATATCCAGAGAATGTTAAAAATGAAGTTGGAACAATGGAGCAAGTATCCTGAGGTTCAGCTAAATGAAGAATGCGTATGTAAACTGGAGAGTATTGATAATCCAAGAGAGTGGGAATGATAATAAGGGACGAGAATGCTATGGCATTAATACTCAGAGGAAAAAAGTTATGAATAGCTGAAGAATGTAAATTGTTAATGTGGCTTTGAGTCGTGGATCTTTAGCTTATCTGAAAGTAGCCTTTGTGGTGAGACAAACACTGGAGAAATGCCTTGCAAGAGGATGAGTTGTATGTTTGTGGATCTTTTGAATCCATTTTTGAAACAACTAATTGGACATTGTGAGAGCAAAGAATACAGAAAAGTTTACTGTTATTAAACAAGTTACTGTATCATATCAAAACACAAGATCTATATGTAGAGTGAAGACATTGACAGGGAAGTCAGAAAAATTTGTTATGAAAATTTTTGCATATATTAAGGATTAACTCTCCTATTTTATTGTTATATAGACAAATATACAAGTAGAGCAGGAATAGAAGTCCTTAGGTACTACTCTAGGCTAATGACTTGATATTAAATGCTGAATCAAAGTAGGTCATATAAATGTTTGGAAAGATGGAGAGAGAGTGCATATAGAAAACCAGTTTAAACAAATCCAAGGTTAACATAATTAGAAAGGTATTTGCTGAAAAACTTTTCTCCTGACATCAAACTTATGAGGTCGGAATTTCAAGGTTCGGGAAAATGAAGATGTACTTTTATGTCGTCGCAATTCATATGTGTAGGGTGAAATTAGTTTTGGCCTCATATTCTTTATAGCTATGAGTTTCATTTGTGTCGTCGTAATTCAAATAGGGTGAAATTAGTTTTGGGCTCATTCTTTACAGCTATCAGAGTTTTGTACATGAACTTCCCTGCCAGATATATACTTAGCTATAGTCTCCGACGTTCCGACAGAATTTCAAATCTCGCGGCACACGCGACAGGTAGGTCAGGTGGTCTACCTTACCCGCCGCTGGGTGGCGGGCGTATGAACCAATCTATCTCTCCAGCCCAGTTTTTTTCTGTCGCTGAAGCGATAACAACTGTTGTCGGTTCATTCCGATATATTCTTCATTTCTCGCTTGCCTGGAGATTGATTTGGACATTTTGGTGACGTATTCGCTCTATGTTGGCTTGGCATACACTGATTGTGGACCGTTATTGACTTTGCGCTGGATTTTCCTGTAGAAGTCTGATTTTGATTCTGTTTCCAAAACCAAAACAATACCGGTTTTGTTTAGAGTATGTTTTGACCGATGATGTAAGTGAGGTTACCGAAAGCTGCGGTTGACCCTCACACTTTCCGTGTTAAATGTAGGGGGAATGAATGTTCGTTTAGTAACCCGTGTCAAGAGGTGTGAGGTTTTGAACGAAGATGAATATAAGGCTCTTTCTTCTTATATTAGGAAACTTGAAAGGGATAGGGTACGTAAAGCTTCTTCAAGGAGTTCGAGCAGGTCGAGAATGAGTGAGAATGAAACTAACATTAATGTAGTTTTAGAACCTTCCTCCCAGGTCTCAGCTCCTGCTCCCCGCACCGAAGCCGTAGTTGTTCCGATACGTAATACAAACCCTCGGTCCCTTTAACAATAGGAAGGAACTAGCGGCAGCTGGGACGGTCGTAAGCTTCGAACAAGGGGAGAACGGTAGTTAACTGCTTGTCCGATCGTGCGCGCGCCTCCCGCGCGCCCGAGAGGTGAAGAATCACTTTTGCTTTCGGCCGCGAGTGTGAAGGACGTGTTCGTCATCGCTCTCTGCTTCCCGCTTCATCGTCGTATGCTTTGTTTATATTGTGTTTTCTACTAATGGTTTGGTTTGACTTGAAAATGAAACTGTAAGTACACTGTTTTCATTTTCATTACTTAATTATGAATCAACATGGGAGCTATCGCCGTAGAGACGGCGATTTCCGCTCTTTTCATGAATTGAACCCTTGAATTATGTCTCGGTGCCGAGGGGCGGGCGCCTCACGCCGAGTCATGTATTTTTGGGGCGAAAGTGTGTATTGAAAAGATGTAAGTACTCTTTTTCATTATATTTTTGCCCTGTGCGTTCGTTGCCGAGAGATTGATTGCGCTCGGCAAGAGCCTCTTATTTTGTATGAATAGAATGCAATGAAAGTGGATTCGCAATGCAGTTTTCTTTTCATTTTCATTTATTATTGCATCAATTTAATTTTGGATCAATTTCCGCTCTTACCCGGGAATTAATCCTTATGATTTATTGCTGTGAAAGTGAAAATAGCAAGTGCAGTATTGTTCATTTTATCATATATTTATGATAGCATCATATTATTATGGATCAAGTTTCCGCTCTTACCGGGAATTGATTTTTCCCTCTAAGTTCTATGAAGTGAATCGCAAGTGCAGTATTCTGTTTTTCATTTTCATATTACTTTTCACTGCTGTGCGGGGCGGGGGTAGGGGAAGCGAAGGTCTGCCAGGAAGTCGTCGGAAAGCTCTCCCGCGACTCCCTTGGTATCCGATTCTTCGTCTTCTTTCCTGCCCCCCCACCCCGCTCAGCTTCCTCGTATTTTGTTTTTGGGGGTCTTCCTTCCGTTCGGGGTGTGATGTCTCCCCCCCCCCGTGCGTGAGGGAACCCCTCTTACTAATCTGTCTGTGCTACCGCAGGTGCTACAGCCGTGGGAGACGACCTTGGACAGGTATGGACCACTGCGGCTGCAGGGCGTGCCTAGCATCCAAAACGATCTGCTGCAGAGTACTAGCGAGGGTCTCGGGGCGGTGACCTTGGAGTGGGTCTCCACTACAACCTTCAAACACGGGCCGCTTATTGCTGCTTCCCCCCGCTGGTCTACACTCCCCATGCTGTGTCGGGTGACGCCGTCTGCCGCTTCTAGGGCCGGTCGCCGCCGTACGAGGAGGGGTATGCCGCCGCCGCCTTGTTTTTTGTTTCTTCGGGGGGTGTTGCCTGCCCCAGACTTCCGCTGTTTCCAGCAGCTCGCCCCTGGACCGGCCGCCAGTACCACGCTGGCTGCCGATGATTCTAACGAGGCGATGGGCTGGGCTGCCGTACCTGTCGCTGATGTGGTTCCCGCTACTGGCTTGGCTGTCCCTTCTGTGTTTACCGCTGCCGCTGTTCCTGCCGCTCCTGAGCTGGTTGCTGTTCCTGTCGCTCCTGGTTCCTGCGCCTGTCCATGTGCTGGTCCTGCCCATGGTGTGTCTTCCCCAGTCCCAGGTCCTTCCGGGACAGGTGCAGTCGGGCCGTGTTGCTTCGGCAATAGGCCCGACTCCGGCCTGGATGGAGGACCTGACGACTGTCCTGCGTGAGCTGACGAAGAAGAGGAAGGTGTCATCTTCGTCTGTTGCTGCCCTCTTCCCCTTCGACTTCTAAGGCCCATAAGCCGAAGAAGAAGAAGGCTGCCTCCCCCCCCTAAGAAGTCTCCTTCGGGAACTTCTAATGGCCCGTCCACCTCGGTGGGACGGGGGTCCTTTCTGCTGGTCCTCCTGCTCCTTCGGAGCGGGCCCGTCTCCCCTTCCGTAAGGAAGAGATAGACGGGGACCAGAGGAGTATCGGTTAGCTCTGGTACTTCCTCGCCTGGTGCTAGCGGCGATGCCGCTACGCCAGGTTCCGGCTCGGTCTCTCGTTCGCGGGAGATCCCGAGTGTACTGCTCCCTCGGGAGACCGTGCAGCCAAAGTTTTCGGCGCCAGAGTTCGCTCGGCGCCAAGACCACGGCACGGAGCAGAAGGCTGGCGAGAACCGCTCAGGTGACTCTCGCCAGGCCAGCGGCCGCTCTCGCAGCGACCAGCTGGTAACCGGGTTTTGTTTCCCCCTAAGAAGACTCCTTCGGAACTTCGAAGGGCTCGTCACATTCCGGTGTGACGGGGGGGTTCTTCTGCTGCTGGTCCTCCTGTTCCTTCGGGAACGGGGCCCGTCTCCCCTTCTGAGTAAGAGAAGAGCGGGGACCAAGGGTGTGCTGGCTACCGCTGGTACACCCTCGCCTGGTCTTGGCAGCTCTGCTGCTAACCCAGGTACCGGCTCGGTTTCTCGTCCGCGAGAAGTTCCGAGTGTACGATCTCCTTCGGGTGACCGTGCAGCTAAAGTTAAGAACGCCTGAGTTTCGCTCAGCGTCATGACCGAGGCACGGGAGCAGAAGGACTGTCGAGAGCCGCTCAGTGACTCTCGCCAGGCCAGCGGCCGCTCTCGCAGCGACCAGCCGGTACCTCGGTGGACGTGACGGTCTCTGACCGGCCACGGTTGAGGCTGGGAAGAGGTCCCCCAGGTCCCCTCGACCGACGGTACCAGCCTCGGCTGTACCAGCGGTTTGACGTGCCACGAGGACGCTCACCGGTCTCACGGCGAAAGCGAGCTCTGCAGGTCACCTGACCGCCGCTCCACAGGGACCGCGGGCGGATACGGTGACCAGCAGCAGCTCGTCTGACGCACGGGACCGGGGTCGACGTGCTCAGTCGAGCCGCTCGCCACAGGTGAGCGGCACGGCCAGCCTGCAGATCGATCCCCACCGCGGGTTGGTGATCGGCTGCAGCCCCCATCGTACGCCTGGTCCTGCCGCTAGCGGGGGGGGAGCGTCATGGTCTGTCTCTCCACTACCTTCAACTTCCTCGGGCTACACGGGCGGAAGAGCGAGGTAGCTAGGAGTGATCGTGAGAGGTGGCGCCGCTCACGATCCCGTCACGACGCCGCACGTGCCACGTATGGTCTTAGGACCAACCAGGACGTACGCGCAAGTGATTGGAGGCGACCGTCAGGGGAGAGGGGGTAGCGTCAGTTCTGTCTCTCCGATACTTCAACTTCCTCGGCATACGCCAGGAAGAGCTAGGTATATAGGAGTGATCGTGAGAGATGCGCCGCTCACGATCCCGTCACGACGCCGCACGTGCCAGGTTTGGTCTTAGGACCAACCAGGACGTACGCGCAAGTGATTGGAGGCAACCGTCAGGGATCTGTTGCTGGTCCTTCTTCTGAAGGAGGAGGGTCCTGGGAGCTGCTCTTGTTGGAGGGACTGGACGGTCCTACTCCTCAAGACGCTGTAACTTCCGAGATTCGAGTAACTTTACCCAGTTATTGCAACTGATTCGTCAGCACAACGACCGGGGGGAAGGATCGCCGCTCCCACCAGCAGAGCCCATGTCTCTGCTCGAGTCGTTTGGGGCCCGAGAGGGAACCCAAACCGACGGTGGGGTATGCCGCGATCGGAGCTTACCGATTCTGTCTTGAACCAGAGTCTCTCGTCTCCTCCGGACAAGAAAGGCTCTCTTCAGTTCTGGCCGGTCGATCAAGCTACTTCCACCTCCTCTACTGCGACAGCGCGTTTCTACGTGTCTTTCGGACACCGTATTTAAATACTCCTTCGGTCCTCCTGAGAGGTTTCGACCTCGACGAGGACTGGAATGAGTCGGAGGACGGTATCGGCTCTCTCCTGTCAGGTGTCGATCAGCCCCACCCAGACGACGTTCACAGTGGCGGCAGACCCTTACCTACAGTGAGAGTTCGTAACCCTCCTCGGGAAGGAAAAACCGTTTTCTCCTTGACGATACCGTTTTCCCAGAACTCTGAAGAGGCCATCGCCGCAAGGCGATGGCTGCTCCTACTCTTCTCCAACTGCTAGTTCCACTGGGAAGGCGAGCGAGTATCCAATTCCATCCCCCATTCCCTCTCTCCTTACGGCTACGAGGGAAAGGGATGGATCCTACAGAGATTTCTCTGTAGGATCCCACGTTGGGGGACTGCGCTACCAGGGGGGACCTTCGGTCCTACCTGACGTAAGCCCCTGGTCGTTGAGGAGGGATCCTGCCCCATTCTCGATTTCTACGGAATCGAGAGGACCACCAGCCGATATCGTTTGACGAATTCGGTGGGGGTTTTCGCAGACTCTGCTTAGATTCTAAACGGAATTTCTAGCGCATTCAGAGTGTTTAGAGTTTCTTACGATCTCCAAACACTTAGGCGAGACCACGGTCCAAAGTGAGCGAGACGAGAATCCCCGATATGTTACACGATAATCGGGAACCTCGCCTATGTTCGAATTCCTGGAATTTCTAGCATTAGGAAGAAGACTGCTGCTGAAAGAAGACTATCTCACAGTAGGCGACCAACCTGGAATAGAGAAGAACGGACGGGAATATCCAGTTTGGCTGGAACTATCGTCTTAGTATTCTGTTCACCATTGAAGCTTTCCTTCGAGGAAGACTTCTCCTTCACTCTCTTTAATAGAGAACGAAGGTGTTCGATCTCCATCCTTATTTTGTTTTTTTCTTGAAGGAAAGAATTTAGGATGGAGATCGTTGTTCAGAATCCTACAAATATACTACGTATATTAACCTCGCGACATGATTCTGCTAAGCAGTTGAATGGTCCGAGGGGTAGGCGCATATCCTGGTTATTCTACGGATTGCGACTTAGACGAAAAGTATTCTAATTGAACTGCAAACCCGGGTTGTCTGCAACCTCCCAGGAGTTTCCAGTTTCAATTTTATATACTTATGGTGTTGTCACAACAACACCATTTTAGCTTTTATATTTACCGAAATTCGTTTCGCTTAAATATATTGCTCGAGCATATCTTTTTATGCTCGTGGTTCTAGCCGAACGCATTCCTTCGTGGAAAGGATTACTTGGCAACTCAGGATGACGAGTCAGCGACAGCTACTGCGTATTGAATTGCCCGAGGCATTTCAGTATCAGCTGCCGCTTTGAGATAGACGGTTGTTTATGTCTTTCTCACCTGCTTTGATTGAATAACAACCGTATCTCTGCCCAACAATCACGGACTTAAGTCTCTGATTAACGGGGAGGGTTCTCGCATACATGAATGACCCACTCTACTGCTGAGAAAACGCTAGTATTCATCGTCTTCGGTATTGCAGAATTTTAAACAGAGATATCTATTCGACTCTCATCTTTCTGTTTACCGCACGGTAACAGAATTCGTAATAGTCTCTTGCTGCATCGTCATCCCATAATGCGAATGATTTTTGCGGAATCTGAGTTTGTCCTCAAAATATCTTGTATTCGGAGGTGTACAATTGTTCATTGTTCACCCCGGATTAGCAGATGTATTGAAAGACATCGCCTACTCCCACACCTGCCAGCTCTACTTCCAAACGTTCAGCCCATGAGAACAGTTCTTCAAGCGGCTCTCCCCTGTGTTTCATTACTGAAGAACGCCCCGCTTTCTTTCATTGCACAACGGACAGCAATGAAATGGCGGTTAGCGTTTTCAGTCATTTGTAAGCACAGGTTTAGAATCTTGAGATCCTTCTCTCGATTCAGCTGGAAGACGTAGGTTGCATTCATTGCCTACCTTCGTCTTCAACGTCACATAGTGTTGTTTCTCCTTAAGCTGAGATTCAACGTCTATGAGATTTTTCTTGCCATCAGGGACCTCGGTCCTTTTGAAGGCAATTGACTTTCGCCTTTTGAGCTTATGCATTAAGAGAATCATCGCCGCGCCGTCCGGCATCGGTGACTAACAAATATTTTATTTGTTTGGTCTCTCAGCATAACTCTTTAAAGTGGGCGAAGGTCACCGTGACCTTACCCCGGTATAGCTTGGACACAACTTGCCTCTACTGATTCCGAACCAGTCAGTCGGCAGCTGTCAGAGCGCCGAGTCAGTTACGAACTATGCTGTGGACTTAGTTCGGTTGTTCCAGAGCAATCATTACTTCGTCTTAATAGCTTGTCAGTATGAGTACTGTACATAACCAAAGTCGAGAAGAGGGATAGGTCATACGACTATTCCCTTCTTTTCGTCTTAGGTAACTGCATGACTTCTCTTGAGAAGTCAAGCACAAAGGGATGGGGATTTGTGACGCTCGATTTCGTACCGATCTTCGTAGCGAAGACTCAGAACCCTTCGGTAACTGACGATTGGTTTCGAGTCCTTCACAATACCCTCCCTAATGGACGTCACCAAGCCTCCGATACGAAGGCTATGCTGCTTTGTTGTCCTGTGAAGGTGCGACGGAGCTGTCTGAAAAGAAGAAAAACTCGACACCCAGGATGAGTGTGGACGCCTCTTCATCATTCTCTCGCGTTCCGCAAGAACTTCTCCGTGGCGCAGGTAATGAAGGCAGGCGCCTGTTCCAACCGGACCGCATGCACCTCCTTCTACCTTCAGGATATTGCCCACAGTTCCTTGGATCTTTTTCCTTGGGAACCGTGGTGGTTGCTCAACACGTTGTGTAGTTAACCCAGACCCTCGCAGGCTGAACAGCATCGAGTCCTGGTGACTGTAAGAATGGATGAGGAATGAGAGTGTGACTGGCTCCTCTTCCCATCTTTTTCTTCCCTCTACCTTTCGGTAGAGGGACACGGTCGTCACCCTGCTGGGTAAGGACGAGATGCAGGTGAGCTACTCAATAGAGCACCATCCTAATCCTTTCATTAGGTATTCCCTCAGGTAGATAGGAGTAAATATCCACCACTTCCTCCAACAAGGGGGAGGAAGTGGATGCCAAATTGAGACAAACCCATCATTTTATGATTGTCTCTTGCAAACAGGAACAAGTTCTTGCTTGCTGGTACGAAGAGATACGCTTGCCTCTCTCTTAGTACTTGGCCCAGAGGTCTGACCATTGATCCTGCGGTGCACACCCCCGATCAATCGGACAGAGGTTTGGATCCCTCCCTTGCTCTTACGACCAGGGAGGCAATCCAGGGTTTGGACGAACACCAGTCTGTTCACCAAAAGACTCAGATTCCTCCCACCAAGAAGTGAGTCTTCCTATTGTTAAGGACCGAGGGTTTGTATTACGTATCGGAACAAATGACAATTTGTCGAAAATTGCATTTTTCCTAACTATACAAACCTGAGGTCCTTACATATAGTCCCACCTCATGGCCACCCCTCACTCTGCAACCTTTTTGCATGGCCTAAAGCAAAAGTGATTCTTCACCTCTCGGGCGCGCGGCGCGCGCACCGATCGGACAAGCAGTTAACTACCGTTCTCCCCTTGTTCGAAGCTTACGACCGTCCCAGCTGCCGCTAGTTACCTTCCTATTGTTAAAGGACCTCAGGTTTTGTATAGTTAGGAAAAATGCAATTTTCGACAAATTGTCATATTCGTCTTCGGAGGCGGCGGCCTCAAAAGCTTCCTTGTGTTCTAAGGAAGACAAGAATCTTCGTACTGATCAAGGTAAGAGTGTCAGTGATGATAAGTGAGTGTACCCAGTGATGTGGAGGGTGCGTCTGACCGGCTCCTTAGTGCCTCCAGGCCTAGACCTCTTCCAGACTCCCAGTTCCAGTGGAGGAGGAAAGTCGAAAGCCGCAGGAGGGCTAGGGAGAGCCCCCACCGTCAGGCGTCCCCTCGCAGATCCTGAAGTTCGCTCCCAGGCTGCCTTGGATCGTAAGAAGAAGAATATTCTTCGCCAGTGTTTTCGTCATCTCTTCTCCTTCGCCGAAGCGTGGTTGGAGCTCTAAGGAGGCGGCACGCCGTTGAAGAGGCTGGCGGAGGCTCCCTTCAGTACGTTAGCGTCCAGCCCAGAAGACTTTTCTGATGTAGCTTCCTTGCAAGCAAAGAAGCCTAGGAGATCCGGTGATCGCCCTCCTTCTCCCGCGCCTCGCGCTGAGCTTGCTTCGGAAGAAGATCCTGGGGACTCTCCTTCTCGAGTGCTAGCGGGCCTACAAGCTCAGATCACAGCCTTGGCGGACTCCTTGGCATCGAGATCACGTAGAAGGAAGGATTTGTCTCTCCCGATCAAGAGATCGAGCGCGTTTCGTCGGAATAGCGCTCTCCTTGTAATCGGCGTTCTCCTTCTTTTGAGGATTCTTCTACACATCGTAACATTTCACGAGAGGAACACCACTCCCGCTCGGGAGGTGTCGAGACGCCATTCGACGGATAGGCGCTCCTTGGACTAATGAAGATATTTCCCCAAATCGGATTCCTGCCTCGGGTAGACGCTCAGCCCCTTCTGTTTCTCCTTCTTCTAGAGTTCGTGCAAGAAGAGAGAGTCGCTCAGGTCATAGAAGACTTAGTTCGTCGTCTCCGTCTCACTATCTTCTTTCCTCGTCTTCTCAGAGAACCTAGGAATGCCCTTCTGAAAGTAGGCGCACTTCTCCTTCCGACTACTGTAGTCGGGCGTCGGATAACGTGACTGGTAGGCGCTCATCGCATGGAGTTCGCTCCTCCCCTGTAAGACATCAAGAGTCTAGTAGGAGCCCTGCTCCTGGTAAGCGTCATTCTTTTAGTAGCTGTTCTCCTGGAGAAAAGACCCTTGATCCTCGTTTGCTTCGTTCTCCTAGTAGGCGCTCTTCGTTCTCGAGACTCCCTACTCCTGATCGGTCTCCTCTTGCTAGAAGTCAAGAACGCCTCAAGCGCCCTGATTCTGTTAGGCGCTCGGAGCCTTAACAGACGTTCCTCCCCTTGGTAAGGACCAAGATCTCGCAGAACGCCCTGTTCCGTTTAAGCGCTCGGTCGAGCGTAGCACCGCTCTCCGCTTCGTAGGCATCAAGAGCCTCTCAAGCGCCCTGCTCCTGAAAGGCGCCCTATTTTTAGCAACGTTTCGCCGCTTGGTAGGCGCCAGGATTCCACTAAGCGCCCTGTGACAAAGATAGGCGCTCGGCGCCTAGTAGCCGCTCTCCTCACGATCGGCGCCAGGATCTTAGCAGGCGCTCTTCCTCTCGTAGTTTCCCTAGGGATAGACGTGGTCTTTCTAGAGAAAGGAAGTCCTTCCTCTTTTGCTGTTAAGAGTTGTCTGCATTTAGGAAGGAATGCGAGTTTTGACAAGAATTTTCGGATAAGCGTCCTTCTTTACAACTCGTCGTTCTCCTGTACGCCTCTCTACTTTGGAATCTTCTCCTCATTCAAGACGTTTGTCTCCTTCATCGCACTGTACCCCAGCTAGGAAATCATCTAAGGATTCTCATAAGGATCCTCATCCCCGTTATCCTCCTCCTCAAGAAGACCAGAAGCCTCTGAGGAAGAAACTAATACATCGGCAACAGTTTTCTTCGTACAAGAAGCTCACAGAGCTTCTCCTTCAGGAGTTCGGAGAGTCTTTGAGCCCTACTGCTCCTCCTTCTCCACACTCGTTGTTCTCCACAGCGAAAAGCAACGAAAGGATCTTTCGTGTGTGAGAATGAAACCGACTCTTTCTGAATGAAGAGCGCTCAAGAGTTTCGGTTCATGGATGCGTACTAAAGAAGAAGCGGGGAAAACAATGTTTGCCTTCCCTCCGTCGAAGCTTTCAGGACGGACAGGATTTTGGTATGAGACAGGAGCAACCCTTGGGACTGGGCCTTCCGTCTTCAGCTGACGCAGATTTTTCGGCACTAGAGACGCCACTAGAAGATCAGCTTTGAATTCGGCCAAAACTACGTGGGCAATGAATGAAATAGATCACATTCTAAAAGGGCATTTTTAGAGTCTTGGAAGTTTTCAACTTTCTCGATTGGTCCCTCGGTAGTCCTAGCCAAGAAAACTCAAGGACCGGACACGTTTTCTCCGGAGGATTTGAATTGTGTCTTATCCTGTATGGATAAATCGGTGAGGGATGGGGCCAGCGAAATAGCTTCACTGTTTGGAGCAGGGGTCTTGAAGAAAAGATCAGTATTTTGCTCATTTTTAACAAAGTCGGTCTCACATGCTCAGAGATCGTCTTTGCTTTTTGCCCTCTCTCTACACAGCTGTTTTCCTAACACCTGGTTCAAGACATTTCGAAGGCTCTCTCTGCCAAAGCTACGCAGGACCTTCTAGCGCAGTCTGCAAGGAAGCCGCGCCCTACCTTCCAGACTAAGACAAAGAAAGCTAAGCCGACCTCTCAGGAACCCTTTCGAGGGGCATCTACCTCTAGATCCTCTTCGTTCAGAGGTCGGAAACCAAATAGAAGAGGGAGGACTTTTACGAAGTCAATCAAACCTCCCAGTAAGACTCAAGTCCTTCAGACAACTGTAGGCGCCAGGCTTTTACAGTTTGCAGAAGTCTGGGCCCAGAAAAGACGCAGATGCCTGGAACCCTGTCAATTTTGAGAAAGGGCTATCTAATCCCGTTCTCTTCGAGGCCTCCCTTGACGAATACCCCGATGGGAGTGACGGCCAGATACAGGGACCCCATCAATGAATCAGCCTCCGACTAGCGGTAGATCAGATGCTGGAAAAGGAGGCGATCGAACTAGTGGCAGATCATCTTTCGGCAGGCTTTTACAACGCCTGTTCCTAGTTCCGAAATCCTCAGGGGGATGGAGACCGGTGTTGGATGTAAGCGCCCTGAACTTCTTCGTCGAAAAGAAGAAGTTCACGATGGAGACCCACTGCCTCGGTGTTACAGCACTCCGTCCAGGGGACTGGTGGTGTCCTTGGAC
Source organism: Macrobrachium nipponense (assembly GCF_015104395.2). NCBI lineage: Eukaryota > Metazoa > Arthropoda > Malacostraca > Decapoda > Palaemonidae > Macrobrachium > Macrobrachium nipponense. Next base: position 58,192,615 of record NC_087217.1, on the reverse strand, counting down.
TTACAGGACGCTTACTTCCACGTACCAATCCATCCTTCCTCGAGGAAGTTTCTAAGATTCATGATGGGGGGAAGAATCTTCCAATTCAGGGCCCTGTGTTTTGGCCTCTCCACGGCACCCCCAAGTCTTTACGGCCATCATGAGGAATGTGGCACAATGGCTTCACTAGAAGGGGTGAGGATTTCGCTCTATCTCGACGATTGGCTTATAGGGCCAATTCCAGAGGATCGGTTGTCTGAAGGACTTGAAGAAGAAAACCCTGGATTTGACTTATTCCTTAGACTTCTGGTCAATCTGCAGAAGTCAAGTCTGATTTTCCCGCTCAAGAGTGCGTTTATCTGGGGATCCAGATGAACTCTCTGAGTTTTTCGGGCTTTTCCGTCACAGGAGAGGATAGCCCGGGGACTCGAAAAGTAAACAACCTTCTTAGGGAAAGAAGTATGCACAGTGAGGGAGTGGATGAGTCTGCTGGGGACGCTCTCCTCACTGGAGCAATTTGTTTCCCTAGGAAGGTTGCACCTGAGACCGCTCCAATTCTTTCTTCATCGGAATTGGAGTCGTCCTTCTCAGGATTTGAAGTTCTCCTGTCAATTACTCTTCAAATCAAGAAGGAGTTAGCATGGTGGGCGGATCCGACAAGTTCTCGCAGGGACTGCCGCTTCAATCCCAGAACCCCAGCCTGGTGTTGTTCTCCGATGCGTCGGAAACAGGTTGGGGGCGACTCTGGGAACCAAGGAGGTGTCAGGAACCTGGATGGGGGACCAGTCTTCCATGGCACATCAACAGGAAAGAACTAATAGCCGTGTGGCTTGCTCTGAAGGAGTTCGAGTCAGATGTGACAGGAGCAGTTGTGCAAATAAACTCGGACAACACCACGGCTCTGCATACATCCAGGAAACAGGGGGGGACCGCATTCCTTCTCTCTGTACGAAACAGCAAGAGATCTTCTTCTGTGGACAGGAAGAAAGGGGATAAAACTTCTCACCCAGATTCGTACAGGGAGGAAGGAATGTAGGCAGTATCTCCTCAGCAGGAAGATCATCCTTCCCACAGAGTGGACTCTGCACCAAGATGTTTGCCAGAGCCTTTGGAAGTTGTGGGGCAGGCCTCTCTTAGACCTGTTTGCAACTTCAAAGAACAAAGACTGGATCTGTATTGCTCGCCCATCTCGGATCCAGGAGCAATAGGGATAGACGCTCTCCTACTCGATTGGAAAGGACTCGATGTATACGCGTTTCCCCCTTCAAGATTCTGGGGTTGACTTTAAAAAAGTTCGCAGAGTCAGATTCCGCGAGGATGACTTTGATAGCTCCCTTTTGGCCAGCACAAGATTGGTTCACAGAGGGTGCTGGAATGGCTAGTGGATTTTCCAAGATCGCTTCCTCTAAGGAGCGATCTACTCAGACAGCCCCACTTCGACAGGTACCACAAAAACCTCCCCGCTCTCAGTCTGACTGGCTTCAGACTGTCCAGAAACTGGTCAGAGCGAAAGGCTTTTCGTCAGCAGCTGCTAAGGCAATCGCTAGAGCGGGAGGAGGTCTTCCCCCTTACCTTGAGTGTACCAATCGAAGTGGATTGTCTCAGAAGATGGTGCAAGAGGAATAACGTTTCCTCTTCCAGTACCTCTGTGAATCAAATTGCAGACTACTTTTTATTCTTAAGACAAGAATGTGGCTTTAGTCGTTTCGACGATTAAAGGCTATCGTAGTATGTTGGCGAATGTCTTCAGGCACAGGGCCTCAACTTATCGGAAGATAAGGACCTACAGGACCTTATTAGTCTTTTAATACAACGAAAATGCAGTATCCTAAGACACCTAGCTGAATTTGGATGTAGTCCTTCATTCCTTGGTCCTCTAGGTTTGAACCCCCTAATTTCAGCCTCATTCAGAGACCTTACCAGGAAGACTCTGTTTTTTGATGGCTCTAGCTTCCGCCAGAAGAGTGAGTGAGCTTCAGGCGATTGATGGTAATGTGGGTTTTAAGGAGGACTCTCTCATTTGCTCTTTCCTTCCTGGTTTTCTTGCAAAGAATGAGAACCCATCAAGTCCATGGCCCCAAGAACTTCGAGATTCGTGGGTTATCTTCTTTGGTAGGAGAAGAACCCGAGAGAACTCTTTGCCCAGTGAGAATGGTGAAATACTACCTTAGAAGAAAAGAGCAACTGAAAGCCAACCGAGAGGTCCTGTGGTGTTCAGTAAAAGAGCCTACTCGTCCATTGTCCGAAAGAACGCATTGTCCTTCTTCTTGAGAAGCCTCATCAAAGAAGCACACGGATCCTGCAGAGAAGAACATCTTAGGCTTCTTAAAGTGAAAGCAGCACGAAGTAAGAGTCATAGCAACTTCTCTTGCTTTCAACAAGAATATGTCCGTGCAAAATCTGATGGAGACAACATTCTGGAGATGTCAGTCAGTGTTCGCGAACCACTACTTACGTGATGTGAGAATCACTTACGAAAATGCTTCGCCTTGGGCCCGTACGTATCTGCGGATTCAGTGCTGGGCAGGGAGCTGGAACTCATCCTGTTTAGTAGTATAAATTTTTCCCCCTTTTCCCCCTTGTATTTGTTGTTGTTGGTTGCCTTAAAGAGGATGCATGAAGGCATCTCTTTAGGTCGTAATACTAATCTTTAGTAGTTTGGTTAGGTGGTCTGATGAGTGTGGCTCCTTGCAGTAGTAGTGGTTAGGACCTGTTAAGATAGGGACGAACTCCTTTAACAGAATCCGACTTGGATTCTACCAACACAAAGGGATCAACATATCCCCAGTGGTAGATCCGAGGAGTCTTTCAGCATCAGGTCACGTCCTAGCTGTAGCTCTCCAGGCAACGCAGACTCAGAGACAATATCAATGAAGTCTTCTGCCTGAACAGGTAAGAACCAAGGTTATTTATATCCTACAACATCAGTTGTTTCTTATCTCTCCTTATTACTTTAGCTGTCTCTTACCCTCCACCAAGGGTGCCAATCAGCTAAGTATATATCTGGCAGGGAAGTTCATGTACAAAAATGATATTGTTAAACTACAATAAAGTTTTGTACATACTTACCTGGCAGATATATACGTCTAATGGCCCACCCAGCCTCCCCTCAGGAGACAGGTGAAAGAAAAAAATCTGGCTGGAGAGATAGATTGGTTCATACGCCCGCCACCCAGCGGCGGGTAAGGTAGACCACCTGACCTACCTGTCGCGTGTGCCGCGAGATTTGAAATTCTGTCGGAACGTCGGAGACTATAGCTAAGTATATATCTGCCAGGTAAGTATGTACAAAACTTTATTGTAGTTTAACAATATCATTTTTCATTTGTGACTGTAGTTGTTGTAGATTTAGTACAGTGGTACCTCAGTTTCGTACATAATCCGCTCCGGAACCTCCAACGATAACCGAAACGTATAAAAACCAAAACGTACAAAAACTTGAACAATAATTCCCATAAGGAATAATGTATATACAATTAATGCATTCCAGACCCCAAATAATATTAATAAATACTTTGTTCATGAAACTTACCTGACAGATATATATATAGCTGTATTTTCTGAAGTCCGACAGAATTTAAAAATTCGCGGCACACGCAGTGGGCGGCCAGGTGGTAGTACCCATTCCCGCCGTGGGAGGCGGATATCAGGAACTATTCCCATTTTCTATTCATATTTTTTCTGTCGCCGGTCGGTAAACAACTGTTTACAGACCTCCGCCTAGGATTTTGAAAACTTCATTAGCCGCTTAAGTATCCTAATTATTCTTTCGATTATTAACTTGGATTTGTTTTTGGCTAGCATACGCTATCGTAAATTTTTTCATTGCATTTGATGTCTGAAGCTAGTTAGCCTAGTTTCAGACTTTGTTGTCTGCATGGTAAGGTGAGGCTACCGGAACTTTCGGTAGACACTCGCTTATTATATTATGACGTTACATGTTTTCTTTGCATAAGTTCAATGTAATTAGTGTAATGTGTGACTGATTACGGAAGAAGGAGGATCATGTACGCATTTAGAGCTGTTAGAATCAGGAGTTTTCCTCCACATAAAACAGAAGTTAGAAATAATGAACCTTCTAACCTCCTGTAGATTTTATTTTGCCTAACCCTGTGGTATGGCTTACGGGCCTAGAAGAAGTGTCTGCTAGAGGATTACATCAAGTAATCTTAGACTAAAGTGCTCGCTCTCCAATCAGTGTTGTGAAGTGTAGCCCCTGTGTTGGGTGGAGGGGGCGTCAGATCGGCCCCATAATGCCTCTAGGCCTGGACCTCTGTCGGACTCCCAGGACTCAGGGAGAGGGCATGTCGAAAGCCGCAAGAGGGTTACGGGGCTCCCCACCGATCTGGCGTCCCTTCGGCAGAACCTGTTGACGTTCCCTTCCCAGGCTGCTAAAGATCGTGCACGTGCACGAATCTTGAAGGATTGCTTCTCGTCCTCCGAGGCGTCCTCCCCGCGCAAGGGTTGGAGCTCTCGGAAGGACTCGCGCCCTCTAAGAAGCTTTAGAGAAGAGGACGCTTCACGTCCTCTCTCTCGTTAGGAGGGAACGTCAGATCGGCCCCATAACGCCTCTAGGCCTAGACCTCTGTCGGACTCCCAGGAAACCAGGGAGAGGGCATGTCAAAAGCCGAAGGAGGGTTTTTCATGCTGATCTGGCTTCCTTTCGGCAGGTCCTGTTGTCGCTTCCCAGGCTGCCGAAGATCGAGCACGTGCACGAATCTTGAAGGATTGCTTCTCGTCCTCCGAGGCGTCCTCCCCACACAGGGGTTGGAGTTCTCGGAAGGACTCGCGCCCCCTAAAGAAGCTTTAGAGAAGAGGACGCTTCACGTCCTCTCTCTCGTCACGAGAGGATGAAAGAGTAAAGAGACCACATTTTCCCTTTTAGAAGAATGCACTGGCTCTTTTCCTAATGGGACATTTAAGGAGGCTCATTCATCTTGCCAGAAGAGTGATTTGAGCCTCCTGCGAGTGAACGCTCATGTATACATCATTTATACATTATTAAGGAGGCTCATTCATCTTGCCAGAAGAGTGATTTGAGCCTCCTGCGAGTGAACGCTCATGAAGTTAGAGCTGTTTCAACCTCGCTAGCATTCCAAAAGAATTTGGTAATCAAGGACATTCTTGATTCCACTTTTGGAGGAGCACTCGGTATTCGTCTCCTCTCCTCATGGCGCTCCGTATACGTTATGTAACGTTCGCTTTACTTCGAAAAGCAGCTGATAAGTTTTTGACGGCCGGCAAGCTGCTTTGCACAGTCAACAATTATGTCTCTGGTCGGCATAAGAAGGGCAATTTAGACGTGAGGAAGCTTTTGGAGGTGCTCGACGTCCTATAAGTAGAGACATTCTCCAGGACGCTCGGCAAGCACCTTGCGGAAGACGAAAGCCATACGTCTCCCTTTAGTGTTCACACTCTTCAGGAGCAGCGTGCGGCTCTCCATGGAGACTCGCATGAGGACGTCCCTTAAAAATATTCAACGTCATACGCAAAACGCGGTTCGTCATAACATTGAGATGTTGGCAATGTCGCTCGCCAGGACGCCTCTTGGCGGGCCTTGCATGCATCAAGGCGCTCAACGAGTTCCTCTCTGAAACGTCGTTCAGAAGACTTGGTGTTCTCTGCTCAGACACGCTCGTAGCTAAGCAGGACGTTTTTTGAGGACGCTCAGCAGGACGCTTTCCAGGACGCTTTTGAGGACGCTCGGCAGGACGCTTTTGAGGACGCTCAGCAGGACGCTTTCCAGGACGCTTTTGAGGACGCTCAGCAGGACGCTTATGAGGACGCTTTTGTGGACATTCGCCAGGACGCTTCGGTGGAAGCTCGGCAGGACGCTTTGCGAGAGAAAAGACTTGTTGAAGGCGTCTTATTTGCTGTTGAGGACATTTCTTTACAGAAATTTTTAAAAAGGATTCGGAGTTAGCGGAGACATACCCGAATTTTTTCTTCGATCCCTCTTTCCTCTTCATCGATTTCTTTGAGAATCGGGAAGATTATATACTCGGATTCCTGGGTGACTTTCGGTCATGTTAAAGGGTTTTCCCCTATTAGCAAAGTGCTAATAGTTTTGTCAAGTCAGGACGTTTTCCCCATTGTCATTTAAGTGGGGGACCCCTCATAAATGGGGTAGTTCTCATTGACATAGATTTTAACGTTTTTATCGTTTAAGCGGATAAACTCATTAACAAATTTCGGAAGAGCTCTCATTCATTTTCAGAGGCTCATCCGGGGAGTAAGAAAAAGACTTGTAGACTAGATCCAGGAAGTCTTATGTCCAATATCATAAGAACATTGAACGGTCCTTTTCGATCCTCGTTCTCTTGATGATCTCTATTAGAATATTACTCCCTTTTCTTGGCAAAGAGTCTTGGCAAAGAGTCAAGGATTTTCTTTTCTAAAAAGTCTCATTCATTAGAACGTGGACAGTCGTTTTCTCTTTCTCTTCCTCGTCGAGGAAAGATGTAGTATAGAATTTGATGTTCAAATTACTACAATACTTATGTAGTTTATCTTTGCGTCATTTTGCTAACGCATGGGTCAAGTCATTTACCGCATATCGTATTTACCTCTGCGGATAGAAGCCGAAAGAACTGTTGTTCTAATGTATTTATTTGACACTCCCTTCAACCTTCCAAGAGTTTTCGTAGTAAGAACAACTCTTCAGGTATTGTTACGACAACACCAACTCAGCTTCTGTATTTAGCGAATTCTGTTTCGTTTAAATAGGCCTGCTTGAGAGTTTCCTTTTGCTCGATAATATCATACCTATTCCTTCGTAAAGGGAGTAGCTGGCAACTCAGGCAGTTAGTATTCTGTTCACCATTGAAGCTTTCCTTCGAGGAAGACTTCTCCTTCACTCTCTTTGATAGAGATCGAAGGTGGTCGATCTCCAATCCTTATTTTCATACAATCAACTTACCTGGCAGATATATACATAGCTAAGACTCCGTTCATCCTCCCCCGACAGAAATTCAAATTTCGCGCCAACTCGCTACAGGTAGGTCAGGTGATCTACCGCCTGCCTCCCTGGGCGGCAGGGACTAGGAACCATCCCCGTTTTCTATCATATTTTTCTCTGTCGCCGGTGGTATCAACATTGTTGTTATTACCTCCTGACTTAGATTCATTTTTCATCCTTTGATCATCGTTTTTCGGCTTTTTGGTGACGTATTTGGATCGTGTTTTGGCATTCGCTACAGTGGACTGTTTTTGGAATAACTCTTTTGGATTTTCTCAGTATGTCTGATTCTAATGTGAGTGTGAGAAATGTGTGTGAATGTAGGCTGCAGGGTGAGGATACCGAAAGCTTCGGTTGATCCTCACACTGTATGCCGTAATGTAGGGGTTTCAGTGTTCTGCTATAATACTGGTAAGGAATGCGAGCGATTGAATGCAGAAGAGTGGAAGACTTTGACTTCTTATTTGAAGAAGTTAGAGAGGGATAGAATTAGACGATTGAAAGGTGTGAGGTTCAAGGCCTATTGAGCCTTTCACTGATAATTCTAATCCTACTGATGTAGATTCTCCCTATGTATCTCATTCTCAGAGTGCTTTTTCGGATTCGGCATCGGAAAAATCGCCATTTCTGAAAGCTACAAATTAGAGAACTGAAGTCCAAGATGGCTGACTTCAAAGGTAAGGCTAGTGAAAGTGAGCATTACAGTGAAGTGAGTTCTCCCAGTGTTGTGGAGGGGGCGTTTGATCGTCCCTGCGACGCTCCCAGGCCTAGACCTCTTCCAAGCTCACAAGCCCAGAGGAGAAGGAAAGTCGAAAGCCTTAAGGAGGTTGAATCCCCACGGTCAGACGTCCCTTCAGCTAGCTCTGCTCATGGCAGGCGGCTCAAGGGCGCTATAGAAAAAGCGTCCTTCGCGAGTGTTTCTCGTCCTCTCCCTCACCTAAACGAGGGTGGAAGGAATCGAACTTGTCGAGACCGCTGAAGCGTCATATGAAAAGCCTGACATAGATTCTAGTCCAGAGCGTTTCTCAGATGACGCTCCGTCTTCTAGCAAAAAAGAAAGCGAAGGGGGCGTCAGCGTCACCTGAAGTGTCACGGGGGTTTTTTTTTTTTTTTTTTTTTGCGGAAGACCCTACCTTTCCTTCTTCTCCCCCGAGTGATGACGAAAGACGTCATGCACTGGACGTGGGAGAAGCGTCTAGAAAGATCATTATGGCAGTTCAAGAGCAACTGTCATCTCTATGAGAGTTTTTAGCGCCACGTCGGAAGGACGTGACGCTTCCAATTAAGAAGTCTCGTCCTCTCTCACCTGTTCAACGAGAAGCGTCATACAGACGGGAAACGGCTAAACGTCTTACAGAAGCGTCTAGTTCGAGAGCGAGAACAGGTGCTTACGAGAGTTTCGTAACGCCAGAGAGACGTAAGACGTCTTTTAGACGCGAAGCGTCATTGGAAACGGAGCATAGACATGACGCTCCGTCCAATATTATGACGCCAAGTAGGACGCCTTTGGAGAGCGGAGCGTCTTCCAAGCGCGAAGCGTCATCGAGACGTCAGCAAAAGAGTCATCCATGACGCTTGGCGAACGGGAAGCGTCATGTTAAGCGTGAAGCGTCTTCTAAAATTCTAGAGAAGCCGAAGCTTATGACGCCTTCCAAGACTATTAGAGCGGGAAAGAGGAAGGATTATCATTCCCTTAGCCCCTCTCCTATTAGGAGTTTGTCTCCTCACGAAGAAGAACGTTCGGAAAGGAGAGCGGAGACGCATGTAGATCCGGAGTTAGAGGAAAACTCGGATGACGAATATAGTGAAAGAGAAGGTCTGTCTAACTATAAGGTGTTGACTACCCTACTTCTTGAGGAGTACGGAGACGAGTTGACGCCTGCCGCTCCTCCTTCTCCGCGCTCGCTCTTTTCCAGTGATAAGACGAAGAAGCCTTCGTCTTTTCTCAAAATGAAACCCACCATATCGATGAAGAGAGCATTAAATTCCTTAGACTCATGGATGAAATCTAAGAAGACTTAGTGAGGACAGTCTTCTGCATGCCTCCAGCAAGATTAGCTGGGAAAAGAGGCATTTGGTATCAGACGGGAGAGAATATGGGTATTGCTCTCCCTTCTACAACCGAAACAGATTTTTCGACTTTGGTTGACGCTTCACGGCGTCAAAGTCTCAATTCTGCACGGATTACGTGGGGAATTTCGGAACTGGATCATCTCCTCAAGGGACTCTTTCGTGTATTGGAAGTTTTTAACTTCTTAGATTGGTCCCTTGGGGTGATGTCCAAGAAAGCCCATGATTCGGAAGGAATCGAACCTGAAGCCCTGTTATGCATATTGTCTTGTATTGACAAGGCGGTACAGGATGGATCTTTTGAAATCTCCTCTTTGTTTGGGGCAGGTCTTTTAAAGAAAAGGACTGTATATGGCGCCTTCTTAATAAAGGCAGTCTCACATGCTCAGAGAGCAGCACTTCTATAGCGCCTCTATCTGACTTTTGTTCCCTTCTCAGTTAGTAAAGGACATTGCACATTCTTTAACTGAGAAGGCAACTCAGGATCTGCTGACGCAGTCAGCAAGAAAGAAGAAACCTGTTGCTGCATCGGACAAGAAAGGACCCAGTACTACGGTGCAGCCCTTTCGAGGTGGTCCGACCTCCAGACCTTCCACAAGGAGGAAGGCTCCAGAGAAGAGAGGTAGATCTGCTTTTCGTCCCTTTAAGAAGGGAAAATGAAGATTCTCTCCTCCAAGCACCAGTAGGTGCCAGGCTCCTGGGATTTGTGGAAGCCTGGACACTGATAAATGCAGACGCGTCATCTTTGGCGATCTTAGGAGGGGATATCGTATCCCTTTCCTGAACACTCCTCCCCTAACGTCAATACCAGGGAACTATCAGCCAAATACAAGGATCCTGTGCTGAGGGATACTCTTCGATCGATGGTGGAACAAATGTGGGACAAGAGAGCGATAGAATTGGTACGGGATCAACACTCCCCGGGGTTTTACAATCGCCTTTTTCTGGTGGCGAAAGCCTCGGGAGGCTGGAGACCAGTACTGGACGTCAGCTCTCTGAACAAATTTGTTCAGAAGGAGAAGTTCTCCATGGAGACTTCTGCTTCAGTCATGGCGTCATTACGACAGGGAGATTGGATGGTGTCTTTAGATCTCCAGGACGCCTACTTTCACGTCCCGATCCACCCTTCATCGAAGAAGTACCTCCGTTTCATGACGGGGGGAACTATCTTTCAGTTCAGAGCCTTGTGTTTCGGCCTGTCCACAGCTCCTCAGGTCTTCACAAGCCTGATGAAGAATGTGGCGAGGTTTCTTCACCTCAAAGGAGTGAATGTCTCTATGTATCTGGACGACTGGCTCATCAGGGCCAGATCGGAGAGACAGTGCTTGGAGGACCTAATGTTAACTCTAGATTTAATCAAAGCGTTGGGATTGCTTGTGAACCTCGAGAGTCTCAGCTGACCCCCAGACAAGACCTAGTCTATCTGGGGATTCAGATGGATTCTCGGGGTTTTCGAGTTTTTTTCCTTCGCAAGAGAGAATCGCAAAAGGTTTGCGGATAGTCTCTCTCTTCTTAGAGAAGCAACAAACGTCGGCGAGGGAATGGTTGAGCCTTCTGGGGACGCTTTCCTCGCTAGAACAATTCTTCCCTCTAGGAAGACTTCATATACGTCCGCTTCAATTCTTCCTCAAGAGGTCTTGGAGCTGGAAACCGGACAACTGTCGGACGTTTTTCCCATTCCAGTGGAGATAAAGTCACACCTACAGTGGTGGTTGCTCCCTCTGGAAGAGAACAAAGGGATCTCTCTAAGAACACAGAACCCAGACCTAGTGTTGTTCTCCGACGCGTCGGAGAGAGGTTGGGGAGCGACATTAGGCTCAGAGGAAGTGTCAGGCACCTGGGAACCAGCACAGGTGTCTTGGCACATAAACTGCAAAGAGCTCTTCGCCGTACATCTGGCCTTGAAGAGCCGAGAACCTCTGGTGTCAAACAAGGTAGTGCAAGTAAATGTGGACAACACCACCGCACTTGCCTACATTCGGAAACAGGGAGGGACGCACCTCCTCGTTCCTTTACGAGCTCACGAGAGACCTATTACTTTGGACGTCTCACAGGAACATCTCCCTGCTGACAAGGTTCGTACAGGGAGTAAGGAATGTGAGGGCGGACAGGCTCAGCAGGAGGAACCAGGTCCTTCATACAGAATGGACACTACACGAGGAAGTGTGTCTCGATCTCTGGTCTCTGTGGGGAACTCCTCATGTGGATCTCTTCGCAACATTCATTTCAAAAAGGCTCCCAGTTGTTTGCTCGGTCGTGGAAGATCCAAGAGCTCTTATGGTAGACGCCTTCCCTGCTAAATTGGTCTCGAGTAGACGTATATGCTTTTCCCCCATTCAAAATCCTGGTAGTTAGTAATGAGAAAGTTTGTGGCGTCAAAAGAGACGAGGATGACGTTAATAGCCCCCTTTTGGCCGGCCCAGGAATGGTTCACGGAGGTGGTAGAGTGGATCGTAGATTTTCCAAGATCCCTACCAAGAAGGATGGATCTTCTCAGACAACCACACTTCAAGAGGTACCACCAAAACCTCCCCGCTCTCGCTCTGACTGCCTTTCGACTATCGAAAGACTTGTCAGAGCGAGAGGCTTTTCTCGCGAAGTGGCAAGCGCGATCGCGAGAGCACGCAGAACCTCCACTACGAAAGTATACCAATCAAAGTGGGAGGTATTTAGAAGGTGGTGTAGATCCAAGAAGTTGTCCTCCTCCACTACCTCTATAGCGGAAATTGCTGATTTCCTGCTATTCCTGAGAGAAAAATCTCATCTAGCCGTATCCACAATAAAGGGATACAGAAGTTATGCTCTCGGCTGTAATTCAGGAACAGAGGTTTTAGATCTGGGCAGATAATAAAGATCTCCACGATCTCATAAGGTCTTTTGAGACTTCAAAGTCTAAGGAACCAGTAACCTCCGAACTGGAACCTAGACGTAGTTCTAAAGATATCTGTCATCGGAAAGATTCGAACCTCCTCATCGGGCATCGTTTTAGAGACATTACCCGAAAAATGCCTATTCCTATTATCTTTAGCTACGGCAAAGAGAATTAGTGAATTGCATGCTCTGCAGGATAAAGTAGGATTCAAGGGAGACTCAGAGATTTGCTCGTTTAAGACCCTGTTTTTAGCGAAAAACGAGAATCCTACGAATCCCTGGCCTAAGTCATTCGAAGTCAAAGGCATGTCGAGTCTCGTAGGCAGAGAAGCAGAGAGGTCTCTATGCCCTGTTAGAGCTCTGAAGTTCTACCTTCAGAGAAGCATCAAATGTGGAGGCTTCTAGACAAGGTCTTTGGTGCGCGGTAAAAGACCCCACAAGACTGATGTCCAAGAATGCGCTGGCATTCTTTGTAAGAAGCGTCATTACAGAGCTCATAAGGCCTGTCCTGACGAACAGTTACAACTGTTGAGAGTAAAAGCTCATGAAGTGAGAGCTATAGCGACGTCTCTCTCGTTTCATAAGAATATGTCGCTTAAAAACATCATAGATACGACATTTTGGAGATGCAACTCAGTATTTGCATCTCATTACTTGAAAGACGTGCGTGTGACATATGAGAAGTGTTTTTCTCTAGGTCCTTTCGTATCGGCGGATACGATTCTGGGTACGGGAGCCGACACCAATCCTTCAAATGTATATACTTTTCTCTTTTGGATATGGTCGAGTCTCTTCGAACAATGGAGGACTTAGGCTAGCACGGGCGGCCGTCTATGTTGTTCAGTAAGAGAATTCTTGTCATATCCAATTAGTTGAGTATAATTTTTTTGAAAATTATGTATGTGTGCGTAGTGGTTTTGAGTTACGGTTGTTGTGACGAGTTCGGGGATAACTCTTAACAATCTTTAGTTCTAACATATGGTTAGGATCAGGTGGTCGGGATTGGTTGTGTGCTCCTTCATAAGGTGTATTGTCATATAAGTGGATCAGCACCCATTGACAAAGTCCTTTTAGGCTCTGCCGAGTAAGCGGGTAAGACCCATCGGCAGACCCACAAGAACTCTTGGCCATAGATCATATATCTCGCTAAAGTTTCTTGAGTGATGCAGAACTACTGGGCAAACACCCACGAAGTCTACCACCTATCAGGTAGGAACCAAGGTTTTATTTATACCTACAACATATGTTGTTTACCTGTCTATTCCATATAGAAGCTGTCTCTTACCCTCCACCGAAGGTGCCAATCAGCTATGTATATATCTGACAGTAAGTTGATTGTATGAAAATGATATTGTTATGTTTACAATAAAGTTTCATACATACTTACCTGGCAGATATATACAATTAAAGGCCCACCCAGCCTCCCCGCAGGAGACAGGTGGAAGAAGAGAAAATATGATAGAAAACGGGGATGGTTCCTAGTCCTGCCGCCCAGGGCAGGCGGTAGAATCACCTGACCTACCTGTAGCGAGTGGCGCGAAATTTGAATTTCTGTCGGGGACGACGGAGTCTTAGCTATGTATATATCTGCCAGGTAAGTATGTATGAAACTTTATTGTAACATAACAATATCATTTTGTTTTCTTGAAGGAAAGAATTTAGGATGGAGATCGTTGTTCAGAATCCTACAAATATACTACGTATATTAACCTCGCGACTGATTCTACTAAACAGTTGAATTGTCCGAGGGGTAGGCGCATATCCTAGTTTTTCTACGGATTGCGACTTAGACGAGAAGTATTCTAATTGAACTGCAACTCGGGGTTGCCTGCAACCTCCCCCAGGAGTTTGTTTCAATTTTATATACTTATGGTTTTGTCACGACAACACCATTTCAACTTTTTATATTTACCGAAATTCGTTTCGCCTAAATATAATTGCTCGAGCATATCTTTTATGCTCGGTGGTTCTAGCCGAACGCATTCCTTTGTGGAATATGGATTACCTGGCAACTCAGGATGACGAGTCAGCGGGAGCTCAGGCTCTGCTACTGCGTATTGAACTGCCTGTGCCTGATAGCAGCTCAGTATCAGCTGGGCCTCCGAGATGCACGGTTGTTTATGTCTCTCTCTCTCCCCTGCTTTGATTGACTACCGAACCGTATCTCTGCCCAACAATCTTGGACTTAGGTCTCTGATTAAAGGGGATTCTCGCAATTATGAAGGACCATCTACTGCTGTGACGATAGATTCCATCGCCTTCGATATTGCGAGAATTTTCAACAGAGATATCTCTTAGACTTATTCATTTTACTGTTTACCGCACGGTAACAGAAGTCTGTACAAGTCTCCCGCTGCATCGCACTGCGATAATGCGAATGATTTTGCAGACATCTGAGTTTGTCTTTAAAATATCTCATATTCGTAGGTGTACAATTGTTCATTGTTCATCCCGAATTAACAGATATTTCCATAAAGACATCCGCCTACTCTCCGACCTGACAGCCTACTTCCAATTCAGCCCATGAGAAGCAGTTCTTCAGGCGGCTTTCCCCTGTGTTTTCATTACTGAAGAACGCCCCGCTTTCATTGCAACTACGACTTCTCACCGGACAGCAATGAAATAGCGGTTAGCGTTTTCAGTCCTTATGGTTCTATCTTTCCGTCTGAAGTATGAGATAAGCTAGAAGTCCTAACTATATTGTAGAATATGCAAATATGTTGTTGACGGCCTCTAGGCTCAGAGATTCGGTTCTGTCAAACAACAAAGCTTCACGATCTTTGAGGTCTGTGGAGATCTTGAAATTCTCTGGATCAAAGGTTCCGGCATGGAACTTAGACGTAGTCTGAGTTTCTGATGCCAAAAGCATTTCGAACCTATCCTTTCTGCGAACTTAATACACGTGACCAGAAAGGCTAATATTCTAACCGCTCTAGCCACGGCAAAGAGGGTTAGTGAGGTTTTAGCCATCATCAGAGGTTTTGGCTTTAAAGGACATAATGCGGTCTGTCCTCTAAGCCTTCCGTTCTTGATAAGAAACGAAAACCTGTCTAACCCTTGACCCGAAGGCTTGGAGACCAAGGGTATGGCACAAATTATTGGGCAAGGGCATTAGAGTCCTGTGCCCTGTAGGGTCTCTCAAGTTTTATCTTGATAAAACTATAGAAAGTCAAGGTCAACTGGACAATCTGCGTGCTCCGTAAAAAGACCAGACTGGCTCATGTCCAAGAACACCCTGGCATTATAGCCAAGGAGTTCTTTTAAGAGGTCTCATTCATTATGTTGGCATAAAGATTTGAGATTTTTTCTTAATATGAATGCTCAATAGGTGAGGGCGCGGCCTCGGAAGCATTTCAACAGAACATGACACTCAGTAACATCCTGAGTGCCACGCTTTAGCGAAGCAACTCTGTGTTCGCTTCACACTCCCGACAATCTGCGGTGTTCCGTAAAAGACCAGACTGGTTCATGTCCAAGAACACCCTGGCATTATAGCCAAGGAGTTCTTTTAAGAGGTCTCATTCATTATGTTTGCATAAAGATTTTGAGATTTTTTTCTTAATATGAATGCTCAAGAGGTGAGGGCGCGGCCTCGGAAGCATTTCAACAGAGCATGACACTCAGTAACATCCTGAGTGCCACGCTTTAGCGAAGCAACTCTGTGTTCGCTTCACACTCCCGACGGGATGTGAAGACGACATTTTGAGATCTGTAAGTCGCTAGGACCATACATTTCCGTAGATATATTATGGGGGCAGGAAGCAACACGAATCCTATCCTATAGAAAAGGGATAGGTGTGCTTTTAACTTTGAAGGGTTGGTCGCTTGAGGCGCGTTCCTTTTCTTTAGCCTAGAAGTTATGGAACTAACTTTGATAGGTTAGGTCAGGTGGTGGTTTTAGCTTCGGTGCCCTCAGAAGTATGGTCATATGGTCTAGTCACATTGTGGTCACGCCCCCGTTGACAGATCATCTAGAGCGCACCAGCATTACAGGTCTCTACCTCGCTGGCAACTCTAGTAACGCAGAAGCAGACTTTGGTGACAGTAATCACGAAGTCGGCTATGCTAACAGGTGAGGAACCAAGATGTATATCATCTACTTAATTTAGTTTCCCAAAAAATCCTATTCTGTCTCTTCCCACCATCCGAAGGTGGGATTCAGCTATATATATATCTGTCAGGTAAGTTTCATGAACAAAATGTTATTGTTATAATACAATTAAGTTTGTTCATACTTACCTGGCAGATATATATATAGCTGTATTTTCTGAAGTCCGACAGAATTTAAAAATTCGCGGCACACGCAGTGGGCGGCCAGGTGGTAGTACCCATTCCCGCCGTGGGAGGCGGATATCAGGAACTATTCCCATTTTCTATTCATATTTTATCAGTGCCACTGTCTCCTGAGGGGAGGTGGGTGGGCACTTTAATTATATATATCTGCCAGGTAAGTATGAACAAACTTAATTGTATTATAACAATAACATATTTTATAAGTTAAACACGGCATTGTCATTAAACATGTTGGAGACACACATTACAACTTCTTTGTTGGGGATAATAATTTTCCACAAAATTTTTTACATCATTCCACTTTGCAAACGTCCTTAATCCCTGAAGTAGGTGATCTATGTATGCCCATTTGCTTTCTGAATTTTTTAAGTCAGCCTCTGCTGGCCTTAAATTAACTAACAGCAGCACTTGTAGGCATTTTCTCACTGAGAGCATCTTGCAACTTCCTCCAGCACTGTGCTGTGAGTTCTTTCTTAAATTCTATAGTGTTTCTCATCTTTTTCACAGAAGGGCTAGTAGTATAACTCTCTTTGGCCCCATGATGGCTCATTTAGCAGTTGCACTCAAATAAAAAAAACACAAAGTACAAAAACAACAAACTAAAAAGTAGAATGGGTCATGAAAGAAGATGGAATGCTTGGTTTGGGCTCTCGATATGGGGCCCAGTCATGCACTGGGCCCTGGATGGAGCGTCTCCGAGTGTACAAAACCTGAGGAAACGTATGATAACCGAGACGAAATTTTGTAGAAAAAAGTTTACAAAAACAGAAACCTACGAAAAGAGAGATGCATGAAAACCAAGGTTTGACTGTACTTATGTATATGTGTGTCACTAATTTTTTAACAATATTTTACAGTTTGAGTTATTTCCAGGTTCTAGTTTTTTCTGGAGCCTTTCTATTAGGGGATTACTGAGGCAAAAAAAAATCCTATTTTCTCTGGAGCACTGTTTTTATGTTTCTGTCCTGAGGTTAGCTTATTTTGGATTGTAACTGAAGCTTTTTTGGCAGACTGTGGTTTTTGCCAGATGGCACTCTTGTTTATATTTATAAATGTAACATTTAGAGACATTAATTAGTTCAGTAAATACTACTGCAACTTGAGTATTTGGTGATATGAGTAGATAAAACAAAGGAAATGATATCAAGGTTCTTTGCAAGGTACAAGAAATTTGACAATATGTTCTGTATGTAGCTTAAGAAATATCACATGAACAGTGCTGTCAGGTTTTGCTTATTCATTGAAGTAATAGACTTACCTGTACTTGTGCTAGTAGAAATCTGATGCATTACTACACAGCCATTTACATTTTAATCATTGGTTATAACATTGGTTTGCATTTTTTAGATGACTGAAGTTCTTTGTTTTAACTAAATTGATAGTACATTAAAATCAGTTTATTGAATTACGAGTCAGATTTTCCATTGTGCTAATATAAATTTGTTCATATATGAAACAAACCTTTGGTCTTAAACATTAGGATAATACTAGCGCCAAGCTGGAAAACGGTAGAGTTAAAATTAAACTTGTGAGATCCAGGGACTATTGGCATCTATACCAGGTCACTGGGCATGTATTACCCAGAATGCTCTTGGTGTCCTGTGACCCGCCAGTTACTTTTCTACCGCCTTTAAGCTAGGACGTGTTTTCTTTCTATCTGTTTTAAAGCCGGTTTTAGTTTGCCCGATTTTATTCATTTCACTTTTATTTTTATTTTTTATTTTTCTTCCTCTGGGTCTCAAGTTTTTACAAAAGTGTTCACTCTCGTGTCGACATGGGCGCATGCTCAGGGGATCAGGCTAATAAGATATCTAGATGATTGGCTGGTGATAGCAAAGTCCAGAGAGAAATTACTTCGGGACAGGGTGACCCTTCTGCAGTTTTGTCACAGCTTAGGCATTGTGATAAATCACAAGTCGCAGTTGGATCCAAGTCAACGGCTGGTGTATCTGGGTATGGTTATAGACATAATAAAAGCTAAAGTATTCCCGGCAGACCAGAGGGTAGAGAAATGCAAACAAGTGGTGAATGCCTTTCTGGAAAAACAAACACAGCCAGGAAGACAGTGGCAGGTAGTACTGGGAATTCTAACTTCCTTGGAGAAGCTAGTACCACAAGGGAGGCTACACCTTCGATCTCTACAATGGAGGATGAAGGAGTTTTGGTCACCAATAGTAGATCACCTGTACGAGCAAATTCCCTTGTCGGCAGAAGTGAGGAAAGACTTGCTGTGGTGGGTGCAGGACAACAATCTGACAATAGGTGTTCCCCTTCAGCAACCCTCCCCGGATCTCTTGCTGTTCTCAGATGCATCACTCGAAGGTTGGGGAGCACATATGGAGGAGCTGATGGTTTGAGCAAAATGGAGGGGCGAGGACAGAGAACTCCATATAAACGTGTTGGAGTTAAAAGCAGCATTTCTAGCACTTCAGGAATTCAGGGAGCGGGTGAAGGGGCAATCAGTGGTATTGATGTCAGACAACACCACAGTAGTAGCTTACATAAAAAAGCAAGGAGGCCTAGTTTCTCGGCAGTTACATGTGATGACAGTTCAACTTCATCAGTGGGCTGTAGAGAACTTAGTAGACATCAGGGCCAGATATATTCCAGGAGAAAGAAACTTAGTGGCCGACAAGTTAAGCCGGAGGGATCAGATCCTGGGAACGGAGTGGTCCTTGCACCAACAGCTAGTGGACAGGATGCTCATGTTGTGGGAAAGGCTGATCATAGACCTATTCGCAACCAGGTATAACAAAAAGTTTTAGGTGTATTGTTCGGTAGTCCCAGACGTAGAGGCAGCAGCAGAAGATGTGCTACAACACCCATGGGACAATCTGGACGTTTACGCATTTCCTCCATTTTGTCTAATCCGTCAGGTTCTGAACAAGGTAATGCGGACTCAGAACCTCAAAATGACTGGTGGTTCCTTTATGGCCGAAGGCAGAATGGTTTCCGGACCTGTTGGAACTCCTAGTAGACGTGCCGAGAGAGTTACCTCCATGGAACAACCTACTATATCAGCCGCACGTGGAGAGGTACCACCAGTCGGTGAAGTCCCTATCACTTCATGGATGGAGACTGTCAAGTATCTCCTGTGAGCGAGAGGGTTTACTCAAAAAGCAGCAATGCAGATGGCAGGAAATAGTATATTAGAAAGTCATCTGCATCGGTATACCAAGGAAAATGGTCAGCAGACTGTGATTGGTGTCGTAGAGGGAACTTGTCTCCACTCGGAACCACTATTCAGCAGTTAGCAGACTTTCTGATATATCTCAGGACAGAAAGGCATATGTCTGTATCTGTTGTGAAGGGGTACAGGGCTGCTCTAGCCTCAGTCTTACGCATGGAAGGTGTGGACATTTCGTCTTCATGGGAGATGACTATGTTGATGAAAAGTTTTGAGCAGTCCTTTTTGCCAAAGGAACTAAAAGCCCCAGATTGGGATTTGACCATGGTACTGAGTAGTCTTACAAAACCCCCCTACGAACCACTAAGGCAGTCCACAGATAGGAGCCTGACCCTGAAGACAGTCTTCTTATTGGCCCTAGCCTCAACCAAAAGGGTGGGGGAACTACACGGCCTGTCATATATCGTAAAGGATTTGAGAGGTATTCGAGTTTGTTCCAGAATTCGTAGCCAAAACTCAAAACCCATCAATAGCGGACGGCAGATTCGACTCCTTTTCCATACCTTCTCTGGCAGAATTCATAGACAATGACAAAGACGAGATGTTTCTGTGTCCCATCAGGGTAATAAGAGAGTACTTAACAAGGACAAGGCACCTCAGGCCGGGGTGCCGGAGGCTGTTCGTAAGTACAGGACAGAACAAAAAGGAAGTGTCCAGAAATACAATATCGTTTTGGCTAAAAGAAACGATCAGGAATGCCTACATGATAGAAGACAGGGGGTCAAATAGCCAGGAGAGGGCTAGAGCTCATGACATCAGGGGCTTGAGCACTTCTTTGGCATTCAAGAAGAATATGTCTGTGGAGAGAATTCTGAAAGCTGGTATTTGGAAATGCCAAACAACTTTCACTTCCTTTTATTTAAGAGATGTTGCCCATAGATCCTTGGACAGTTTTTTTGGGGTCCAGTGGTGGCGGCCCAACAAGTGGTAAAGCTCATCCGGTACCCCTGGCGGGTCTGTTTGTGTCTAGTCTAAGATGAAGGTATGAAAGTAGAATGAATGGGATGACTGGTCTTTCTTCTTTACTACTTTCTTTCTACTCCTTTACCTACAGGCAGTATGAAGGAGAGTACCATCATAAGCTGGAACGGACTAGATGCAAGTGAGGTGGTCAGCCATACTGTAAAGATAATCTAGAGTATAGTATACTTTTCAGTAGCAACACACTCTTCTCGGTAATAGGGAAGAGAGGGGTGATAATAGATCCAGATACAAAGGACAAGAGTGGTTTAGGAGCATGGAGTGTTCTTCATCTTCCAGAGTGTAATAAACCATGGCATGATACGAGCACCCAGTGAGGGAAACCAATAGATTCTCTTATATCTTTGGTTCAAGGGTTAATAGTCCATTCCCTTGGAATACTCCTAATATTTGGAAATGGATAGAGGTGGCAAACACCCAGTCAGTTATAGAGACTTACCTCCCACCGGTAAGTAAGTCTATCCTAATGTTAAGACTGAAGGTTTGTTTCGTATATGAACAAATGACAAATTTGTAACTAATTTGTATTTTTCATAACTAACAAACCTGAGGTCTTAACAGTTAAAGGCCCACCTCGAACCACCCCTCTAGCAGTCTAAACTGGGTTGGTAGTGTAACTGGCGGGTCATGGGACGCCAAGGGCATTCTGGGTAATGCATGCCTCGCGACCTGTTATAGATGCCAATATTCCCTGGATCTCACACGTTTAATTTTAATTCTACCAGTTTCCAGCTTGGCGCTAGTATTATCCTAATGTTAAGACCTCAGGTTTGTTAGTTATGAAAAATACAAATTTGTCATTTTTTTTCCCAATTTATTGTATGTTCCATGAAAATACTGGAACCTCACTCGGTAAATTATCTTTATATTAGCAGTAGGTCTAATGGTCGAATTGATCCCTAAAAGAGAAATATGGGGAAGTGGTGGTCTTAAAGTGGTTTCACTATGGGCAGAAGGGGTGAACTCTCATCTTAAGCCTTAAAGAATATAGCCAAAATACTATTGAGAAGAGTGACCAAAAGTACTTTAGGGCTGAGAGGAAGACTAAGTAATTGTTGAAAATACAGGAAGAGGAACTACAAAATGATTCAGTCTAGTTAAGAGAATAACATTCCAAACATGTATGAAGTAAACCAGTGTGAAGCTTTAGTTAAGTTGATAAGAGAATTTGTGTTTTTTTTTTATTAATTATATAGACGACCAAAAATATTTTTAAAGTTTTTAAGTATAATGTAATACATTTAATACTTCTACATAAGCAACGTCAAGGTGAAAGTGAGATTGAATTAATGTCAACTGGTGGCTCTGAAACAAAGTAGAAGAATCAACAAAACATTGTACTTGAGTTATTGAAGGGATAGTAATTTTTAATATTTGCCCATCGGCAGTCTTCAGTCATCCATTGCTTATACCATATGCCCTTACAACAATGAGTTTGTTTTTTGTGACTGTCAAAGCTGTACATTAATTTTTCTGTTATTTATTGCTACTTGACAGTTTCTTTCCAAACTAAAATGTAATATATTGTTTTATTGTCAGTACAGTAGGTTTACACATCTGTATGTTGGTTAGGCTTGTGCTGCAGCTAAAATGTTTGGCATAAAATTCAGTGCATGATGATTCTACTCTTGTAGCTTGTGAACCATATTTTAATTGCAGAGTCTGATTACTGGTATTGCAGGTGCAAAGTTTGTAAATTATTCTATGCATGGTGTAGACTTGTGGATTCGGTGTCCAAAAGATCACAAGAAACACTAGCACTTAACTGACAGTTGTTTGTTTTCATATTGAAAGTTGCTTGTATATATAGTTGACAATAAGTATGATCTGCTCTTGCAGGTGTTAATCAAGAATTGTTAGAACTAACAGAAGTAGAGAGAGAAACAGCAGATGCATCATTAAGCTACAATGCCCATGTGGTTGACAAGATGTTGGAGATCATTACATTGAGCTGCCAGTACAGTAAGTACTATTTCTATCAGTGTCTGTGTGGATGTTCTAAGGGGTTAGACAATCAAGCCACTGTTGTTTTCAAATCCATATTTAAAATTAAAGGGAGATTTGCAGTCACCTTTTGCTCTGCTTTAGGAGTGTGCCATTTCTTTTATATCTCCCCTATGGTTTTTTCAAAAAAAAAAAAAAAAAAAAAATTGCAAGATGGCCAAGTTGGAATGAAATGAATGGTCTTGTTGTAATTTTGCAGGTACTGTATTGTAATAAGAACTTGCTTGAATTGGAAATTTCAACATAAGAATATCAAAGGTGTCAGCTCTTCATAGAGTTTACATACAAGAAATACAGGGAATGTTGGTCTTGAAATGTGGCAAATCATTCCAAGTTATTCTCAGATCACTGTGAATGGATATTCTATTTTCTTTTATTCCCTTTCATGTAGAACATTTGGTATGATTGCTGTAGGTTAATATTTTCTTGAGTGGAGTTAATTTGCTTTTGTGCTTGTGTGAGTTCCAAGTTATCTTTTAATGATTTTGAAATGAAGCCACTATGTTTTAAGAACTTATTTGAGGTATGTAACAGTTATTGCTCAAGTTTCCATGTTTTTTGTTAGACTTGAGCAGAATTCCTACAGCCAGAAAATCTGTTTCTAGTAGAATGCAGACAAATTTTACATTTGTGTCATATCTTGATTGTGTAGGTGTTCAAAATTATTTGGTGGTGACATAACAGGCTTCTGGAATATATCACAAGCTTTTTACAGTCAGCTTTATGTTTTAAGGAATCTGTAAATTCATTGTGAATAATTAACTGCTTGTATTACATTTCAGATTCTCGTGTAAGGGTTGCCACTCTTGAGTTAGCTTTGCTTGTCTTAAAACAATTAATTGGTGTTGGCTCTAGTGGACGTAGAAAACCTGCCTGTCTGCCTGACCATCACATTGCATCGTTAGAGGGTGCTCGTGAAGAGGCAACGCTAATGCTTAGAAATTTTTATAAGGTAAGCTTTAATTACATATTTTACTGTAACATCATTATTAATCATGATGGTTTTGAGTAATTATAGGTTATGTTCCTCAGATATAGAATGTTAGGTGATCAGTTAGAAGAAGGCCCAATTTTAACATGGGTTAGCTGACCAACCCAGTGCTGCCCGGGAAAGCTTTGAATGACTGTTGCTTCAATTACTTTGCCCTCAGACCCATTTCAGGAAAGCCCTTCCCATCCCCATCCCCCTTTGGTGCCTTTTGGTGTTAGTGATGTTTTACGACCCACAGTATTCTTTTCTAAATAGTAAGTCATATGTATACCAAGTTTGGGTGAAATTGCTCAGTGCTCTCCAGAGTTATGCTGGAACACGTATGCGCACACGCAAGCACACATCCATTTTTATACGTATAGATTACTCATAAATGAGCTCCTTATGAACTAAAAAGATCTCTTTTGAAATTGATTTAATTTCAAATGAAAGTTATATATAAAAAACTAGGTACAATAAAGGGATTTTGACGTAAGGAAAAATCTATTTCTGGGCGATTGGCTCGTGTCGCCAGCGAAATCCCGCCCTACCCATCCCTTCGCTCAAGATTGTCTGCTAACTTCAGGATGGCCACCAGAGGCGCAGCAGTCGGCAGCATGGGATGGAGTAGTAGTAGTTGCTGCCCACTCTGTGGGTCGGCTCTCCTCTTGTGGGGATTTTGTAGTGGGAGATTTCTGTTGGCAATCGGCTCGTGGTAGTGGTCTCACTCGCCATAGTGTTCATACCGACACCCTCTTGGAGGGTGAGCGAGTCAGTTGTACTGACCTTTTTCTTTATTTATTTATTCTCTGGTATGTGTTAGTACATTTACCCTAGAAATAATAGATTAAAGGATATTTCGCTGGCGACACGAGCCAATCGCCCAGAAATAGATTTTTCCTTACGTCAAAATCCCTTTTCTGGGCTCAGCTCGTGTCGCTGCGCGAAATCGTACCAGAGAAATAGCACAAGATTGTAAAGAAAAATCAACAAAACAAAAAGAGGTCTCAAATAAAAGATAAAATAAAATAAAAGAATATAATTGCTAATAAAGATACATATACACAATGATACAAAATTAGAAATATTGCTTAAATTAAACTTAATGCTAATAATATTTCTTAAATTAACGTAATTTGCATATATACAGGGTTTACATGGAATATATGTTTAATAGTAGTATCTGTGTATCGATATGTACCAAGAACTCTAAAGCAATTATGACAATAACTTGAACAGAACAAACTTCAATAATAATAATATAATATATGAAGGAATGTATATGACTTAATATACAAAACCCGTAATCATTGTAAATAAGATGTATCCCCTAGCATAAAAATAAGGGGATCACATCAAAGAGATCAATATATACAATCAATTGTGAGTGTCCCTAGCAAAAAAATAAGGGACACCCACCATATCATCATAAAAGCAGCTAAGACACAAGGTAACCGTAGATGAACAAGGCAGGCATAGACGAACTATTGGGTGAGACAGGTAGAAAGGAGGACTGGATCTTCTACTAAAGATTAGGCAGAATCGGGGGAAACTATGTTACCCGCCGCAACTGCTGAAAATTTCAGAGCTTCCAAGGACTTTAAGTAATGACGTTTAAATACTGTCGGCGATTTCCATCCAGTATATTTTTTCAACTCATCGAAGTTCATATGTTGGAAATAGTTAATTGAGGTGGCTACTGCCCTGACATCATGTGCTTTTGGAAAAGAGTCAGGATTGGCTTGTTTAATAAAGTACAGGATCTGCTGCCTGATGCCTTTAATAGATAAAGTACCACCTTTTTCTCTCTTAAAGAGAGGACCCGATGAGGATGAGGAGGTCCTAGACAGAAAGGCTCGTAAGGTCGATACTGGGCAAAGAGATATATCTTGTGGAAGGGGTACTACCTTCCATGGTTCCCACCTCATCAAAGGATCTTCATTCTTTGCTATAAAACTACGTTCCGGAGAAAGTAGTACTTCCCCTGTGGGAAGAAATTGAATATGATCCGGGTCTCTGGATAATGCCGACAGTTCTGAAATTCTAGCTCCTGAGGCCAAGCTTAATAAAAATAGAGTTTTTCTTAAGAGCATTATAAATGAACATGTGTCATTATCAGTTTCTGAAGCAGCTTTAGAACATCATTTAAGAACCATGATACTGACGTAGGCCTTACAGAAGGTCTAAGTCTAGCACAAGCCTTGGGAATAGACGAGAAGTAGGAGTCTGTCAAGTCTATGTCGAAACCAAATTGAAAAATCTTTTTCAAGGCTGACTTGTTTGTCGTAATGGTGCTAGCTGCTAAGCCTTTTTCAAATAAAGATCTGAAAAAGGATATAGCTGAGTTGATTGTCATGATTCTAATATCTGATTCTCTCAGGAAGTTTGCTAACTTTTTGACAGCAGCATCATACTGTCTCAAAGTTGAATCTCTTTTATCGGATTCCAAGAAGAGAATGTTTTGAGGGTCAATATTCGCATCCCTTTTCGCTGCAAACTTCATGAAATCCATAAAGTTAGGGTTTTTAGATTCCTGAGGAAGCGAACACAGTCTTTCGTTTGTACTGACTGGGAGAGCCTGGGACTGGGAATCCGAAGAGGGCGAAGACCCAGTTCCAGAATTAGAGGGTACCAATTGCTCTTCGGCCAGTCTGGGGCTACTAGAGCCACTTGACCCTTGAATGTCCTGAGTTTGTTCAGTACCTTCATGAGAAGATTCACTGGAGGAAAGACATAAATCTTCTCCCAGTTGTTCCAGTCTAGGGCCAGGGCGTCCGTGGCATAGGCCAGAGGGTCCAGGTTGGGGGCCACATAACATGGGAGTTTGTGGTTCGCTTGGGATGCGAAGAGATCCACTTGTAGGCCTGGAACTCTCTGAAGAATCCATTGGAACGAACTGTTGTCCAGTGACCATTCCGACTCTAGAGGTACTGATCGGGATAGAGCATCTGCTATGACGTTTCTCACTCCAGCTATATGGGTGGAGGAGAGGTGCCAACTGAACTTGTCCGCCAGGGAGAAGATGGCTACCATGACATGATTTAGATGACGTGATTTGGAGCCTCCCCTGTTTATACAATGTACTACCACTGCGCTGTCCAAGACTAGCTTTATGTGGGAGTACTTTGGCGGACGTAACCTTTTTAGAGTCAAGAACACTGCCATTGCTTCCAGTACGTTTATATGGAACTGACGGAACTGAGGTGACCAAGTTCCCTGAACTTTTTTGAACTGGGAATATCCTCCCCAACCGCTTAATGAAGCGTCTGTGTGGATGGTAATCCCCGGAGGAGGAAACTGAAGGGGCACTGATATCGATAAGTTCTTGACTTTCGCCCACGGGCGGAGTCGATTCCGTAGAATCTGAGGGACTGAGGATAATTTGTCCCTGGACCTGACATTTGCTCGTGAGCGCCAGATTCTGGTTAGGTCTTTCAGTTTGGCTTTCATCAAGATGTTTGTCACTGATGCAAACTGGAGTGAACCCAGGATCCTTTCCTGAGTTCTTCTTGACGCAAGTTTGTGACTCAGAAATTGCTTTACTGACTTCGCTATTTCTTTCCTCTTGGCTGATGGAATCGACAGAGTATGGGAGGATAGATTCCATTGGATGCCCAGCCACTGAAAGTTTGACTCTGGAGTGAGTCTTGACTTGGTCCTGTTTATCTTGAAGCCTAGATATTCCAGGAACTGAATCACCTTCAGTGTTGCTATGTGGCATTCCTCGACTGTTGGAGCCCAGATCAACCAATCGTCGAGATACGCTACTACCATAACCCCTTGCGATCTTAGTTGTTGAACTACTACTTCCGCCAACTTCGTGAACACCTTGGGTGCTACGTTGAGCCCGAAAGGAACTACCTTGAAGGAGAATGTCTGGTCTCCTATCTTGAAGCCCAGATACGGACGGCAGTGTCTTGCAATAGGGATATGATAGTAAGCGTCTGTAAGATCGATAGAGGTGGTGACGGCCCCACGGGGAAGTAAGGTCCGTACCTGCGAGATCGTGAGCATCTTGAACTTGTCGCAGCGAATGGCTAAGTTTAAGCGGGACAAGTCTAAGATTACCCTTCTTTTTTGTGAGCCTTTCTTTGGAACGCTGAACAAGCGTCCTTGAAATTTTAATCTGTTGACTCTCGCTATAGCTCCTTTCTGAAGGAGGTCCTCCGCATACTCCGTCAATTCTTTGGATGGAAGTTGGCGGAAAGGTCTGGATGGGGGCGGGTCCGCTACCCAACTCCAACCCAAGCCTTTTGACACAATGCTCTGCGCCCACTTGCTGAAATTCCACCGGTGGCGGAAGTGAAACAGCCTCCCTCCTACCTGAAAGTCCTCATTGATGTTGGTAGCCTCCTCGGCCTCCCCTGAAATGCTTTCCTCTATTAAAGGACTCTCCCGATCCTCTCCCACGAAAGGATCGCTTACCTCTGCCTCCCTTACTCGAGCGGTCATACTTCTGGGAAGCTTGACCCTCGAAGACTTGATTGAAGGCTGGAGAGAGAGCGTAAGAGGTGGAGGGTTGAGGCTGGGGGGAAATGACATAAATTGGCTGCGACTGAGCCTTGGAGGTAGAAGGTTGGGCTGCTTGCACCAACGGGACAGCTGGAACCGGCTGAGTAAAGCGTGGCTGTTTCTTCTGGTAAGGCTGGAAACGTCTGGGTTTCCTTTGAGCCTTACCCTTGACCACTTGATCTTGGCGTCTCTTGGCCGTAAGACCCCAACGATCTTTAAGGCTTTGGTTTAGTCTCGTAGCCTCTGCCTGGACCTCCTTCACCACCGCCTCTGGGAAGAGGTCTGCTCCCCAGATGTTCGATGCAAGCAACTTATTCGGTTCATGCCGAATCGTTGCTTCTTGGAGGATATTTGTTTGGCATCAAATTCTGCCTGAATGAGGCTATCTGGAAGCCTAGGCAGCTTCTCACCAAACTGCTCCATAGCACAGTCTGGTTTGAGTTTGCCCGCCGAAAAGGTGTTGGGCAGATCTTCCCACAACTCACCGGCTGAGGGAAGTAAAGGAGACGTAGGGTCCGCTTCTTTCAGCTGAGGCATCGAATCCCCCTTCTGAGCTGCTGGAATGGTGGTCGTAGCGATCTTTGTCAAGAAAGGGAGCGGGGTACTCTCTTCCATTGTAAAGATCGTAAAAGGACTCTTAAATGGTTGTATCTTCGTGTTGGAACAGTCCATGTCCTCTAGACACCTGAGCCATTCTCTCTGAGCCTGATCTCGTGAATAGAGGACTGTCTCTTTCGTACCTTATCGTCTCGAGTCATGGCCGAGGCGGTGAGCCTGGCGTAGCCGATGAACGGAGGCTGAAGGTCTTCCGGGTAGAACTCGAAGTCTTCAATCCTCCGAGTTCCACATTCCGGGATAGAGATAAGCCCGTCTTGGAAGGGGGCGTATGACGCTACTCTCCACGGATTGTTCATAGAGAACGGAGGTAGAGAGTCATACGGAGGCAATTGCGCTCCCCCTGTGCTGAAAGGTGGGGGAGAAGCTAGTGGAGCTTGGCTCAGTCTGGCTATTATGTTGTCCTGAGAGTTGATCCTATCAGACAACCGGGAGAACATCTGTTCCATACTGGTTTTCAGAGAACCAACCAGATCGCCCACTTGTTGCAATAGACCAGCATTGGAATCCAAAGCCGGAGCTGCTGCGGAGGTGGACGGGTGGCTCTGAACCGGAACCAAAGGTAGTGGAACTGTTGACTCCGCTGGAGTGTGTGATCTCTCCCTGGAGGATCTACTCCTAGAGGATTTAGAGCGGACCCAGAAGCTTTAGACTTCTCTGCTCCAGGATTTCTAACCGGAGACTTACGAGATGAAGATGATGCCGACGCCGTCTTTTTAGACGACGACGACGTCTTAGTCAAGGTTTTTACTGGTTGACCTTTGACCTTGGGTCTAACTGAAGCATCAGGAGAAGTATACAACTCTGTACCTGTAAAGCCTTGGAAGGATGGAGAGGTTGCAGGGGTAGAAGATCCAGTGGCACCCAAGGGCATTCCTTGGGCGTCCAACGTACCTACCTCGACCAATAGGTCGTCTACACCTACCATGGGTTCGATATTAAGATCCAATGTCGCGACTTCCGAGGAGATGTCCTGGCCTGGATCCGTCAAACGAGGCAGCGATAGCTATTTGTTTGCTGGAATGGAAAGCGATAGTCGGGGCCGCCTCTGCTGGGTCGACGTAGCCGTTGGCTTGCCTCCGGGGAAGATCAGTACCGCCAACTTCTTCTCAAGAATGTAGGGCATACCCTTGGCGGCGTTCTTCCCAAAACCGCCGACCCAGGCCCGCAGGGTTGCCAGTGCGGTATCCTTCACGGCCGGAGCCTGGAAGAGAGGGTATTTATTAGATTTTAAGATTAAACTTAAAACTAAAACTAAATTAAAAGCTTAACTTAAAATTATAGGGGATGCAAAAACCCCTTGTATTTTATCTTAAGTTTAAGAAAGATTGAATTTAGGAAACTTAAGAACTATAACAAATTGGGGACTGGCTAACGGAGTTGGAACTACTTACCCCGTTCTAAAAGCTGCTCACCAGATCATAAACAGTGGTGCAGTCTCGTGATACCAGACCTGGAGGTCCCCGTGCGGAGTCGCGCATGGAGCATGGGACCGGCAAACTTCATGTCCACAGGGATCTTGAAGTGTGGCGGCGCATCCCGGATGCTCACAGTTGGTGGTCTGTAAGTGAAAAGACACATGAGTATCCTAAAGGCTATCACTTACAGGCTAAAGGACAGAAGAACTCCGTTGCATGCCGGAGCTCGGAAAAATTTTGGGCATAACCCCTCCCTTAACGCCTGAATAGGCTCTAACCCCGGAGAGATCCGGTGAGGCAGACAAGGGAGGGGGGGGATGGTTTAAGGTAGCTTAAGATAAACTTACTAGGTTAACATAACAGATTCTTAAACCTATAAAATTCGAACGTACCGGACTAAGTCCGTGCGTGGCGGAGCGTGTCGCGACTCAGCGCGACGGAGGGAGGGGTTAGTAGAGACCAACTGTATGCCCCGGTCCACCCTGCGGGGTGGACTAGCACCTTTCCACTTGGATGCCGGGGCTCGGTAGAAAAGGAGCCCCAGTAAGGTGGGAAAGGGCGAGAGGGCACACAGACTCGCGCTAGCAACGGAGCGACGGAGTAGCGCGGAAGGAGGGGGAAAGGCCAGTACCCCCCCCCCTTACCATCCGAACCGGACCGAGAAGCTGGAGAGGTCGAGTCCAGTCTGGGTCTGTCCCGTCCCTCTACTCCCTCCGCCTGGGGGGAGAGGGAGGCAGGCTCCGGGTATGCGGAGCTGAGCGTGGGCAGACCAACCCTCCCCCCGACTCTATGGAAGAGCGGGAGGGGGGAAGATGACTGGACAGGCGTCTGGCTGCTCCGTGATCACGTAGTGACCACGGGGCGGTAACAACAAAACAATGAAACAACAAGGCCTAGAAAACACAACCGGCTGATCAGAGAGATGCTATCGGGAAGCAACCGAACTGAAGAGCGGTAGCATGTGGGCCCAATGGGCCATAACCTAGGCTAAGTAAAGCCAGACGCCTACACTAACATAAACATAATATAAAATAAATAAATCTTGAATGAAAGAAAATAAAATAGTAGGAGAAAAAAATCCAGGAGTGTACGACTAACCCGAGGGAAAGTCTACCACTCAAAGCTAGCCGGGGCCGATACTAAGAGCCGTGGCTAGGGTCTGGATAGAAGGAGCCTACATAAGGTAAAAAGACATGCATGCATGACATAAACCGTGTAGACTGTACCCTAAAACAAATAGGATGAATAAAAATAGAGCGTACTAAAGTAAGGGAATGTTCTGGGTATGGGAGACCGAGAACGAACCCGCCACGAGGCAGAACCATGCTGCCATGCTTCCGCCCTAGAGTTCGTATTTATACCTAAAAAACGGCAAATACGGGCTCAGGGACGGAAAAAACCAAATAGCAATAAACATTGAGTACTTAACTTAGCTGCTGCGATGGCTGCACGCTCCATGATAAATAAATCCAAAATTAAGGGCACAAATAACACAGAGAAAAAAGGGCATGTGTGTACAGTGTGCGCTAACTGAAAAGGATGGCCACCAGAGGCGCAGCAGTCGGCAGCATGGGATGGAGTAGTAGTAGTTGCTGCCCACTCTGTGGGTCGGCTCTCCTCTTGTGGGGATTTTGTAGTGGGAGATTTCTGTTGGCAATCGGCTCGTGGTAGTGGTCTCACTCGCCATAGTGTTCATACCGACACCCTCTTGGAGGGTGAGCGAGTCAGTTGTACTGACCTTTTTCTTTATTTATTTATTCTCTGGTATGTGTTAGTACATTTACCCTAGAAATAATAGATTAAAGGATATTTCGCGCAGCGACACGAGCTGAGCCCAGAAAAAAGAAATTAACAGAACCCCTCCAACTCCTGGGAACCTATGTACGTACATATCATTGGTAGTAACTTCCAAGTAAGCAATTAGATGAAATTAGATGCTAATGTAAGAATGTTGCAGAATGAAATTAAGGTTTTTAGAAATTTAAATTAATAGATGACAGTGGGAAAGATAGAAGAAAATAATTAAACAATAAAAGAAAGGTAAAAAAAGACCATACAATGTTTTCAATAAAAAGAAATTGCATAATGGTAGTGAGAGAGAGAGAGAGAGAGAGAGAGAGAGAGAGAGAGTGTGTGTGTGGGTGGGGTGGGGGGGAGGGGTTGCAGTAAGTAATTGTACCTTTTTGTACTTTACTCATGTTCAAACGAAAACAAAATCACTTAGAGACAAGAGTTAATTGTACAAGGTAAAAGAAGTGAAATGAAATGGAAATACAAAGAAAAATAGATCATACTAAATGAATTAAATACTAAAATGTAATTACTCACTGATATATGAACACTGTAATCAAATATCCTGAGATAAAATATTATGAAAATAACATATAAAAATCACATTAATGAGCACATCATATTCTTGAAAAATTAGACACATCATCTTTTTATAGCAAAACTTAAGTTTTTCTCTTACCGTTTTGTATTTCAAATACTATAATTTTAAACCTGGTTAACTGTCTTCAAGGCTAAGGTTCATTATCATCGTTAACATGTGCATCTGATTTTTCATTTAAGAGGTTGTACTTGGACTGAGCTCTGTCAACTCTTTTTTGGTCTCATGCATTTTCTGCTTAAATTTCCATATTAGTTCTGATCTTCTATTATACTTATTTCTATGATTTTCATTACTTTTGTACCTTCATACTGATCTTTGTTCCATATCAACTACTATTGTAACTAACTGCTGTACTTCCCTTCTCCACATGTCTAAATGTCTGATTCTCAGAGATATTAACATAATTCTCTGGACATCACATCTCTCAGCAACTGACTTATTTGTAAAATTATCTTCCCAACACACACACACACACACACACACACACACACACTTCAATCATTGTTTTATATTCTCCCTCCTTCATAATCACCTCCATTGCTTGTTAAGGTTAAGTTCCCATGCATGTGCTAGATAGATGTTTAATCAGAATATGCTTACTAGTAATGTAATAGCAATTTCTTTCAATTTCAAACTTCACAGCCCTGTATTTCACTATGGTAACAACATACCAGAACTTCGCCTCCTCCGTAAAGTACTTAATGTTGAATTTTACAGGGTACCAACATTTTTGCCTTTAAATCTTAGGGTATAGTATCTACTTTCACTTTAGGTATTGTCATGTGGTATATTAAAAACAGTAGTTTTGTACATGAACTTCCCTGCCAGATATATACATAGCTTACGACTCTGACGTCACGACAGAAAATTCAAAACTCGCGGCACACGCTACAGGTAGGTCAGGTGATCTACCTTACCCGCTGCTGGGTGGCAGGTGTAAGAACCAACCCCCCTTTTCAGTCAGATTTTTCTCTGTCGCCGGCTTAACAGCACCTGTTGTTAAGTCCTCTCGATAGTGGATTTATTCTCGTCGCCGACGATTCTTAGATTGACTAATTTGGTGATGTACCCTTTGTTCGTTGGCTTGGCATACGCTATTTTGGATCATTTTTTGGATTGTTCTTTGTTTATTTCTCATAATGGCTGATTCTGAACTTAAGAAATCTTCTATGTTTAGAGTATGTTCGAAGAGTGAATGTAAGGTGAGGCTTCCTAAAGCGTCTTTAGACCCTCACAGTGTGTGTATGAACTGTAGGGGGAATGAATGTTCTTTCGTTAACCCTTGTCAAGAGTGTGAAAGGTTGGATGAGGACGGATGGAAGTCTCTTTCTTCCTACTTAAGGAAGTTAGAGAAGGATAGAGTGCGTAAGGCTTCTTCCAGGAGTTCAAGTAGGTCTCTTGTTAGCGAACTTGATGTTGAGAACCCGACAGTAGATGTAGTTCCTTCTCCTGTTTCAGCCCCTGCTCCTAGCTTTGAACCCGAAGATTCGTGTTCGGAGAACGCAGTAAGGAGTAACGAGAGCAAAGTACGCTCTTATAAAGGTAAGAGTGACAGTGAAAGTGATAAGTACAGTGCCCCTAGTGCAGTGGAGGGTGTGTCTGACCGGCTCACTAACGCTTCTAGGCCTAGACCTCTTCCAGACTCCCAGACCCAGTGGAGGAGGAAAGTCGAAAGCCGCAGGAAGGTTAGGGAGAACCCCCACCGGTCAGGCGTCCCCTGCGGCAGATTCCATGTTGCTCGCTCCCAGGCTGCCTTGGATAGAGCCAAGAAGGAAGTGTTGAGACAGTGCTTCTCGTCTTCTTCGTCGCCTTCTCCTAAGCGTAGATGGAGTGCTTCGGAGTCATCTCGCCCTCTCAAGAGAGCTTGGAAGGAGCCTTGCACCCTTCCTTCCAGCCCCGAATCCTTCTCAGAAGAACCAGAGATCGAGCGTAAGAGAGCCAGGAGATCTAAAGGATCCTCTTCTCCTTTCCGCGCTCGGGCTGCTACTCCTACCGAAGAGTTTGAGAGATCGCCAGCGCGCATCTTGGCCGGCCTACGGCCGCAGATTTCTGCTTTAGCCAACTCTTTAGCGGGGAGTTCTCACCGTCGGAAGGACATCTCTCTACCGGTGAAGAAGTCAAAGAAGGATTCTGCGGATTTTTCACCTAATGCAGAAAAAGTGCAAGAGCCTCGCAGCAGAGCCTCTTTCATTAAAGAGAGACTCAGTCGCTCTCTGAGCAGGCGCTCCTTTCACGATAGCAGACGGAAGGATCCTGACAGGCGTTCTTCTCCGGAACACGGCTCTCCTAGTTTTAGGGAGGATAGACATCGCTCTCCGAAGACTCGCTCCTCTTCTTGTAAACGTCAAGAGTTTGACAAGAACAAGGATTCTCGTTCCGTCCAAGATCGCAGTAGGCGCTCTTCACCTGGAAGCCGCTCTCCTCTGTATAGGTGCACGGAGACTAGTAGGCGCTTTTCTCTGGATTTTGTTTCTTCACCTGAGATTCGTTCGCCATCTGTCAGAATCAGAGAAGAAGGTAGGCACAAAGAGCCTAGCAAGAGACAGACTAGACTATCGCCTTCTTGCGAGCGCACTCGTTCAGATAGGCACTCAGTATCTCGCAAACGCTTTGCGTATGATAGACGTTCTTCTTCGGAAGACTTTTCGCTTTGTGACAGGCGCCAAGAGCCTGACAAGCGAGTTGGATTGGACAAGCACCAAGGGCCTGACAAGCGCTTAGAACTTGACAGGCGCCTAGAGCCTAGCAGGCGTAAGATTCCTGATAGGCGCTCTCCTCATACTAGGAGCCCTTCAGTTGTCTCTGACAAGGATTTGGACAGACGCGCCTCCTCTAGCAGGCGCTCTTTTAGTAGGCGCTCTCCCTACAGGCGCTCTCCCAGCTGGCGCTCTCCCAGCAGGCGCTCTCCCAGCAGGCGCTCTCCCAGCAGGCGCTCGCCCGGCAGGCGCTCTCCCAGCAAGCGCTCTTCCAACAGGCGCTCTCCCAGCAGGCGCTCTCCCAGCAGGCCCTCTCCCAGTAGGAGTTCTCCTGGTAGGCGCTCTCCTAGGAAAAGCTCTCCTATAGGCAGCCGATCGTCCAAACGTCTTTCTTTGGAAGAAGGACATGGTGCTTCCGAGGAAGATCTTCCGAAGGATTCTTCAGGTTCCTTTTACAAGAAATTGACGGAACTCCTCTTACAAGAATTTGGAGAGTCTCTTTCGGCGGTTGCACCTCCTTCTCCCCCTTCCTTATTTTCTACAGCTAAAACTTCGAAGACGTCGTCGGTGGTGAGGATGAAACCTACGTTGTCAATGAAGAAAGCGCTCAAGAGCTTCGACGATTGGTTGGTCTCCAAGGAGGAGAAGGGAAGACAGTTTTTTCCTTCCCACCTTCCAAACTTACCGGAAAGATGGGATTCTGGTACGAGTTGGGGGAACCTTTGGGTTTGACTCTTCCAGCTTCTGCAGACGCGGACTTCTCTTTGTTGGTGGATTCCGCACGTCGTTCGGCGCTTAATTCAGCTAAGATGACGTGGGGAATGAGTGAACTCGACCACCTTCTGAAGGGAATGTTCCAGGTGCTGGAAGTGTTTAACTTCCTCGACTGGACCCTAGGAGTCTTAGCTAAGAAGACGAGGGATCAAGACTATCTCCAGAGGATTTACATTCAGTATTGTCTTACATGGACAAGGCAGTGAGAGACGGTACTGGAGAGATAGCTTCGCTTTTCGGGGCAGGAGTTGTTAAGAAGAGGGCAGTTTTCTGCTCCTTTTTAACCAAAGCGGTGTCGCACGCGCAGAGATCGTCGCTGTTATTTGCTAATCTTTCCCAGCAACTCTTCCCCAAGAAGACCATTAATGACATTTCCAACGCTCTTTCTGCTAAAGCGACGCAAGATATGTTGGCTCGCTCAGCGAGAATTCCTAAGGCTTCTTTTCAACCTAAGTCGAAGAAGGAGACGTCGTTCAAGCAAGAGCCCTTTCGAGGAGGCCCTTCTTCCCGCGCTTCTTCCTCCAGGGGAGCAAGACCTCCTAGAAGAGGAAGGACCTTCTCTCGTTCTATCAGAGCGAAGAAATAGTATGAGTGTCCTCCAGACTGCAGTAGGTGCCAGACTGCTGAGTTTCATACATTCAACTTACCTGTCAGATATATACATAGCTATCGACTCCGTCGTCCCCGACAGAAATTCGAATTTCGCGGCACACCGCTACAGGTAGGTCATTTGATCTACCGGCCTGCCGCTGGGTGGCAGGACTAGGAACCATTCCCGTTTTCTAATCAGATTCTCTCTGTCGCTGGGAATGTAAACATGTTTACTTTCCCTCCTGATTTGATTTTCGTGTTAATTCGCCATCGATCTTCTTGGCCGACTTTTACAGGGAAGTACTGGATCGGTGGTTCGGCATACGCTTTTAATAACTTTTTAATAACTTTTAATGAAGAATAGAGGATGTGTAACTACCGAAGTTTTCGGTAGACAATTACATAGTTTTGCAAGACAGGCGGGGAAAATATAAATATTTATTCATTGATAAAGTGTAATAAATGTTAGAATTTGATTGAGGAAAATAAGGTAACTTCCTATTTGAGGAAGTCAGAAAAACATAGAACTAGATATGCTTTCTTTAGAAGCTTTAATAGCTCTCGTTCTGACGAGCAGTTAGAATATTAACAGTACTAGTAGTGTTGTTTCCTCATCACCTTCTTACTTCACAGAAACTACAAATTCATTTGCAATTTGAAGATAAAGGAATGCAGCTCAAGATACGAGCTATTATAAGGTAAGAAGTGATTACATATAGTGTTCCCCATTGCAAAAGAGGGTGCGTCTGATCGGCTCTGTCTCGCTCCCAGGTCTAGACCTCTTCCAAGCTCACAGGCCCAGAGGAGAAGGAATGTCGAAAGCCTTACGGAGGTTATGGAGAATCCCCACCGATCAGGTGTCCCCTCGGCAGATTCTGTAGGACGTCCCACCCGACTGCCAGGGATAGCCATGGAAGGCATCCTAATTCAATGTGTTCCCTTATTATTATCGTCTTTGACGAATAAGGAGAAGAATAACATTCAAACGGCGTAGATTAAATGAAGATGCAAGATAATCTCATCTGCCTATCGGAACCTCAGAAGAGACGGAGAAAGGAAGACATCATTCGATAACAGTTGCGGTAGAGGCATTGCCCTATCCGGGTTCGTCCCCCGTACAGCTGGACGGGGGAGGGCTCTATCCCATGGGGGTTTGAAATAGTTATTTCAATAAATTCCTCATCGGTACGTGTATATGAAAATATATCTATTCTGAGAAGAACGAATTAGATATTAAAGAATATTTGTTGATCGAATGAATTATATGGATCTCGTTTTAGTGATTACACATATATACTTTTAAGCTTCTAGCTCCTCGGCATGAAGCTCCGGTAACGAGCTCAATGCGCCTAAAGTGTCTGAAACAAGGCGCAAAGCGCCTGAAACGAGGCGCAAAGCACCTGAAGGGCCTGAATATAGGCGCCACTATTAACCAGGATCTTCATCGGAAATGGAAGTCCTTCTCATTCAGAAGAAAGGGAGGGCTATGTCGAAAATGGAAGTATTGTCGAATTCTAAGCAAGAACAAATGTACAAGAGATCGGAACCCATCCGCACGGACGGACCTTCCGCACAAGCGGAACCTTCCAGAAGGCGGGAAGATTCCAGATTCAAATCGCCTTCCAGGCTCTTGGAATTTTCCAAGAAGGAATATTTCCAAATGTGCAGAACATTTCACATAAGCGGAATGTGACAATCACTCGGAACTTTCCGCACAAGCGGAAACTTCCAGACGTACAGAACTTTCCAGGCGAGGATCGCCTTTCCAGACGCTCGGAACTTTCCAAGCGGGTGAATCTTTTTCCGGATAATCGGGAACACTCCGAACGCGGAAACTTTCCAGGCGCGCGGAACCTTGTTCCGCACAAGAAAAACTTTCCAAGCGCGATACGTTCTGCTAGGATCCAGGAGTATTCTGATCACGATACTCCTCCTAGGCGTCAAGGAGTATTCGGAACGCGATACTCCTGCCAGGTGCCAGGAGTGTTCTGATCACGTCCCCTCCCATTCGCTCAGGATTAATTCGGAACTGCGAGTACTCCTGCCAGGCCAGGAGTGTCCTGATCACGGATACTTCCCCCAGGCGCCAGGAGTATTCGGAAACGCGATAACTCCTGCCAGGACCAGGAGTATTCCGAGGCACGATACTCCTTCCCCAGGCGGCCAAGGCAGTATTGGAAAAGTTGATAAACTCCATACCAGGCCGCCCAGGGAGTATTTTATGGATCACAGAACTACCTTCCTAGGAAAGGCGGATTACTTACTAACCATGGCGCCAAGTGGGAGTATTCCGAGCACGATTAACTCCTTCCCAGGTGACAGGATTATTCGGAAACGTGATACTTTCCAGGGCGCCAGGAGTATTCCGATCACGGATAATCCGCCTAGGGAAACTGGATAATTCTGCAGGCGCCAGGATATTTTCCGAGGCAGGATACTCCTCCCAGGCGCCAGGGATTATTCGGAGGAAACGCGATACTTCTGCCAGGCGCCAGGATATTCCGAGCACGATACCTCCCAGGCGCCAGGAGTATTCGGAGCGCGTACTCCTGGCCAGGTGCCAGGAGATTCCGAGCACGAGGAGTATTCCGATCGCGATACTCCTCCCAGTGGGCCGCCAGGATATTCTAGGCAGATACTCCTGCTTAGCGCCAGGCACTTTCTCCTACAAGAAGAGCCTGACAACCGCCAAGAGTCCTCCAGGCGAAAGGTGAAAGACATTCGAGGCTTCTCCTGATAGGGACGGGAGTTGTCGCACAGGCGGCCGTTGCCCTTGTCAGGATAGTCTTAATGCAATAAAGGCAAGAGCAAGTTCGGCTTTTTCCTGGTAGGGACTCAAGATGTAGCACAGGCTGCCGTAGCCCTTGTCAGGTTAGAGTCGGTACTGCTAAAAGCCCTTCACCTTTCGAAAGGAAGCGTC
This sequence comes from Macrobrachium nipponense, assembly GCF_015104395.2. Classification (NCBI taxonomy): domain Eukaryota; kingdom Metazoa; phylum Arthropoda; class Malacostraca; order Decapoda; family Palaemonidae; genus Macrobrachium; species Macrobrachium nipponense. The sequence goes on along the minus strand of NC_087217.1, from coordinate 58,153,384 downwards.
TCCTCCGGTTGTCAATCTTCTCCCAACTTGAGGAATGGAAGATAGAGCAGAATTGTGAGAATTAGTTCAGTATTAGTAAGAGGATATTAAAATCATCCTCCTCCTAAAAAATAATGCAACCAACCATTTACAGAAAGAGGGGCAATCGTTTGGAAGTTGAACAAGATTCGTACGAGCTCTCATTCATTGATTAGAGGCTCTTCCTGATAAGAAAGGCATAAAATACGGACTTATCTCCAAGATAATAAAAGCTGGAGAGATTCTCTTCGATCCTCGGTTGTCATTTGCGATCTCTTTCGACTAATACTCATTCGGGTTTATTGACGAAAAGAACGAAGAGAGTAAGATTTCCATTCTTTCTCTGCATGTCGGAGAGGAAAGAATGTCGTAGAAGACTTAGTGTATATGACTACTGAATGACAAGTCATATACGCATACCATAGTTGCCTTTCTGGTTCGCTACGGAATTATCTATATCCTTACAGGATTTTCCTAGTAAGGACTTCGCTTAAAAGGTTTGTTACGACAATAGCTACTCAGCTTCGGTATTTAACAAAGGTTGTTTGGCTTAAATTTGCATTATTGAGAGCTTTCTTAGGCTCGAGAATAATTTTATTATATCCCTTCATTGAAGGGAGTAACTGGCAACTCAGAATGAATGCAGCCAGGCAGTGAACGAGACGGCTGTAATTGTAAGCCAATTCAGTACCATCCGGTTCTCGGTCGTTAGCGGTTGGTTACATCTCTCTCTCCTAAGGGATCGAATGGTTCACTGTATATTCCCCCTACAATCAGGGACTTAACCACGAATTGAGGGGATTTTTAGCCAAACGTGAATAAGTTCGTATTCGTTTTTTCTAAGGATCTCTCTGCCTCGGCGAGGAAAGAATGTAGTAGAAAATTCACCTTAAGATAACGGTTACGGTTAAGCTTTATGCACACACCGTGGTTAATTACAGAATTCCTACTATCCTTACAAGAGTTTCCTAGATGAATGCTGTTTACCACAATGTGACGGTATTATAAAGGATTTTAATTCGGCAGAGCATGATTTAACCTATTTGGAAACAGACACGGAACGTAACGATCCTTACCAGGTTCGATGCGGGATTTTGCACGTCCGTGAGAACCTTCTTGATTGACGATAATAACTGTTAACGTATGTTTAACATTTATTGGAAAGAGTTGTGAGAACCTGCGGAAAGTATTCACAGATCTCTTCACAAGGTAGAAGACGAATGAGCTTCTTATAGATTGCTTCCTTTTCCTCGAAACAAGAGAGATAGCAAGATACGCCATCTTTAATTTAAATAGGGGAATAAACTTTAGTCTTTTTTCCCCTAGTTATATATATTCTTAACAGATATTAAGATAAATGGGCGTCAAAGGAAGAAGATGAATGCATCATTTTAGCAATAAAAAGGTTGGATTCACAGAGGTCACATTCTTCTCTCAGCATGTGTCGGAAGGTTTTTCTAAGAGAGTAGAGATTTTATCGGAATCTATTATAAATATTGGACCTGAAAACCTATCCACTCTGAGTCTGTCTGCGTGCAGACTGAACCAGAAAAAAATATGAATGAGAGGATTTTTCAAGGGAAGCTTGATAATTCCTTCAAATATGTTAAAGACATAGAGTTGCTGCAGATCGTGCTAGATGGAAAGGGGAAACTGTCCTCTTCCGATACCTCTGTGAACCACATAATGGTTTCATACATTCAACTTACCTGTCAGATATATACATAGCTATCGACTCCGTCGTCCCCGACAGAAATTCAAATTTCGCGGCACTCGCTACAGGTAGGTCAGGTGATCTACCGCCCTGCTCTGGGTGGCAGGACTAGGAACCATTCCCGTTTTCTAATCAGATTCTCTCTGTCGCCGGTGGTATCAACATTGTTGTTACTTCCTCCTGACTAGAATTCTTTTTCACAACACTTTTGATCATCTCTCGCTGATATTTTGGTGACGTACTTGGATCGTTGTTTGGCATTCGCTATCGTGGACTGTTTTTGGACTTGGTTTTTGGAATTCGTGAATATGTCTGACTCTAGTGTTAGTTTCAGAGTGTGTGTAATGAGGGCTGTAACGTGAGGATTCCGAAAGCTTCGGTAGATCCTCACACTACATGTATGGTTGTAGAATGGTTGAATGCTCGATTGAGAATACGTGTAACGAGTGTGAGAAATTGGTGCGCAAGAGTGGAAGAATCTAACTTCTTACTTGAAGAAGTTAGAGAAAGATAGAGAGAGGAAGGCGGCTTACAAACCCGCAGAATGTCTACATCTCATGATTTACTGTCTAGTTCTGTAGCTTCTTCCTCTGATAATCATGCCCATTCTGTTTCAGCCCGTTCACAAATTGCTAATCCCTCTAGTTCTGCTTCGGAAATAGCGGAACTCAGAGCTTCCCTTCAGAAAATGCAGGAAAAAAATGGCAGCATTGGAAGGTAAGGAAAGTGAATGTGGTTTCGCTAGTGATATTAGTGTCACCAGTGGTAGTGGAGGGGCGTCTGGTCGTCTCTGCGACGCTCCCAGGCCTAGACCTCTTCCAAGCTCCCTGGCCCGGAGGAGAAGGAAAGTCGAAAGCCGTACGGGGGTTGTGGAGAATCCCCAATGATCAGGCGTCCTTCGGCAGAATCTATCATATCACAAACTGCCAAGGACCGCTATAGGAAAAGCGTCCTTCGAGAGTGCTTTTCGTCTTCTAGTTCGCCCTCTCCGAGAAGAGGATGGAAGGAGTCGAAACTTTCCCGTCCGCTGAAGAGGAGTATGAAAGAACATGAGCTCAATTCTAGTCCCGAGCGCTTCTCTGAAGAAGGAGCGCCTTCGGTAATAAAGAAGGCTAGAAAACATTCCAAGACTATGGGTCTGGAAGGAGATGCCTAGAGCGCCTTATTCACCAGATCTCCCTCTCCTGATTCGAAAGATTCCTCAACCAGGAAAATTTTAATGAATATGCAGGAACAATTAGCCTCGTTGGTAGGAGTTCTTTATAAGGAGCCTACTCGTAAGAAGGATGATAGGCTTCCTATTAAAAGATCTAAATACCGATCTCCTGTCGGGCGCGACGAACCCTACAGGGAGTTGTCGCACAAGCGGCCATCTCTGTGGGGGGAGCGATGCGTTAGACAGGAGAGAAGTAAGAAAGGAAGTTACTTCTGTCAAGAGTGTGGCTCCAGCCAGGAGCCAGGCTCCGAGTAGGCGCAAAGAGCCAGAGTATTCAGTACAACGTTCAAGATCTTCATCCAAGCGCAAGAGTTAACTGAAGAAGAAGATCCTGTTAGTGGGAGTAGAGCGCTTGTTAAACGAAAAGCGCCTACCTTGATCAATACTCCTACTAAACACCATACGCATTCCAAGGATCAGGAGTATTTGGAGCGACATACTCCTGCCAGGCGCCAGGAGTCTTCGGACCTCGATACTCCTCCCAGGCGCCAGGAGTATTCCGAACTTTATACTCCTCCCAGGCGCCAGGAGTATTCTGAACTTAATACTCCTCCCAGGCGCCAGGAGTATTCCGAACCTTATACTCCTCCCAGGCGCCAGGAGTATTCTGAACTTAATACTCTCCCAGGCGCCAGGAGTATTCGGAACAAGATGCGCCTACCAAAGCCAGGAGTATTCGAAGCGCGTTGCGCCTGCCAAGCACCAGGAGTATTCCAAAACACTTTACTTCCTTCCAGGCGAGTACTCCTGCTGTACACCAGGCGCATTCCCTGCATGAAGAGCCTGACATCCGACAGGAGTCATCCAAGCGTCAATCTTTTAGCAAAGAGAGAGTAACTCTTAGCCCCTCTTCAATTAGGAGTGCTTCTTCAGAAAGGAAGAGAGTAAGGGAAGAAACAGAAGAAGAAGGGAGCCTTCTCCTTCCGAGCCTATGAACCCAGAAGATGCCTCGGAGGATGAAATGAAGGAAGGATTTTCTAATTAACAAGTTCTTTCGTCCCTTCTCTTGGAAGAATATGGAGACTCTTTAACGCCAGCCGCTCCTCCTTCTCCAACGCTCTCTGTTTTCGAGCACGAAAACGCACAAGTCTTCCTCTTTCCTAAAAATGAAGCCTGCTATATCTATGAGGAGGGCGCTACAATCTCTTGACTCCTGGTTCAAGAAGAAGAAGTAGTTAGGAAGGAGGCGGTCTTTGTATGCCTCCCGCTAAACTTACAGGGAGGAGAGGCATTTGGTACGAAACGGGAGAAAATATGGGATTGTCTCTGTCTGTTTCAGCTGAGTCAGACTTCTCAAGTTTAGTAGACTCATCGAGAAGACACGCCTTGAATTCAGCAAAAGTAACATGGGGTCTTTCGGAAACGGACCACCTCCTCAAAGGGCTTTTTCACACTTTAGAAGTTTTTAACTTCTTAGATTGGTCCCTTGGGGTTCTTGCCAAGAAGTCTCATGAAAAGAACAACTGACCCAGAAACCCTAAATAGCATCCTCACATGCATTGATAAAAGGCTGTTCAGGATGGATCGGCTGAAGTATGCTCCCTCTTTGGTGCAGGAGTTTTAAAGAAGAGGGCGGTTCACAGTGCTTTCCTCACGAAGGCCGTCTCTCCTTCGCAAAGATCCGCCTTATTGTTTGCGCCTCTCTCAGAACATCTTTTTCCCTCGCAGTTGGTGAAGGATATTGCCCATTCACTGACTGAAAAGGCCACCCAGGATCTCCTTAGACAATCCTCAAGGAAAAATAGGCCTGTGGCCAGTGAGGAAAAGAAAGTGGCTCGTCCAGCTCAGCAGCAGCCCTTTCGAGGAGGCCTTCCAGCTAGATCTTATCGCCAGAAGGAAGTCAACCGAGAAAAGGGGCAGGTCCTCCTTCCGTCCCTTTAAGAAGGAAAGTGAGAATTCTGTCCTCCAGACACCTGTAGGAGCCAGGTTACATTTCTTTGCGAAAGCCTGGGAAGACATAGGATCGAATCCTTGGACGATGTCAATCATCAAGAAGGGTTATTACATCCCATTAAAGGACATTCCTCCCTTGACAACATCACCGAGGGAATTGTCCGCCAGATACAGGGACCCTGTTCTGATGGATACTCTTCGTCAGATGGTGGAACAGATGACAAAAGAGCAATAGAGCTGGTGCTGGATTGCAGCTCCCCGGGGTTTTACAATCGCTTGTTTCTTGTAGCAAAAGCCTCGGGGGGATGGAGACCGGTACTGGATGTAGTGCGCTGAACAAATTCGTAAAACAACAGAAGTTCAGCATGGAAACGTCTGCTTCCAGTCCTTGCAGCACTGCGTCAAGGAGATTGGATGGCGTCCCTAGACCTTCTGGACGCATATTTCCACATCCCGATCCACCCCATTCGTCGAGGAAGTACCTTCGATTTATGTTCGAGGGAAGAATCTATCAGTTCAGGGCCCTGTGTTTCGGCCTTTCCACGGCTCCTCAAGTCTTCACGGACGTGATGAAAAATGTATCAAGACATTTACATTTGAAAGGGATAAACGTCTCCCTGTACCTGGACGACTGGCTCATCAGAGCCAGGTCTCAAAAGCAGTGTTTGGAGGACCTGTCAACAACACTGGAATTGACAAAATCATTGGGATTGATCGTGAACCTCGAGAAGTCTCAGATGATCCCCAGCCAGAACGTGGTTTATCTGGGGATTCAGATGGATTCTCGGGGTTTTCGTTTTCGTTTTTCCCTCTCAAGAGAGAATAAGGAAAGGCTGTGCCACAGTATCGAACTTCTTAGGGAAAGAGCGCACTTCAGCGAGGGAATGGCTGAGCCTTCTGGGGACCCTTTCCTCGCTCGAACAGTTCTTTCCCCTAGGAAGACTACATCTTCGTCCGCTTCAGTTCTTCCTGAGAAGAAGTTGGAGTTGGAAGACAGGACAGCTCTCGGACACGTTTCCAATCTCGGAGGAAATAAAAAATAATTTAAAGTGGTGGTTGATTCCCTTAAAAGAAAACAAAGGAGTATCCCTGCAAGTACGGAACCCAAGCCTGACATTGTTCTCAGATGCGTCGGAGTCGGGCTGGGGTGCAACATTGGGATCCAAAGAAGTGTCAGGCACCTGGTCGGCAGAACAGGTGTCATGGCACATAAATTGCAAGGAGCTTTTAGCAATTCACCTTGCGCTAAAGAGCTTCGAACACATAGTCAGAGGCAAGGTCGTACAGATAAACTCAGACAATACGACCGCTCTGGCTTATGTCAAGAAACAAGGAGGGACTCACTCTTTCGCTCTGTACGAGCTAGCAAGAGATCTGTTGATTTGGGCGAACCAAAGGAAGGTAGTTTCTTCTTCTAACGAGGTTTGTCCAAGGGGAGAGGAATGTGAGAGCGGACAGACTGACCAGGAGGTTCCAGGTCCTTCCCACAGAATGGACACTCCACTCAGAAGTCTGTCAGAGCCTTTGGTACCTTTGGGGGAAGCCTCAAATAGATCTTTTCGCCACATTCCTCTCCAAAAGGATAGACACATTTTGTGCCCTAGTGGAAGATCCCAGGGCTTATGCAACAGACGCCTTTCTCCTGGACTGGTCAGGGCTAGATGTTTACGCTTTTCCCCCGTTCAAGATACTGGGGAAGTAGTCAGAAAATTCGTGGCATCCGAAGGAACCAAAAGGACTCTGATTGCTCCGTATTGGCCATCTCAAATTTGGTTCACAGAGGTGATGGAGTGGACAGTGGACTTCCCCAGATCTCTTCCAAACAGAATAGATCTGCTCAAACAACCCCACTTCGAGAGAGGTACCATCAAAATCTACCCGCTCTTGCTCTGACTGCCTTTCGACTATCGAAAGACTTGTCAGAGCGAGAGGGTTTTTCTCGCCAGGCAGCAAGCGCAATTGCTAGAGCCCCGCAGATCATCTACTAGGCGAGTGTACCAATCGAAGTGGGAAGTTTTCAGAAGCTGGGGCAGGTCGAAGAAGCTGTCCTCTTCCAGTACCTCTGTGACCGAAATTGCGGATTTCCTTCTGTTTCTTAGAGAAAAGTCGCATCTCTCTGTACCGACTATTAAGGGGTACAGGAGTATGCTTTCAGCAGTCTTTAGAAACAAGGGATTAGATCTAACGAATGATAAGGATTTGCACGACCTCATTCGTTCCTTCGAAAACATCAAAGTCACTTGAACCTAAGGTTCCAAGCTGGAACTTAGATGTGGTTCTTAAATTTCTATCCTCCGAAGAATTCGAACACCACACACTGCTTCATTTCGTAATATCACTAAAAGTGGTTTGTTTTCTGATCTCTCTTGCAACGGCAAAAAGAGTCAGTGAGTTGCACGCCCTTGAATCACGAGTCGGCTTCAAAGGAGACTCTGCAATTTGTTCATTCCAGTCTCTCTTTCTTGCCAAAAATGAAAACCCTTCGAATCCCTGGCCCAGGAGCTTCGAGGTAAAAGGACTTTCTAGTTTGGTGGGCAGAGAGGCAGAAAGATCCCTTTGCCCAGTTAGAGCTCTTAAATTCTATCTGGACAGGAAGAAGCAGTTGGGGGGGTTCGCAAAAAGGTCTTTGGTGCTCAGTAAAAGACCCCAAGAGAGCAATGTCCAAGAACGCCTTAGCCTTCTTTGTTAGAAGTGTTATTACGGAAGCTCATAAGAATTGTCCAGATGATTCTTTTAATCTTTTAAGAGTGAGAGCCCACGAAGTTAGGGCAATCGCAACCTCTGTGGCATTCCAAAGAAATATGTCACTTAAGAACATTTTGGATGCAACTTATTGGAGATGCAACTCTGTGTTTGCATCTCATTATTTAAAAGACGTGCGAGTTACGTATGAGAAATGTTTTTCTCTAGGTCCGTTTGTGTCAGCACAGACGGTTCTGGGTAAGGGAGCTAGCACCGATCCTTAATATTGTATGTAACCCTCTTGTTGGATGTGTTTTCTTGAGTTTCCTGTGCATGGAAGTGTCAGGTGTCGCACAGGCGACCTTCACTTCTCTTCACTAGGAGATCGGGTGACAGCTGACTTTTAGAGGGGTACAAAAAAGAATATTTTTTTTTTTTGTATTATTGTATGTGTGGTTATTGAGTTTGTGGTTGTTTGCTAAGAGTTTGGGGATAGCTCTTGGCAATCTTAGAACTAACACGGGTGTTAGGTTCGGGTGATCGGGATCGGTTGTGTGCTCCTTAAATAAAGGCGTGTTGTCATATAAGCGGATGTGCTCCCATTGACAAATGCCAGTTAGGTTCTGTCGAGTAAGTGGATGAGACCCCATCGACAGATCCACAAGAACTCTTGGCCACAGATCACTATCTCGCCTCAAGGGCTCTTGAGGTGAAGCAGGGGACTCCTAGACAGCAGGTCACGAAGTCTTCCACCTGATAAGGTAGGAACCAAGGTCTATAAATACCTACAACATGTGTTGTTTACCTGTCTAGTCAGTAGTTAGCTGTCTCTTGCCCTCCACCAAAGGGTGTCAATCAGCTATGTATATATCTGACAGGTAAGTTGAATGTATGAAAATGATATTGTTATGATACAATAAAGTTTCATACATACTTACCTGGCAGATATATACAATTGAAGACCCACCCAGCTTCCCCGCAGGAGACAGGTGGAAGAGAGAATCTGATTAGAAAACGGGAATGGTTCCTAGTCCTGCCACCCAGAGCAGGGCGGTAGATCACCTGACCTACCTGTAGCGAGTGCCGCGAAATTTGAATTTCTGTCGGGGACGACGGAGTCGATAGCTATGTATATATCTGCCAGGTAAGTATGTATGAAACTTTATTGTATCATAACAATATCATTTTTCTTCCATTTCAGGGGGTAGAATCACCTTGGTATTTTATGCTATCAATGAACACAGTAAAAAGATATACTCTGTCTCGACAAAGAATATTAGAGATAGTAGAGAATTAAGAATATCTTCGGGATCTTTATAACAATACCTCTGTACGATAAGAGTAGGAGATCTTATACTTAGAATGGGATCCTAATTTGGGCCTCAGATTCCGTGTTCCGACAAGATGGAACTGCTCCTCATCAAATGTTTCTCTTGGTCCTAAACGATCAAAAGGACAAGTGAAATTTTGGGCTTTAGAATCCGGAATCAAATTCTATGAAGACTCAGCAATGGGTTGTGGCCAGCATAGTATGTTTGGCAAAAGAACTAAAGCCTTTTATTCCTGGATCAACGCTTTCAGATAGAGGTTTCGTTGTCCAGGTAATGTATTGACGTTGTCATCTACGGAAGAAGACAAGGTTTAAACGTTTACTTACAGAGTCTTGGGAACTCGATGAGGGCTCAAACTACTTCCCAAAAGGTTCAGAGAGATACATTAAAGAGCTAGAAATCAGGAGTCCTATCAATTTCAGCTCAGAATCTCTTCAAACTTCCAGGCTCCTTCCCTTCCTTCGGGCAAGGATAGGGAAGCTTCTGCAACGAGAAAACTCATCAACATGTAGGAGGAGAACTCGTTAGCAACGGAAGTATTCAATAAGGATCCTCCTCGGAGGAAGACTTGTCTCTCGGACTTTTAGATTTCCTATCGTCTACTGGATGTAGCTGACTAAAATCACCTCCCCTTGCCGGAAAGGCCAAAAGCTCAAAGTGAAAGAATTTCTTCCACCCTTCTCCAGTCTCCTGATAAACGATGGTGGATCTTCAGGACTTTCGGACAATGTAGCGCCAGTCAGGCGCCAAATGCCAAAACAGGTGTGAAGACGCCAGAGAAAGACAGTCAATATGATCACTGTCATTGTCTGATGAGGAGAAGGAGCGGGCCTCCAACCTGGCGCAGTGCGCTAGAGGCGAACAAATCGGGAAAAAGTGTCCGATGTGGACATCGCCAGTTTTCCTCGAGACTCTTAACAAGCTCGAAGCTCCAGCAAGTGGGGAGAAGTCAGCCACGCGCCAGGCGTGAGGCTCCAAACAGGCGCAAGGCTCTGGCAAGGTTCGAGGCGCCAGGCAAACAGGATGCGCCAGGCAGGCGCAAGGAGCCAGCCAGGCGCAAGGAGCCAGGCAGGCGCAAGGCGCCAGCCAGGGCGAGGCGCCAAGCAGGCGCAAGGCGGCCAAGCAGGCGCAAAGCGCCAGCCAGGCGCAAGCCAGGCTCTAGGCTTCATCCAGATGAGATCCAGTTCAAAGAAAGTCCTAGTCTTCTTTGAAACAATGGTGATCTCTAAAGCACTTCATAAGTGACTTGATGATACCTTCAAACAGCTGAGAATTTAAAAGCTCATGAAGTGCGAGCTTTTGCAAATTCTTGTTCTTTTCGTAACAATGTGTCAGGAAGACATATTAGCTTTAACATATGAGAGATGCAACGATGTGTTGACTGCTCATTACACGAAGGACGTCAAGTTAACCTACGAGAGATCCTTCTCTCTTGGTTTATACGTGTCGGCGGATACGTTGCTGGGATAAGGAGCCGACACTGATCCTTTAATAATGAGTTGAATTTATTTTAACTTAGTGAATTTTATTGAGGTTTGAAAGGAGTTTGGGGGATAACTCTTTTTCAATTCTAGCGCGAACCCTCATGTTAGGAACAGGTGATCGGGATCGGTGTTGCGCTCCTTAGTTATGCCAATAGGCATAGGCATATTGTCATATAAGCGGATTAGCACCCATTGACAAATGCCAATTAGGCTCGACCGAGTAAGTGGATAAGACCCCATCGGTAGACCCACAAGAACTCTTGGCCACAGATCACTATCTTGCTAAGGCTCTTGAGACGAAGCAGACTCCTATGCAATAGCTAGGAAGTCGACCCTTCGTCTAGAAACACAGAGGAACCAAGGTCTATAAATACCTACAAGATATGTTTTTTACCTGTCTAGTCAGTAGTTAGCTGTCTCTTGCCCTCCACCAAAGGGTGTCAATCAGTTATGTATATATCTGACAGGTAAGTTGAATGTATGAAAATGATATTGTTATGATACAATAAAGTTTCATACATACTTACCTGGCAGATATATACGATTGAAGACCCATCCAGCCTCCCCGCAGGAGACAGGTGGAAGAGAGAATCTGATTAGAAAACGGGAATGGTTCCTAGTCCTGCCACCCAGCGGCAGGCCGGTAGATCACCTGACCTACCTGTAGCGTGTGCCGCGAAATTCGAATTTCTGTCGGGGACGACGGAGTCTATAGCTATGTATATATCTGCAAGGTAAGTATGTATGAAACTTTATTGTATCATAACAATATCATTTTTGCAGACGTCTGGGCACAGAAGGGGGCGGACAACTGGTCCCTCTCTATAATTAAAAAAGGATACCTCATTCCCTTCGTGTCGAGACCACCTTTGACCACCACACCAAGGGAGTTAGTGGCCAGGTACAAAGACCCTCACATGAATCAGGCCCTTGCTCTAGCAGTAGAGCTGATGCTGGAGAAGCAAGCGATAGAGATGGTGCAGGATCCTCATTCCGCGGGTTTCTACAACCGTCTTTTTCTTGTGCCCAAGAACTCAGGAGGATGGAGACCGGTTCTGGACGTAAACGCCCTGAATGTCTTTGTGAAGAAGAGAAGGTTTACGATGGAGACGACATCCTCAGTATTAGCCGCCCTTCGTCCAGGGGACTGGATGGTGTCACTAGACCTTCAGGACGCTTATTTTCATGTGCCAATCCATCCTTCTTCGCGCAAGTTCCTGAGATTCATGTGGAAAGGGAAAGTGTTTCAGTTCAGGGCTTTGTGCTTCGGCCTCTCCACAGCTCCTCAAGTCTTTACAGGGCTGATGAAGAATGTAGCCCAATGGCTTCATCTTTACTTGGACGATTGGCTGATCAGGGCCAGATCAAAGCAGAAATGTCTGGAGGACCTTCACATCACTCTAACCTTAGAGAGTTCTCTGGGTTTACTGATAAACTTTGAGAAATCACAGCTAATCCCCAGCCAAGATCGTATTTATCTGGGGATTCGGATGGTTTCTCAGGTTTTTCGGGCTTTTCCATCCCCGGAAAGGATCAACCGTTGTGCAGAGAAGGTCGCAGCCTTTCTGGAGAAAGATGTATGCACAGCGAGGGAGTGGATGAGTCTGTTGGGGACACTCTCCTCGCTGGAGCAATTCGTTTCTCTAGGGAGGTTGCACCTCAGACCCCTACAGTTCTTCCTGAATCGGAACTGGAATCGGGGTGCTCAGAACCTAGATTTTGTATTCAAAATCTCGAACGAGGTAAAAGAGGATCTCCGATGGTGGGCAGACCCTCTTCTTTTCAAGGAAGGCATTTCCTTACGGTTGAAGAACCCCGACCTAGTCTTATTTGCAGACGCATCGGACAAAGGTTGGGGAGCGACTCTAGGATCCAGAGAAGTGTCAGGCACCTGGATGGGGGAACAGGTGTCCTGGCATATAAACAAAAAAGAGCTCATGGCGATTTGGTTAGCCCTCAAGGAGTTCGAGCCTCTCGTTCAGAAGTCTTCAGTTCAGGTCAACTCGGACAACACCACAGCCCTGGCTTACATTCGGAAACAAGGGGGGACTCACTCATTCTCCCTGTACGAAACAGCAAGAATGCTCCTCTTGTGGTCGGAGGAAAGGGAGATAAGTCTCCTCACCAGGTTCGTACAGGGAGAAAGAAATGTCAGAGCAGATCTGCTCAGCAGAAGAAACCAAGTCCTTCCCTCAGAATGGACCCTTCACTCGGACGTATGCCAGGGACTGTGGAAGATCTGGGGCAGACCTCATCTGGACCTCTTTGCAACTGCCAGGAACGCGAGGATAGACCTGTACTGTTCACCGATTTCAGACCCGAAAGCAGTAGCGGTAGACGCGTTCCTGTTGGACTGGAGCAACCTAGACCTTTATGTGTTTCCTCCTTTCAAGATTCTAGGGGAGACTCTAAGGAAATTCTCAGCGTCAGAAGGAGCAAGGATGACCTTGATAGCTCCATTCTGGCCCGCCCAGGACTGGTTCACAGAGGTACTGGAATGGTTGGTAGATGTTCCAAGATCTCTGCCACTAAGAGTCGATCTGCTCAAACAGCCCCACTTCGACAGGTTTCACAAGAACCTCCCCGCTCTCAGTCTAACTGGATTCAGACTATCAAGAGTCTGGTCAGAGCTAAGGGGTTTCTGGCAAAGTCTGCAAGAGCAATTGCCAATGCACGTAGACCTTCCACTTCGAGGGTCTACCAGTCGAAGTGGGATGTTTTTCGACGTTGGTGCAGGGATCAGAACGTTTCCTCCTCCAGTACCTCTGTGACCCAGATAGCAGATTTTCTTATTTTCCTGAGGGAAAAATGCGGTTTGGTAGTCTCTACCATTAAGGGCTACAGGAGTATGCTATCTTCTGTGTTCAGACACAGGGGATTAAACATCTCCGAAGATAAGGATCTGCATGACTTAATCAAGTCGTTTGAGACTTCTAAAAGGAACTCTTGTTTAACACCAAGCTGGAACCTGGATGTAGTGCTATCGTTCTTAAGATCCGCTAGATTCGAACCTCTCCATTCAGCTTCCTTCAGAGATCTTACTATGAAGACCTTGTTTCTCTGCGCTTTAGCTTCGGCTAAGAGAGTAAGCGAAATGCAAGCTTTGGAAGGAGATGTTGGGTTCCAAGGAGACTCAGCTGTGTGTTCGTTTCTCCCGTCTTTCTTGGCCAAGAATGAAAACCCCTCTTCACCTTGGCCCAGGAGCTTCGAAATTAAAAGCTTATCCTCTCTAGTTGGATCAGAAGAGGAGAGGTCCCTTTGCCCTGTAAGGAGCTTAAAGTTTTATCTCCAGAAGAAGAAACAACTTGTGGCTAACTCAGACATCCTGTGGTGTTCCGTAAGAGATCCTAGTAGGCCCTTATCAAAGAATGCCCTGTCATTCTTTATAAGGAACCTTATCAAAGAAGCTCACGCATCTTGTGACCAAGATCAGTTTAGACTTCTTTAAAGTCAAGGCACATGGAGGTAAGGGCCATCTCTACGTCTTTGGCTTTCAAGAAGAACATGTCCCTACAAAACCTCATGAAGGCGACTTATTGGAGGTGTGAGTCAGTCTTTGCCAACCACTACCTGAAAGACGTAAGAATTACGTATGAGAAGTGCTTTGGGTTAGGCCCGTACGTATCGGCGGATTCAGTGCTGGGGCAGGGAGCTGAAGCATATCCTTTTTAAATATTTTCCCTTATTGTATTTGTATTGTGTTTTTTGGTTGTGGGAAGGAGGATGCAGGAGGCATCTCCTTCTTTCGTAGTATTAACATTTGTATTTTGGTTAGGTGATCGTTTTGTGCTTGAAGCTCCTTGCAAGGGTAGTGGACAGGTTCTGTCATTTAAGTGGGTTGATCCCCATTGACTAGACCCTAACTGGATTCTGCCAAGTAAGAGGAGTCAGTTCCCATTGGTAGACCCAAAGAGTTTTTCAGCTGTAGGTCACGCCCTCGCTGTAACTCTTCAGGCAACGCAGACTTGTAGACAGTAACTATGAAGTCTTCTGCCTAAATCAGGTAAGAACCAAAAGGTATTTATTACTTTAACATATGTTATTTCCCCTTTCTCTGGACTTTCAAGTCTCTTTCCCTCCACCAAGGGTATCAATCAGCTATGTATATATCTGGCAGGGAAGTTCATGTACAAAAATGATATTGTTAGTATACAATAAAGTTTTGTACATACTTACCTGGCAGATATATACATAGCTTACGACTCTGACGTCACGACAGAAAATTCAAAACTCGCGGCACATGCTACAGGTAGGTCAGGTGATCTACCTTACCCGCCGCTGGGTGGCAGGTGTAAGAACCAACCCCCCTTTTCAGTCAGATTTTTCTCTTCCACCTGTCTCCTGAGGGGAGGCTGGGAGGGCCATCAATCGTATATATCTGCCAGGTAAGTATGTACAAAACTTTATTGTATACTAACAATATCATTTTAGTAATGAGCCATAGCAGTGCTTCTTTTGTACTTCTCAGATACATTCTCAAGGTCTGTAGATGTTTCTTATAATAAAACTTTCTCCTCTGCAGTCATTCCTTATCACCTTTGCCAAGACTTACATAGTGTACTCCAGTCTTATTCTTAGATGCTTTTCCCACTGTAGTTAATCCAGTTTCCTATATGTTCATACTTATTATTGTAATACATGTTTCAGTCTTTTTGTCCTGTTTTCTTTTTGTTGTGTATATTCTGGTCAGTCTACCCACAACTGGTTCTCCATTTGTTTTTATTAAATAACTTTTTCATTATAGTTCAGATGCTATCCCATTTTTCATCTTCCTTTGGACACTTGTAACCTCTTCAAACAATTTATTCTCTATTGATATTGTTATGCCAACATCACCCAGTAAATATATTCTCTTTTAGTAAGTTTTCAGAAAGTTGTTTCCTTTGCTCAGTTATTTCTTCTTTATGCTCCCTTTACTGTAGGCAGAGTTGGTCTGAAAGGTTTTCTTTTGTATGGTGAAAAGTATTTTATTTACAACTCCATTGGTACCCTTGTCAAACTCACTGGGTCTCCATATCACATGTAACCAGTATACTGTACTATAGATATTTTGATTAGTGACTGATTTTTTTATTTCAACTTTTTAAAATTTCTCTTTTTCTGTTGATTTTTGGAATCCAGCTTGAAAGAGTTATCATTTGCATTAGTACCGTGGTGTTTGCCAAGCTTAATATTTTTATTTAGTCCATTGAGATTATTTGCAATATAGTCAGTTAAACTCTGACAACTTTAGTCTTTGCTTGATTTGATCACTTTTATGCCTTACTGGGTCTCCCCTCCTGGAAAAACTAATAATGATCAGATTTTGTTCTTGACTTCAGTGATCTGTGAAGGAAGAGCTTGGTACAATTCATCAGTAATCTATGAAGAAAGAACTTGGTACAATTCATGGAAAGTTTGATTTTTGTAATTTTATAGTTTTTAACAACTTAAAAAAACCTTTCAGGTAAAAAATTGATGTCCTGATTTTCAGTCATGTTAATCTAGTATTGGTGATTTCAGAGTGAAGAAATCTTCCTTGACATGTTTGAAGATGAGTGGCATGAAATGCATAAGAAGCCATTGAATGTTGAATATTTACTACAAGATGCCTCGGTTCTTTTACCCCCAGCCGGTACTCCTCTGACTGGTATAGATTTTAACAAGAGACTGCCATGTGGAGAGGTGAGGTGTTTCATGAAAGAGAATGTAAATTATTTATGTGGGGTTACATTTCATATTACTGCTAACGTATTTTTGTAATTTATTCAGAATTATTTTATAGAGTTTTAGCATTTATGACCCTAGAGTGTGTTTTGTTCCATCACAACAAATCATTAAGAAATATACAACTGCATTTTACTGTGAGAAGTCTGGTTACCTTCCAGCTAATTGTAACCTACCCCTCATATCGTTCGTATAAAAGTTTTGGCCCTAAATGAAATTATCCAGCAAAATGTGATTGTGCAAAGAAAAGTTGATTAAGAAAATGAAAATACTATGATTGAAGATAAATGGAAAAACTCACTATGCACCATAATCCATTTTCAATTCAGGCTAAGTGGTCAGCCATTTTTCTTATCCTTCCTTGGGATACAAGACCACATCAGAAACCTTTGAACACAATTATTCACCTTAAACTTATTCTCTTGGAAAATCAGAATGTAATTGTTCAGAATCCACTTGAAGATTTACAACACTAATTTATCCAAATTTATGTGTTGCTTGGCAGATAGATGCCCTTTACTAAATACCCATGTTTTCTATGTTTTTCTTTTTTATACTATAAAGAAATGATGATAGAAACAAGTAGATGTTAACATTTGCCTTCCACATTTAACCACATCAAGAGAAAAGCTGACATTGATGATGATTGTTTTCCTTTTTTATTGTTGGATGCAAATACCATATGGTTCTTATATATTTACTTAATATAAAATGGCTGCTTGGCTTGTAAAGACAAGAACCTTGTAGGATTATGATTGTTTATCTTCACAAGGAGGTAGTCACTTGTAGATACTTTGAACAGTAAGTATATTACAGGACATAGCATTAAAAGTAAAATAGGATCAGCTCTACCAGAATTAGAAGAGTTAGAAAAGATTTGAACAGTATAGGTGCTTCTTTAGGCAGACATACATTATATATATGAAGATAGAAGAGAACTGAAGTTTAGGAGTAAGGGAAAGTTTTTTTAAGTTTTTATTGATGAGGGGTCTGAACTTTTTTATAAAGGAACTAGATAGTATTCTGTTTCATGTTAATGCAGTATTTTTTTCAAGTCAAAATGTGTATGGATTCCAGGCCGTAGCCCAAACATAATGACTAAAAGATAGGTTTGAATTGACAAATTTGTCAGTCCCTTTATCAAAGTGTCTAGGAACAGCTTGTCATAACAAAAGTCAAGAGGAGATGAAGCCTCTCTCTGATGCTAAGGATGAATTGAAAGTCAGTAATTGTTGGTCAAGATCTAATACTGATTAGAAAGTATGCTGTACTTTGTATAGACTTTTTGTTTTATTTTCTAATGGGATTTTTTTTTTATTAAGGTTTGTGAGCATAAATAGGTTTAGTTTTATGAAAGCAGAAGTGTTTTTGAAATATACAACCAATTCATATGATGCCACTAGAGAAATACAGTAGTAAGAGTTCAGACCACCTTTAGGTTGAACATTTTGCAGGTTTAGAGATGTTCTCTGTTGTTCAGAGCCTTTTCAGACATTGAAAAGACTCTGGTCTTCAACACTAATGTTTGTATGTTTGATCCTTGATGAAATGAGGTTTTATAATCATATCTTAATCTTTGTATATAATTTTCTAGATTCCCTCTTTATTCTTGTTTTTTAATGACATGGATCTGGAATAGGTTGAACGGGCACGACGAGCAATGAGGGTATTTTTCTTGGTTCGTGAAATGAGTCTTGCTGCAAGGGAAGACCCAGACACCCAGTTGCCCCTAACGAATCCAGCTGCCTGTGTCCAAGTAGCGGATGTATTAGATCTTAGTAAGTTAATTACATATGTGTTTTTTATTTGAATGCATACCTGCTTTTGTAGTTACTTAGAAGTTTTGCATGATAGTAATGTTGGTTTATATGTTTTTCAACCATTTTAAGCTTATTTTGGTTTTTAATGTTAATTTAGTCTATATAGTTGTTTTGGAGGTTATGTTTTGGAAATTTTTTGTATGATTTTTAAATGAAAGAGTATTGCCTGAAAGATAAAACCAGACCACTGGGTTGTGTATATGAGCTGCAAATGGTAATGTGTTGGGTGTGAGAAACCCTGGTGTAGCGCATATCTTCTCAGCAGTAGATAAATAAAGAGTTTACTTACCAGGCATGTTCTGTAAGATCTGCAAGAAGAGGAGGAGGCAAACTGCAGACAACCTTCCTCCTAGATGTCAGCACGTTCATCCAAATTCTGAATGTATGATATATCTCTTTATAAAAAATCCTGGTATTTTATTGACTAACATTCTAAAGTTCAGGCACAGTAAACTAACTAGAATTTATCAGCTCCTTGAGTATTGTAGTGTTTTATATTTCAATGAGGTATGGGTATTTCTTCTAAGGGCTGCTTTTTAAGTTCATTAAATACCTGGATGCTTGTCTGCATTCGTAGTGTGATTGCTTGTTGGCATTAGTAGGATGTAATTTTTTTAGCCTGTCAGTCTTTTTCTATTACTATTATATTAATAAAGACAGAAACTTGTTGGCCTGCAGTGGTGATATGTTAATGATATGTGTTGTCAATTAGTTCTTAAGAGTGATGTGACGTATAACCAGGCCATTTTTAGGGTTTAAAGTATACAGTCTAATCTCTTTAAACTGGCATCTGTAGGACCATGCCAATGCCAGACCACAGAAAATCCTGGATAACAGAAATCACTCCTTAAATCCCCCAATGTAAACAAAGTCTTGCCAGCTCATTCCATTTATATATTGCTGTGTTATCAAAAATATAAGAAAGCTTATGAATAACTACTGTCATTCATTAGGTTTGATTCCTTATGAAAATTCTGGCCTGCTCCATAAGCATCTCCCGGGAAATGCTGACATCTTTGGTACATTAGCTTAAACCACATTGTTCTGATTTCTGGGCACCTTTCACACACACACACACACACACTCTCTCTCTCTCTCTCTCTCTCTCTCTCTCTCTTCTCTCCTCCTCTCTTCTCTCTCTCTCTCTCTCTCTCTCTCTCTCTCTCTCTCTCTCTCTCTCTCTCTCTCTCTCTCTCTCTGTGCATTCTGATGTTTTCATTCTTAAAATCATCAACTGATTGAGTTTTAGTGACATCATCATAGTCATTACTTGCTAAATAAAACACATGTGGGTAGTATTCATTTTTATTGTAAATTATGAAAGCTGGGTTTAAAAATGCAACTTACTCTATTTATAAATGCAGTAAATTATTTGATGTAAATGTGTGATTTCGCTGGTATTGGATGTAAATGTGTGATTTCGCTGGTATTGGATGTTGCTTTTACCTCATCCAGGACATTTTGTAGCCTACATATTTGTTTCTTCGACCACAGCTGCAACTGTATATTTACTGGCATACTTTCATAACTTTTCTCTCCATTGTGTAAAGGAGGAATAAAGATTTATTTTATTTTCACTTATGGAAGTCAATATTGATATTAGCAAACTTTTAACAAGTCAACAACTGTAATGCAACTTTTGATATATGTGTGTTAGTTATGGTAACTGACATTGTCAATTCAGTTGTTTATATCAGTACTTGCTGTTTTGTATGCCAATGTCTTGCATGCAGTAGTAAGTGGCTTTTAATTTTTGTACATGCAACTTCCCCGGCAGATATATACTTAGCTTATGTCTCTGACGTCCGACAGAAATTCGAATTTCGCGGCACACGCTGCAGGTAGGTCAGGTGATCTACCCCCCTGCCGCTGGGTGGCAGGAATAGGAACCATTCCCGTTCTAGAACCAGATTTTCTCTGTCGCGGTAGTGTCAACATATGTTGTTGCTACCTCCTGACTTGATTTTCGTTTTTCATCGCCATCGATCTTCTGGGCTGTCTTTTGCAGGGAAGTACTGGGTCTTTGGTTCGGCATACGCTTTTATTAACTTTTTAATGAATTTGGCTTCGAAAATTTCGAAGAATATATGACGTGTAACTACCGAAATTTTCGGTAGACACTCACATAGTTTGCAAGAAAGGGAAATATTAATATTCATTCATTAATACGTGTAATAAGTGTTAGAACTGATTGAGGAAATATACTGACTTCCTACTTTAGGGAGTCAGTAAAGCATGTAACTAGATACGTTTCTTTTAAAAGTTTTTTGGAAACTCGTACTAACGAGCAATTAGAGTATTAACAGTACTAGTAGTGTTGCATCCTCATCACCTTCTTACTTCGCAGAAACTTCAAATTCATAATTGCAATTTGAAGACAAGGATTGTGGCTCAAAATGCGAGCTATTAAAAGGTAAGAAGTGATTACTAGTGTTCCCCATTGCAGTGGAGGGTGCGTCTGATCGGCTCTGTCTCGCTCCCAGGTCTAGACCTCTTTCAAGCTCCCAAGCCCAGGGGAGAAGGAATGTCGAAAGCCGTAAGGAGGTTTCAGAGAATCCCCACCGGTCAGGCGTCCCCTCGGCAGGTTCTGTAGAGCGTCCCAGACTGCCAAGGATAGCCATTGAAAAGGCATCCTTAAAAACGTGCGTCTCTTCATCTTACATCCGAAAAGACGAAGAATGTATATGTTTTGATGATCTAGCGCGTTCTCTGAAACTAAGAGAACACTGAGCAAGAGCCAGCCAGGAACTTAGGAAGCCGCGTTCCAGCAAGCTAGCGTGGACCACGTTCCACAACAGCCAGCAGCGAGCCGCGTTCCAGAAAACAGACTAGCGCGAGCCGCGTTCCTACAACCAAACGCGAGCCGCGTTCTAGCAACTGAGCGCGAGCCGCGTTCTAGAAAATTTTTCTTGGCGCAAGGCGCCTTCAAAGAGACGAAGCGCCAGCCTGGCGCAAATTGCGCCAGAAAAACAGACGGCTAGAGCAAGGAGCCTTATAGTACAGTGGCAATCAGAACGATCCTTCCATTGAACGTTTCCGGGCAAGAGGCTCTTTCTAAAAGGGGTCTAGTAGGCGCTCGGAACTATCAGGGCGCACGGGACCTTCCACGCAAGCAGAACGTTCCAGGAGCGAGTCTCCTTTCTAGCGTGCGGAACATTCCAGGCGCGCGGAACTATCCAGGCGCTAGGCGCAAGGAGCCAGGCGCCAGAATATTCCAAATCTTCTTATGAGAGAGAGGTCAGTCCGCGAGGCTCCTCTTTGAGTTTTTTAACTTGAGCAACTTTCCCCTGGCAAAGGTGCAAGATGTCGCACAGGCGGCCGTCGCGTTTGTCAGAAGGATTCTGATACTAAGAGAAGCCATTTTTTCATCATTCAGAAGACTCCTGTGTTTGGCAGTTCCTCTCAATGCGGACTCTCTCCTTCATTCATGCTCTTCCCTCGTTATGAAGAGGCAAGAACTTTGGGAGTTTTTCTTATAAGAATCTCATCGACGTTTGGGTATGATGGCGGATAGGAAATATCTACTTCCTTCCGTAAACCCTACAGATGAACAGGAATTCTGTGTCTTCCGCGATTTATGAGGAAATCACGAAGATTTAAAGAGTTCCTGGATTAACTTCCTTCCTTAAGAAGATATATATACTCTTTCTATCGTTCTATTAACGAAAAGAACGAAGACAGTAAAAATTTTTCCTTTCTCTATCTGCCTCGGCAGGGAAAGAAGGTAGTAGAGTATCTGCTGTATGAGAATACGATACGGCAAATCACACATACCGTAGTTACTTCTTTGCAGAGCAACTCAATTACCAGTATCCTTCCAGGAATTTCCTAGGAAGGACTACGCTTAAAGGGATTGTTAAGACAACACCTACTTAGCTTCTAGATTTATCGAAGTCTTGTTTCGCTTAAATATGCATTAATAAGAACATTCCATGAAGTTCGATAATAATTTTATAAGATTCCTTTATTTAATGGAGTAGCTGGCAACTCTGGAAGAGTAAGGCCAGACGGCTAACGGAGACTGCTATCGCGCTTAGAGACCAACGCAGTAACATGTAGGTGCGGTCATGAGTGGTTGGTTACATGTCTCTCTCCTGCGGGATGGAATAACTAAACCGTTGTCTCTACCCTACAATCGCGGTTTTAGCCTCGGATGGAGGGGATATTTAAGCAAACATAAATAAAATATTGTCTGCCTTTTGCTAAGAAGCTTTCAATAAGAAAGATATTACAACATTTCAATGCTGTTTACCGTAGTTAACATTATTAAAGGATTCTAACGCAGCGGAACTCTATATTATATGATGCTCTCATGCTTACGAAAGCATGGCTTATTAGAGTACATGCTTAGTGAGAAGATGAATGTAGTAGAAGAGAATTAACTTTAAGACTACGGTATGGTCAAGTCTTATGCACATACCGAGGTTAACTACAGAATTCCTAGTATCCTTACAAAGGTTTCCTAGATTAATGCTGTTTACCACAATGTGACAGTATTATAAAGGATTCTAATACGGCAGAGCACGATATAATATAATTCTCTCATCTTTTCGAGAAACGCACACAACCTTTTTAGAATCGGATATTGCTCAAGAGAAGATGGGTGAGTCGGATGGGAAACATTCTCTTAGTGGCAGAAGTTGTTTCCCTGAATGGACTATACTACGTATATAAAAGTTTTTTCCTACAAAGAACGGAATTAACACGTGAAGGATGTCGGGTACCATAAAGGCACAGATGTTCTGGCACATAACCTTAAAAGAACTAGAAGGAAGCGCCAGCCTGGCGCATTATACCATCCAAGATATTTTCTCGTTTTAGCGAGTTATTAAACTAAGAGTCCATTAGTGGTTGGTTTGGTGTTTGCTTCTCACCTCGGTGGTCGCGGGTTCGATTCCATTGAGGAGTGAGAGATGTGGATTTCTGGTGATAGATGTTCACTCTCGACGTGGTTCGGAAGTCACGTAAAAACACCATACAAACAAACAAACAAACCAGTAGCCTCTCGGAGGCTCGGTAACGGCAAGATTCGTTCCTGATTTCGTTACCCATTTAATCGGAAAGGGGTCCCATTTAATCGGAAAGGGGTCGCTTACAAGGAATGATGAAATGATTTATTTTAATCACTTAGGCCAATTCCACGACTCTCTCATATCGCAAAGAGCATCGAGAATCTCTTTTTTCGCCCCTGTTCGCGTTAACAAAAGAGAACCTATTTGGGAACAGACACGGAACGTAACGATCCTTAAGAGGTTCGATGCAAGATTTTGCATGTCCGTGAGAACCTTCTCGATCGAAGATAATAACTGTTAACGTATGTCTAACATTTATTGAAAAGGGTTTTGAGAACCTGCGGAAAGTCTTCTTCATAGATCTCTTCGCAAGGTAGAAGACGAACAGGCTTCCTATAGACTGCTTCCTTTTCCTCGAACCAAGAGAGGTAGCAATATACGACATCTTTAATTTAAAGAAGGGGAATAAACTTTAGTCTTTTTCCCCTAGTTATAAATTCTTAACAGATATTAAGATAAATGGGCGTCAAAGGAAGAGAGGATGAATGCCTCATTTTGGCCTTAGAGAGGTTGGATTCACAGAAGTCACGTTCTTCTCACAGCATGTTTCGTAAGGCTTTTCCAAGAGTAGCTGGATATTCTATCAGAATCTATTATAAATAGACCTGAAAAACCTCTCCACTCTGAGTCTGTCCGCGTGCAGACTGACCAGAAGTGGACATGAATGAGAGGATTTTTCAAGGTAAATGACAATAGTCATGTCTAAGACATAGAATTGCTGCAGATCGTGCTAGATGGAATGAGGAAACTGTCCTCTTCCGATACCTCTGTGAACCACATAGCGAGGTTCTTTCTTCACTTTCAGAGGGAAGAATCACCTAGGTATATATCTGCTATCAAAGAACGCAGTAAAAGGCTATACTCTGTCTCTACAAGGGGAATTAGAGATAACAGAAGATTAAGATCTTCGGGATCTTATACGATACCGCAATACAACAAGAGTAGGATATCATGTACTTCGAATGGGATCTTTTTGTGGCCACAGATTCCGTGTTCCGACAAAATGGAACTGCTCCTCATCAAACTTCTTGGAGAAAGTTTATGAAGGAATTCTTTGTTTCTCTTAGCCCTAAACGACCAAGAAGACAAGTGAATTTTTTGTGCATTGGAATCTCGCATCAGATTCAATGGAGACTCGGCAATGGGTTCTTGCCAGCATAGTATGTTTGGCAAAAGAACTAAAACCCTCTATTCCTGACGCAACGCTTTCAGATAGAAGTTTCGTTGCCCAGGCAGGGTACTTACTTTTTCATCTACAAAAGAAGAGATGGTTTAAACGTTTGCCTACAGAGTCTTCGGGGTGCGATGAGGGCTCGAAATGCTTCCCAGAAGGTATTCAGAAGGATACAATAAGAGCTAGAAATCAGTGTTCCGCCCAATTTCAGCTCGGAGTCTCCTTCGACTTCCAGACTCCTTCCCTTCCTTCGGGCAAGGATAGGGAAGATTCTGCAACGAGGAACCTCATCAACATGTAAGAAGAGATCTCGTTAGCAAAGGAAGTATTCACGAAGGATCTTCCTCGGAGGAAGACTCTTCTCTCCCGTATTGTTTAGATATCGGTCGTCTAACTGGATGTAGTGACTACAATCACCTCCCCTTGACAGGGGCCAAAAGCTCAAAGGGGAAGAATTTCTTCCACCCTTCTCCAGTCTCCTGATAGACTATGTGGTTGTTCAGGACTCTCGGACAATGTAGCGCCAGCCAGGCGCCAAATGCCAATACAGGCGAAAAACGCCAGAGGCGGACAGTTCCAAGGAACTCTGTCATGGTTGGATACTGAGAAGGAGCGGGCCTCCAACCTGGCGCAAATGCGTCAGAGGCGAACAAATCGGACAGATATAAGAGTGTCCGATGTGGACATCACCAGACAGCCTAGAGACTCTTCCAAGCTCGAAGCTCCAGCAAGTGTGGAGGAGCCAAGCCAGGCGCGAGGCGCCAGCCAGGCTCTAGGAGCCAGCAAGGCTCTAGAAAGCCAGCCAGGCGCCATCCAGGTGCCAGGCTCCTTCAAGGCTAGGCTCCAGTCAGGATTGAGGATCCATCCAGGCGCAAGGCTCCTTCCAGTAAAGAGAAACCTAAAGCTCTGTCATGTAAGAGGGCTAGTCCCCATTGATATGATACAGGTAAGGCTCTGCCATGTAAGTGGGTCAGCCCCCATTGGCACGATCCGAGAAGGCTCTGTCGTGTAAGCGGGGCTAGCCCCCATTGACATGATCCAGAAGGGTTTGTCAGTCATAGGTCCCTACCTCGCTGAAACTCTTGAGGCATGCAGACTCATAGACAGTAATCATGAAGTCTTCTGCCAAGCTCCAGGCGCAAGGCGCCAGCCAGAAGCAAGGCTCCAGCCAGGCGTGAGGCGCTAGCCAGGAGGGAGGAGCCAATCAGGCGCCAGCCAGGCGCGAGGCGCCATCCAGGTGCGCGAGAAGGTTGGGAGAGGCGGCTTCCAGCCAGGCGCTGGCTCTAGGCGCCATTCAGGCGCAAGGCTCCAGCCAGGCACGAGGCGCTAGACAGGCGCTAGGCGCCTGCCAGGCACGAAGCGCTAGCCAGGCTCCAGGCTTCACCCAGAAGAGATCTATATCAAAGAATGCCCTGGCCTTCTTTGAGACAATGTGATCTCCTAAGCACTTGACAAGTGCATTGATGATTCCTTCATACAGCTGAGAATTAAAAGCGCATGAAGTGCGAGCTTTTCCGAATTCTTGTTCTTTCCTTTACAATATGTCATAAGGACATATTAGCTGTCACATACGGGAGATGCAACTCTGTGTTGACTTCCCATATCCGAAGGATGTCAAGATAACCTACGAGAGATCCTTTTCTCTTGGTTGATACGTGTCTGCGGATACATTGCTGGGATAGGGAGCCGATACTGATCCTTAACTAGTGAGTTAAATTTTATTTAACGTCATGTTTTTTCTTTGGGTTGTTTGAAAGGAGTTTGGGGATAACTCTTTTCAACTTAAGCACTAACCCTCGTGTTAGGATCAGGTGATCGGGATCGGTGTTGTGCTCCTTAATTATGCCACTAGGCATAGGCATATTGTCATGTAAGAGGCTCTGTCGAGTAAATGGATAATACCCCATCGACAGACCCACAAGAACTCTTAGCCATAGGTCACATCCTCGCTGAGGCTCTTGAGGCGAAGCAGATTCCTAAGCATTAGCCATGGAATCTTCCGCTGAACAAGTAGGAACCAAGGTTTTATTTATTTATTACCTACAACGTATGTTGTTTACCTGTCTATTCAGTAAATAGTTGTCTCTTACCCACCACCAAGGGTGTCAATCAGCCGGGGAAGTTGCATGTACAAAAATGATATTGTTAGAATACAATAAAGTTTTGTAAATACTTACCCGGCAGATATATATGATGAATGGCCCACCCAGCCTCCCCACAGGAGACAGGTGGAAGAGAAAATCT
The DNA here is from genome assembly GCF_015104395.2 of Macrobrachium nipponense. NCBI lineage: Eukaryota > Metazoa > Arthropoda > Malacostraca > Decapoda > Palaemonidae > Macrobrachium > Macrobrachium nipponense. The sequence goes on along the minus strand of NC_087217.1, from coordinate 58,127,030 downwards.
GGTTCTAGAACGGGAATGGTTCCTATTCCTGCCACCCAGCGGCAGGGGGGTAGATCACCTGACCTACCTGCAGCGTGTGCCGCGAAATTCGAATTTCTGTCAGACGTCAGAGACATAAGCTAAGTATATATCTGCCGGGTAAGTATGTACAAAACTTTATTGTATTCTAACAATATCATAATTTTAAATAGTAATGATTTCTTAGAGTAGTCACAAGGTTGGTAAGCTTGATCTTATGTATAAAGATTTGCATTTAAATTAATGAGCTTTTGTATACAGGCCTGTTTCTAAGTTAAAAGGTAACTCAGATATACATATGTAATATTCATTATCAGTGATATCTAACAAAACTCAGGTAGGGATAGAAAACCTAGCCTAGTGTCATCTACTTAGATACATCTTGCACTGCACATGATGTATATGATGAAATGTTCTTGGATGATATTTTAATAATACATAGCATGATACATGAGGTTAGAAGATACACAAGTGTACTATGCAAGTTATGGTTCTTTTGTATGCTGTATATTTTTTAGTTTCATAGAATATTTTCATTGGATATAAACTCTGCTTGTGTATTTTTGGAGCAAACTTCACTTCCAAAATTTAAAAAATTCCCAAAACTGGAATTATGTGTGGCACCACCTTCGTAGCTTCTTAAGAACTAATGGCGGCTGATTCAAAAATGTCCTTGGAGTTGCCGGACTATGGAGTGCCAGATTTAAGAGGTTGGACTGTACTTTCTTGAGAGTATGCCAGTAGGAGTGGAAAATTCACATAGGTTGAAAATGTAGTGGTAGTGTTGATGGCTTAATCATCATGGCTGTGTTTGTTTGTTTTACAGCTATGGTTAATACTACATTATAACCTTTTTATGAATATTTAACTCCCATTTTTTAACTTTTACTTCATCATATTCATAGTATTTCATTTGTGTATTCAGCAATTTGATACTTCCTAATCAAGATATGGCAGCAAGATCCTGAGAGTTTTTAATGTTGTCATTACTGTTGTCTCAAAAGCAGTATTCACTGACAAAAATTATATTTTTCTACATGATGTAGGTGCTGAAGTGTATTTTATAAATACTCTTAGTGAATAATTCAAAACTGACAAAAGTATTGTTGGGGTACTAATTAGCATCATTAGTTGGAGAAAAGCCTTTCTTGATTAGCCAGAGCTTCTGTCATCTTGGCTTGTCAGTTTTGATGAAGTGACTTCTCAGTCATTCAGTGTTACCACAGATAACTGAATCTACTGAGATGTAAGGATCATGACTTGAACTGCAGAGTAGTGTTGTTTTTTTATTGATTCTCTTTCCCACTTGAAAACCTATTTTGTTATTAATAGAGAAACTTCAAAACAAGATGAATGAAACATTGACCACACCTGTATGTACATATTTCATTCTTGTTGGAATAGGCTGATGATAACAATGATAATGTCTGACAAATACAGGAAATGAAAAGACCCCACTTGTGTATATTTTTAGGGTACAGTAGTATATTATTATGAAAATACATAATTCTCTAGCTTTTTAAAGCTGCAGCCCTTTTTGTCGCAAGATATGTAAATGGAGATTTGTTGCGAGATACTTTGGATATCCCGTCCTTCTAGATCTCTTCAAAAGGCATCCATTGTCATTAACATACAAGCTGCTACCATGAAGATTTTCTCCATGGTCAGGATTAGGACAGATTTTTATAAATGATTACATTATAAATATGTATTTGTTTATTGTATAGATTAACTTACATGATGGAAAAGTGAGGAAAGGTAGTGATACAGTTACCTCCAAGTTGCTTGGAATGACTAGAAGGGTTAGTCACAGTATTTTGGTATCATAAATTGAAAGGAAATTAGTTATCTGGTGACAAAATCTGGAAGGCCAGCATATATCTCAAGAGTGATCGTCACTCCTGACAAAGGGAGTGATAGCCCTCGGAAGCTAAAGAATTGTGTCTTTATACTACTATACTTTCAAAATTTATACAAGAAGAGAGTTTTGTGTCATTTGCAGTAATAATATTAATAAGAAAGTAGTTTTGATCAAAGTATTCCTTTTCCTTATATCTCATTTTACATTCTGAATTTCTTTGTGAGAGGGAAGGTACAATGATTTTTGCATTTTCTGCTTATATGTGTCCTGGAATTACAGTGAAGCAATTATTTACTCATGCAGTATTTTTAATTATTTAAATTTAAATTTGTTGTAAGGAGAATCATTTGAACTTTGTGTTGTATTAGCCATCTTCTGTAAAATTTAGTTGGACTTGAATATAACTATGCATCAAAATGAATTCCATCTTTAGCTTTATTAAGTTTTGGGTTTTTATTTTCTTGCCTACAGATAATAGTGATCTTATTGCTTGTGTTGTGATACCTCGAGATGGCCAGCGAATGAAACGTTTCCTTGTTATAGATGTCATCCAGTTAATCTTGGTGGAACCTGATTCAAAGAAGCTTGGTTGGGGAGTAGCCAAGTTTGTAGGATTTCTTCAGGTATTTGATGGAATTTTTTTTTTGTCATTATTTGTACAAATTAAACCTTCTGTGACCACCATGTCATATGATAAACTGATCTTGTTTTTATTCCTTTTCAGGATTTGGAAGTAACAGGTGACAAAGATGACTCAAGGGTCCTTCATCTAACAATTCACAGGAAATCTGCATCTTCTGGGGCTATTGGCCGTCCTACTACACCTCTTTTGGCAGCTAAATTTATTTTTGATGACCATATTCGTTGCATGGCTGCTAAACAGAGGTAATGCTAAGAATTTATATTCGCATAAATTTTTCATTATGTATAGAACTTGGATGGTCAGATGCCCGTGTGTTGGGATTTGAGTTATATGTTAGAATTTTTGTGTCCATGTCTGTTTTTTTGTGTAAACGGTTAGTATTTCAAGTTTATTATATTGTATTATTACTTGAGTTTATGATTTTATATTTATAGTGGGCAGTTTCTTCATTTTCATTTATCATAGTTTTATACCATGTATTCTGACCAAATCCTCATTGACTGGTTCTCTACCATGTACCACAATACTTGTTATTCTAGAAAGTCCTGGAACGTTACCGTTTTTTTATCTTGTTAAGAGCAGTCCTTACCACCTTAGACATCACATTCTTCATTTCTTCATTGAACTCTTAGGCTTGTCTACGACCTTCGATTATTTTGATTTATTAAGATTATCAGATACAGTGCTCCTCCATACTGGCACCATCTCTTTCTTTTCCTTTTTAATTTTTCCATGTTAATTTATATACATATATTCAATAATTCGCTCCTTTGTATCCTTTCTATCTTGCCTCGCTCACTTTCTCTATACTATTTTGATATCCTGATCCATTCCACATGAATTGTCTTTGCACATAACCTATGCCTCACACACTTCTTTATTTCACTTCTTACGCTTCCACACAAGACTACTTATTTTTGTTTGTTCAAAGGACTGTTTTGCATAAAACAGTTTGGTGTACTATTTGCCAAGTTGTATTAGGGCTCTCAAGGTTACTTTTATCCACATTTCATATTACTGTACTGTATTCTTAATATGCTGATCAGCTGAATATCAAGTAAATTATTTACTTTGACAATTCTGCAGGTTAACAAAGGGAAGAATGAAGGCACGGCAAAGAAAACTTCATCAAATAGGGCGTTTATTGGAGCTTCCTGGTCATTTGCAACCATGTCCTTCACCCCCTGCTCATGCTTTGCACACTATGCGCCAGGAGGCTCACAGTAAGTTTCTTTCATTGAAAGCTATTTATTACAGTCAGTTGTTTAAAGCTTGAACTTTCGATTCTGGAATATTTGACTTAAATGTCATTCCATTTTTGACATTTTACCCTAATTGTTTTGCGATGAATCAGCATTTCTGTACATACTTCATGATTTACCAGCACTTATAATGGATACCCCGAGAAAGTATTTGAGTTTTGCATTTTTCATATATTCAAACCCTAGCAAATGTCCAATTATTATTCATTGTATCACAACAAGCCCATCATGTAAATTAGGAAAGGTTTATGATCCTCATGAATCTTAGGCATTTGTCATTTTTTCAGCATTTGTAAATGCAGACATTGTCTTTGGGGCTGTGGATTTTTTGCCAAGTTGCTCAGCCATATTGGATAGTAAAGAAGGCATTTTTTTAAAGTACAGAGTACATATGTATATTATTAGCAGTATTTATGCTCTCTTGTAAATTAAGGATTATTGAATGTTAGACCTTTCAATCATTTTTGTGTTCATGATGTTCAAGTCCTTTCTAACTAAATTGTTACTTCTATGGTGAGTTATAAAATTTTTTTTAAGCGTTTGGTATTTTGAAAAATTAGTGGCCATTTCTTGCTCTTCCTCCTTTGGATATTTATTGGTTGCTTGATTTTAGCGACATTTTGGATATTTATTGGTCGCTTGATTTCAGCGACATTAAACTGTTTGATTCAGCCTGATCATTATTAAAGGTATGTTGTTGCTTTTATGGGCATATTCAGGTTGTTAACATGATCAACAAAAACACACTAAAACTAAATAAGCTCAGACAGGTTGCTATACAGTAAATTATGCTAGACAAGAAAATTACATTGTGATATGATGATCAGGAATGGAATTAATTTCAATGTTCAAGTGAGTGGGATATAGGTACAAAGTTAGACTGGCAATTGTCAGTCATGTTTGTTTCAGCATCTGCCATGTCTACTGCACGTACTAGATTGTTCTGGTATGAATTAAGATTTTCATTTTCCCCACTTGAGCATATCCAATACGTTGCAAAATCTGTTAAGTTGGGGCCTTTTAAGATTAGGGCCCAGTGTATTGTCTATAGTAGGTCCTCAACTTACAGCGTGGGATCCATTGCACCATAAGTTGATTTCGGTTGTAAGTCAGCGTTTCACTGTAATCGACGCTTGATGTTGCATCAAGTTACAGTGCCATAAGCACTTTTAACTTCATGCCTATTCTTGCCGTTATCGCCATCAATGGCACTTACGACACCATAACTTGATGCAACATCAAGTTATGGTGCTGTAAAATGCTGTAAAATGCTGTTAATGGCACTGAAAAAGTGCTGTAAGATCAAATCCACCTTCAGTTGGTGTTGCTGTAAGTCAGAGTTGCCATAAGTCAGTGGTAAACTGTCGTTGTTGAATAACTGAATTAATTATATTAACTATATTTAGAGTGTTTAATTTGTTAGCATTGACAGGTTAACCTGCTTTCCACATTGTTGTGTTATGTGTGTTGCTGCTACTGATGTTAGTCAACCAATATTTTTGTGAATTTAATAGTAAATGTGGTGTTTTCATGTATAGTTTTTAAAGTGTTTCTTGTGGTTGTTAAAGCAAGTAGATTTTTGGGCCGATTTCCTTGTAGTCTTTGCAGTATATGTAAATGTTTTACTAAGGACAGCTGTCACAACTTTCATGTTTGGTCTTTGTTGGTTTTGTATTTTGATAGTGGTTTTTAAGTTGTGGTAGTTTACTAATGACATGAGTGGGCTATACATATTTCCTTACCACTGCCTCCAAATGAAAAAGTCATAAAATAAAAGTTCTTGAGCATGTATTAAACCACACAAAAACACCTAGTCTACCATCATTTATGGGTTCTAAGAGCCAGATCAAATAAACTTTGTTCCGATACGTAATACAAACCATCGGTCCTTTAACAATAGGAAGTAGCTAGCGGCAGCTGGAACGGTCGTAAGCTTCGAACAAGGGGAGAACGGTAGTTAACTGCTTGTCCGACAGTCGCGCGGCAAACAAATCACTTTTGCTTTCGGCCGCGGGTGTGAAGGACGTGTTCGTCATCGCTCTCTGCCCGCTTCATCGTCGTATGCTTTGTTTATATTGTGTTTTCTACTAATGGTTTGTTTGACTTGAAAATGAAACTGTAAGTACACTGTTTTCATTTTCATTACTTAATTATGAACCAACATGGAGCTATCGCCGTAGAGGCGGCGATTTCCTCTCTTTTCATGAATTGAACCCTTGAATAATGTCTCGGTGCCGAGGGCGGGCGCGCTCGCGCCGAGTCATGTATTTTGGGCGAAGTGGAAAAATGTAAGTACTTTTTTCATTATATTTTTGCCCTGTGCGTTCGTTACCGAGAGCGTGATTGCGCTCGGCACGAGCCTTTTATTTTGTATGATAAATGCAATGAAAGTGGATTCGCAATTGCAGTATTCTTTTCATTTATTTATTTGCATAATTTAATTTGGATCAATTTTCGCTCTTACCCGGGAATTGATCCTTACGATTATTTTCTATGAAAGTGAAATCGCAAGTGCAGTATTCTGTTTCATTTTCATATATATTTTATGATAGCATCATTTTTTTTTGGATCAAGTTTCCATTCTTACCCGGGAATTGATCTTTTTCCCTTTAAGTTCTGTGAAGTGAATCGCAAGGGCAGTATTCTGTTTCATTTTCATATTACTTTTCACTGCTGTGCGTGGGTAGGGGAAGCGAAGGTCTGCCAGGAAGTCGTCGGGAAGCTCTCCCGCGACTCCCTTGGTATCCGATTCTTCGTCTTCCTTCCTGCCCCCCGCTCAGCTTCCTCGTTGTATTTTGTATTTGGGGTCTTCCTTGCGTTCGGGGTGGGGCATGTCTTCCCCCCGTGCGTGAGGGAACCCCTCTTACTAATCTATCTATGCTACCGCAGGTGCTACATCCGTGGGAGACGACCTTGGACAGGTATGGACCACCGCGGCGGTAGGGCGTGCCTAGCATCCACGGGCTGCTGCAGCGTCTAGCGAGGTCTGGGGCGGTCTCCACTACTACCACGGCCGCTTATGCTGCTCCCCCCCCCCGCCTGGTCTACACACCCCATGCTGTGTCGGTGACGCCGTCTGCCGCTACTAGGGCCGCCGCCGTACCGAGGGGGGGTTGCCGCCGCCGCCTGTTTTCTTCGTGTTGCCTGCCCCAGACTTCCGCTGTTCCAGCAGCTCGCCCCTGGACCGGCCGCCAGTACCCAGGTTCCCGCTGGCTGCTGATGATTCTACGAGGCGATCGCTGGGCCTGCCGTACTTGCCGCTGATGTGATTCCCGCTGCTGATGTGATTCCCGCTGTTGGCTTGGCTGTCCCTTCTGGGTCTACCGCTGCCGCTGTTCCTGCCGCTCCTGAGCTGGTTGCTGTTCCTGTCGCTCCTGGTTCCTGAGCCTTTCCATGCTGGTCCTGCCCACGGTGTGTCTTCCCCAGTCCCAGGTCCTTCCGGACAGGTGCAGTCGGGCCGTGTTGCTTCGGCAATAGCCCCGGCTCCGGCCTGGATGGAGGACCTGACGACTGTCCTGCGTGAGCTGACGAGGAAGAGGAGAAGAGGAAGCTGTCATCTTCGTCTTCATCGTCTGCTGCTGCCTCTTCCCCTTCGACTTCTAAGGCCCATAAGCCGAAGAAGAAGAAGGCTGCCTTCCCCCCTAAGAAGTCTCCTTCGGGAACTTCTAAGGGCCCGTCCCACCCCTGGTGGGACTGGGGTGTCCTTCTGATCTGGTCCTCCTGCTCCTTCGGGAGCGGGGCCCGTCTCCCCATTCCGTCAAGTAAAGAGATAGACGGGGGGAACCAGAGGAGTATCGGTTAGCTCTGGTACTTCCTCGCCTGGTGCTAGCAGCGATGCCGCTACGCCAGGTTCCGGCTCGGTCTCTCGTTCGCGAGAGATCCCGAGTGTACGTTCTCCCTCGGGAGACCGTGCAGCCAAGTTTCGGCGCCAGAGTTCGCTTGGCGCCAAGACGCGGCACGGAGCAGAAGGCTGGTGAGAGCCGCTCAGGTGACTCTCGCCAGGCCAGCGGCCGCTCTTGCAGCGACCAGCTGGTAACCCGGGTTTTCCCCCCTAAGAAGGCTCCTTCGGGACCTTCTAAGGGCCCGTCTCGCTCTGGCGATTCGGGGAGCTCTTCTGCTGGTCCTCCTGCTCCCTCGGGAACAGGGCCCGTCTCTTCTTCTGCCAAGGAGAAGAAGACGGGGACCAGAGGAGTACCAGCTTTGGCTGGCACTTCCTCGCCTGGTTCTAGCGGTTCTGCCGCTAAACCAGGATCCGCCTCGGCTTCTCGTTAGCGAGTAGTACCGAGTGGACGGTCTCCCGTGGGAGACCGTCCAGCCAAAGTCTTGACGCCCGAGCTCGCTCGCCGTCAAGACCGAAGCGCGGAGCAGAAGACTGGCGAGAGTCGTGCAGACGACTCTCGCCAGGCCAGTGGATGCTCTCGCAGCGACCAGCTGGCTGCTCGGGTTGACGTGACGGTCGCTGACCAGCCACGGGTTGAGGCGAGGAAGGGGTCCCCACGGCCGTCGGTACCAGCAGCGGCTCGACGCGCCGAGAGGACGCTTGCCGGTCTCACCGCGACAGCGAGCCTAGCAGGTCACCTGACCGCCGCTCCCATCGGGACCGGGCGGAGACGGTAACCAGCAACAGCTCGCCTGACGCTAGAGATCAGCGTCGACGTTCTCAGCCGAGCCTCTCGCCCCAGGCGAGCGGCAAGGCTAGGCCTGCTGCTCGATCGCCACCGCAGGTTGACGATCAGCAGCAGCCCTCCAAGCACGCTGGTCCTGCCAGCGAGCTAGGGGGGAGCGTCAGGTCTGCCTCTCCTGTACCTTCAACCTCCTCGGGCTACACCGGGAGGAGCGAGGTACCTAGGAGTGATCGCGAGAGGTGCGCCGCTCGCGATCCCGCTATGACGCCGTATGGACCAGGCACGGTTCTAGGACCGACCAGGACATACGCGCAAGTAGCTGGAGGCGACCGTCAGGGGTCTGCCGCTGTTCCTCCTTCTGAAGGAGGAGTATCTCGGGATCTGTTCTTGCTGGAGGGACTGGACGGTCCTACTCCGCAAGACGCGGTTACTCCCGAGATACAGAGGAATTTTGCAGGTCATTAAGCTGATTCGTCAGCATAATGACCTTGCGGAAGGATTGCCGCTCCCACCAGCAGAGCCCACGTCTCGGCTCGAGTCGTTTTGGGGCCCGAGAGGGAACCCAAACCGACGGTGGGTCTGCCGCGATCGGAGCTTGCTGATTCTGTCTCGAACCAGAGTCTCTCGTCTCCGGACAAGAAGGCTCTCTCAGTTCTGGCTGATCGATCAAGCTACTTCCACCTCCTCTACTGCGACAGCGGCGTTTCTACGTGTCTTCGGACACCGTATTTAAATACTCCTTCGGTCCTCCTGAGAGGTTTCGACCTCGACGAGGACTGGAATGAGTCGGAGGACGGTATCGGCTCTCTCCTGTCAGGTGTCGATCAGCCCCACCCAGACGACGTTCACAGTGGCGGCAGACCCTTACCTACAGTGAGAGTTCGTAACCCTCCTCGGGGAAACTTTTTCTCTTGACGATACGTTTTCCCAGACTCTGAGAGGCCATCGCCGCAAGGTGATGGCTGCTCCTACTCTTCTCCAACTGCTAGTTCCACTGGGAAGGCGAGCGAGTATCCAATTCCTCCCCCATTCCCTCTCTCCTTACGGCTATGAGGGAAAGGGGAGGGATCCTACAGAGATTTCTCTGTAGGATCCCACGTTGGGGACTGCGCTACCGGGGGGACCTTCGGGTCCTACCTGACGTAAGCCCCGGTCGTTGAGGAGGGATCCTGCCCCATTCTCGATTTCTACGGGAATCGAGAGGACCACCAGCCGATATCGTTTGACGAATTCGGTGGGGGTTTCGCAGACTGCTTAGAATTCTACGGAATTTCTAGCGCATTCAGAGTGTTCAAGTTTTTTATGATCTCCAAACACTTAGGCGAGACCACGGTCCAAAGTGAGCGAGACGAGAATCCCCGATATGTTACACGATAATCGGGAACCTCGCCTATGCTCGAATTCCTGGAATTTCTAGCATTGGGAAGAAGACTGCTGCTGAAAGAAGACTATCTCACAGTAGGCGACCAACCTGGAATAGAGAAGAACGGACGGGAATATCCAGTTTGGCTTGAACTATCGTCTTAGTATTCTGTTCACCATTGAAGCTTTCCTTCGAGGAAGACTTCTCCTTCACTCTCTTTGATAGAGATCGAAGGTGGTCGATCTCCAATCCTTATTTTGTTTTCTTGAAGGAAAGAATTTAGGATGGAGATCGTTGTTCAGAATCCTACAAATATACTACGTATATTAACCTCGCGACATTCTACTAAGCAGTTGAATTGTCCGAGGGGTAGGCGCATATCCTAGTTAATCTACGGATTGCGACTAGACAAGAAGTATTCTAATTGAACTGCAACTCGGGGTTGCCTGCAACCTTCCAGGAGTTTTCAGTTTCAATTTTATATACTTATGGTTTTGTCACGACAACACCATTTCAACTTTTATATTTACCGAAATTCGTTTCGCCTAAATATAATTGCTCGAGCATATCTTTTATGCTCGGTGGTTCTAGCCGAACGCATTCCTTCGTGGAATAATGGATTACCTGGCAACTCAGGATGACAAGTCGGCGAGAGCTCAGGCTCAGCTACTGCGTATTGAACTGCCTGATAGCAGCTCAGTATCAGCTGGGCCTCCGAGATGCACGGTCATGTATGCCTCTCTCTCCCCTGCTTTGATTGACTACCGAACCGTATCTCTGCCCAACAATCATGGACTTAGGTCTCTGATTAACGGGGATTCTCGCAATAATGAAGGACCATCTACTGCTGTGACGATAGATTCCATCGCCTTCGACATTGCGAGAATTTTCAACAGAGATATCTCTTAGACTCTTTCATCTTTCTGTTTACCGCACGGTAACAGAAGTCTGTACAAGTCTCCCGCTGCATCGCACTGCGATAATGCGAATGATTTTGCAGACATCTGAGTTTGTCTTCAAAATATCTTATATTCGTAGGTGTACAATTGTTCATTGTTCAACCCGAATTAACAGATATGTCAAAAGACATCGCCTCCTCTCCGACCTGACAGCTCTACTTCCAAATGTTCAGCCCATGAGAAGCAGTTCTTCAGGCGGCTTTCCCCTGTGTTTTCATTACTGAAGAACGCCCCGCTTTCATTGCAACTACGACTTCTCACCGGACAGCAATGAAATAGCGGTTAGCGTTTTCAGTCATTTGTAAGCACAGGTTCAGAATCTTGAGAATCCTTCTCTCGATTCGTCTGTGAAGACGTAGGTTGCATTCATATCTACCTTCGTCTTCAACGGTACATAGTGTTGTTTCTCCTTAGCTGAGATTCAACAACTATGAGATGTTTTGCCTTCAGGGACCTCGGTCTCTAGAAGGCAATTGACTTTCGCCTGTTGGGCACATGCCTTAAGAGAATCACCTCGCTGTCCGGCATTGGTGACAAACAAATACATTATTTGTTTGGTCTCTCGGCATAACCCTTTAAAGGCGAAGGTCACGTGACTTACTCGGATGCTTGGACAACTTGCCTCCTACCGAACGCAGTCAGTCGGCAGCTGTCAGAGCGCCCGAGTCAGTTACGAACTACGCTGTTGACTTAGTTCGGTTGTTACAGAGCAATCATTACTTCGTTTTAATAGCTTGTCACAGTACCCATACCATCGACACCCACCATGGAGTGTCGGTGTCCTATCCACTACCGAGAACTTCGCTGCATGGGGATAGGAGGATGCGAGAGACTTCGTGGCAAACGGACAGACCAGTATGGGTACTGGACATCACCGAAGTAGAGAAGAGGGATAGGTCATGCGACTATTCCCTTCTTTTCCTCTGAGGAACTGCATGACTTCTCCTTCGAAGTCAAGCATCCAGGGGATGGGGATCCGTGACGCTCGATTTCGTACCGAACTTCGTAGCGAAGACTCAGAACCCTTCGGTCCCTGACGATTGGTTCGAGTCGTTCACAATCCCCTCCCTAATGGACTTCACCGCCTTCGATGCGAAGGAGATGCTGCCTTGTCCGCAAGAACTTCTCCGTGGCGCAGGTACTGAAGGCAGGGGTCTGGTCCAACCAGACCACATGCCCCTCCTTCTACCTTCGGGATATTGCCCACAGGTCCTTGGATCTTTTTCCCTAGGACCCGTGGTGGCTGCTCAACACGTTGTGTAGCGAACCCAGACCCTCGCAGGCTGAACAGCATCGAGTCCTGGTGTGACCGTAAGAATGGATGAGTGAATGAGAGTGTGACTGGCTCCTCTTCCCATCTTTTTCTTCCCCTCTACCTGTGGTTAGAGGGACACGGTCGTCACCCTGCTGGATAAGGACAAGATGCAGGTGAGCTACTCAACAGAGCCCCATCTTACCCCTTTCACTAGGGATAGGAGCGTATATCCACCACTTCCTCCAACAAGGGGGAGGAAGTGGATGCCAGCTTGAGACAAACCCATACTTTATGTTGCCTCTTGCAAACAGGAACAAGTTCTTGCTTGCTGGTACAAAGAGATACGCTTGCCTCTCTCTTAGTACTCGGCCCAGAGGTCTGACCATTGATCCTGCGGTGCACACCCCGATCAATCGGACAGAGGCTTGGATCCCTCCCTCGCTCTTACGACCAGGGAGGCATTCCAGGGATGGACGCAACACCAGTCTGTTCATCAAAAGACTCAGATTCCTCCCACCAAGAAGTGAGTCTTCCTATTGTTAAAGGACCGATGGTTTGTATTACGTATCGGAACAAATGACAATTTGTCGAAAATTGCATTTTTCCTAACTATACAAACCTGAGGTCCTTTACATATAGTCCCTCCTCATGCCACCCCTCACTCTGCGTATTTTGCATGGGCCAAAAGCAAAAGTGATTTGTTTACCTCCCAGTCGTGCGGCGCGCGACTGTCGGACAAGCAGTTAACTACCGTTCTCCCCTTGTTCGAAGCTTACGACCGTTCCAGCTGCCGCTAGCTACTTCCTATTGTTAAAGGACCTCAGGTTTGTATAGTTAGGAAAAATGCAATTTTCGACAAATTGTCATTTTTAAATAATGACCTATTACACGCAAATAATTCACTTAAGAAACTCATAACATCACCATTGCAATTAGCCATTCAATAGTTCAACATTTTAGTGTCAATAAAAAAAGGTAATATTTTTAACATTTTAAAGTTTTAATAATTTTATTCTTTATTTTATAAATTCTGTATTTTAATATTTACCACTATGTAATTTTAAACTTTTATTGTTTTAGGTTTATTGTATTTTCATGGATTTTAATGTTTATTGCTCACTCGCATAAGTTGCATACACTAGCATTATTCAAATTTAATTTTTTTTTATTTTTTATTAGCAAAAACTCACATTAGTTTGCACGCATCAGTAACTGAAACTGCATATGCGATGGTATATCTTTAGTGTACTACTGTTCGTATTCTGATAGTAGAAGCAGGAATTTATGCAACAAATATTTCTTTTGCTGGCAAGGGCTAAAACTTTTTGCATGGTCATACAATACATGCCCACTTTTAAGAATGTTCCAATGGTGTTTGAGCTAGGAATGAGAAGTGGAAAAAATAATTTTCCGGGGGAGGTGAAGAAGATAGATGTCGGGATCACTCAGTATATTTGGCTTCTGGAACACAGAAGTATTTGGTAGCCTGTTTTGTTTGCTGTATTCATTTTGGATATCAGCTAAAAGTATTAGACTGACAGCATCACATCAAGCTGTCAGACATGAAAGTGCTTACCTTGAAGGCAATGTTTTATATGAGTCCCTCCAATAAAATGTGCAGGGAAACCTATGTACACTTTACTCCAGAATGTTCACAGCAGCATTCTTTTATGCATGTTTATCTTGTCTTCAGAAGAAAGATGAACTTTGAACACTAATGAGTTGTACTTTATTGTTGTGTTTTGATATGTTATGCTTTATGAAGTATGGTATATATTGTGAACTGAATCATCAGAAGGATAAAAGAAGCGTTAAATATGCTCTTAAAAGTTTTTTGAACAAGTATCTGCTCCATCAAGTATATCATAAAAAATGATAAAGGTAAAGTAACCCAGACCTTAATCTTATACATCTCTCCTGTTTTATACATGTTGGTGCATAGCATGGTGATTTCTTCATGATCTAAAAAAAAATTGACATTAAGTGCTCTTTATATTTTTGTATTGCTATGGTGTACAGTAATAGGAGTTTCAAGAATGAACATACCATATAATTTCCTGTTTTTAATCTTATGGTGTTTTTGGGTGTTCTTCTATGCTGCATGAAATGAAGTTCCTTTTGTCATATTTGAGGCATCAGAAAGGTAGTAGGTACCTGCCTTGTTGAGCAAAATAGGTCCTTGCTTTCAAGCTTGAGAGTTAGATTGAAAAATAGGTACACTAAACAAATGCATTTTTCCTCTTTTCAGTAATGGTATTTCTGGTCTTATAATTTTTCTAATGTCTTTTTTAGCTTATCATTTTTCTATGGTCTTTTTTAAAATTTTATTGAAGGTTGCATTGCTTTTAATTGAATATTTTAGTATCTCATAAGCTGTAACCTAATAAGTAAGTCTGAAGCAGTTCTAGTCATTTTAAAATATGAGTAAAGACTAAAGCATTGGGCCTGTTGCTGGTTAGGGTCCTTATGAAAATAGGATGATATAGTTTTTTACATTTTTTATATTATGGAGATAAAAATTCAGAATTATTTGAAAAGATGGCTGTGCCTAAATTTCTTACTTTTTAAAGGTATTTGATTAATTATGTAGTATTTTTCCAGTTTGTTTAGTAAAGATGAAAAATATTCTGTTGAAAGGTAGCAAAAGGTTTAGATTTACCCTCCCACACTAGACTTATGTTGGTATTAACAGTTATTAGAGCCAGTTTATTGAAGCGTTATGGATAAATTTACAGGACGAGTGCGGCGGCGCTCGGAAATATGACAGAATTCATCTCATCTGTTGGAGGAAAGGGACTGGGTCGAGAAAGAGGGCAAGTTTTATTTAATTTCTGTGTGTGTCTGCTTTGACTGTAGCACCAGTTTTTATGTATGTATGTTTCCAGCACGATGATTTTGGGGATTAGGGTGATGGATAGTAAATAAGGGATTTTGACGAAGGAAAAATCTATTTCTGGGTGATTGGCTCGTGTCGCCCTATGAAAGGATCCTTAATATCATTCTTTCTAGGTAAAATTAATCTAAAATTACCAGAGAAAAACAAAATTAAGAAAATGTCAGTAAAACTGACTCGCTCACTCTTAAAAAGAAGTGTCGGTATGGCAATAGGGGCGAGTGGGAACACTACCACGAGACATTCACCAATTAGAACTTCCAATCAGAATCCCCACAAGAGAGAGCTGATACCAACAGGTGATGCGGCCGCTACTACTACTACTAGAGGACGCCACGGACAACAGCGCCCATAGCGGACATCCTTAATCTAAAACATCTTGTCCCTGCAGGGGGGGGCAAACAATACAGGGTGGGTTTCATAGCGGCGACACGAGCCAATCACCCAGAAATAGATTTTTTCCTTCGTCAAATCCCTTTTTTCTGGGCTCAGCTCGTGTCGGCCTATGAAAGAGTACCAGAGAAACAGACAAGATGGGAAAAAAGGACAAAGGAAAAGCAGTTGTAAAATGAGGGGATATAATATAAGTAAATCAATTACAGCATATAACTAAGTACTTAACCCCTTCTTTACCGGGTGGGTGAGCAGAATGTAAACATTGCGTTTTTCTGCCGAACTGAATCTCTCGGTAGTGACTCAAGTTTGGAGGGGTGCCGATCGTAAAAATATTTGCCAAAAATACACTAATCAAGACTGGCTAATGAAATTATCAGGTATTATTAGCACTATAATAACGCATATTCTCTGTTAGTTTTATCATCCTACAGGGAAAATAAATGATTTTATGAAAAAAAATGTGAAACTCAGTGTCCCTTGTACAAGGGACACTGGTGGTCGGTGAGAAAACTACGGTCTTGAATAGAAATTCGGTCTTACAGAATGTTGGTATATCACACCTGGAACATGCACATAAAGTATTATCAAAATAGAACCGTAAATAAGCACGTAATAACAAAAAAAGAGCAAAAACTAAAGCGAAAGCCCCGCCAATAAATATGGAAATCGCAAATTTTATAGTATATCTTTCAAAAAATTGGTCAATGTCATTTTCTACGTTTTCTAAGATTAGTTTCATCAACAGAAAACAACTTTAGGGGCATTCAGGGGTATCTAAACTAATTTTTCAAGTTTCTTGTCCTCAGAAAAAATCGCTTTTTCTCTGGTTTGGTTTTTTTATATATATAAAGTTACTATAAGGCTTTATTCTACCTTCATTTATCTGGTGTTCATATCTTTTATTTGTAAAATGTAATGTGAATAAATAAATAAATACAGTAAATGATGATACAACTGTTTTTTTACTTGGGTAGAAGTTATTACATGTTTACGCTTGTCTGGTTTTGTGATTTTTGTTGAGACGCAGTTCATCTGTCACCTACACACTACTATAAGCAATAATAATATTTTTTTGGGTTCATCATACGTCTGGCATCGTGTCATACTGTTTATTTTGCTCCAAACTCTTCAAACCGAAATTACAGAATGATTGGAAGTCCCTATCGAAAAGAGGAGTTTTGGTGGTACTACGCATACCACCTTTATGCACCCGGTGCGGTGTAGTAGACTTGAATGGTGGTACCCACCTACCTCCAAACAAACTTTCGGTAATGAAGAGGTTAAGTCTAACTATTCTAAACAGTAACATAAAAGAAAGTTAGTAATGTAAAGTACTTAAAATTACAATAAACACAGTAAAATTATAATAATGCAGTGTAATTTTAACAAAATAGATTTACTTAGATAACTTATTTACAAAATATACAAACACATTGTGTCCTACCCTAGCATAAAAATAAGGGTAGGTACACTGAAGTACATATCAGTACAAGTTGTGGATGTCCCTTTCCCTAGCAAAAAAAATAAGGGACAATCCACTAATATGATTCAGCGGCTAAGGCTAGGATATCCGAGTAGCATGGCGATAGGGTGAGGCATGTTGGATGAGGTAGGTAGAAAGGAGACCTGGATCTGTACTACAACTACTATACAGTATCAGGAGAAACAATGTTTTCCCGCTGCTACTGCTGAAAATTTTAAAGATTCCAAGGACTTTAGATAATGACGTTTAAAGACTGTCGGAGATTTCCATCCAGTATACTTTTTAAGATCCTCAAGTTCATATGTTGAAAAGTAATTAATTGAGGTGGCTACTCCCCTGATGTCATGTGCTTTTGGAAATGAATCAGGATTGGCTTGTTTAATGAAGTAAAGGATTTGTTGTCTAATACCTTTTACTGACAAAGTACCAACTTTCTCTCTCATGAAGAGAGGACCTGAGGATCTTGAGGATGTACGAGATAGAAAGGCTCTTAAAGTTGATACTGGGCAAAGAGAAGGGTCTTGCGGAAGTGGGGATGACTTTCCAAGGGAACAGGGGCCCACCTTGCAAGAGGATCCTCATTTTTAGCCAAAAAACTACGATCCGGAGCAAGCAGAACTTCTCCTGAGGGGAGGAATTCCACATGACCCGCATCTCTGGATAGAGCCGACAGTTCTGAAATTCTAGCTCCTGAAGCTAGGCTTAATAAGAATAATGTCTTTCTAAGAAGCATTATGAATGTACAGGACGAGTTGTCAGTATCTGAAGCTAGTTTGAGGACATCATTTAAGAACCATGAAACTGCAGTAGGCCTTTGAGAAGGTCTAAGTCTAGCACAGGCTTTAGGAATAGACGTGAAATAAGATTCAGTCAGATCTATCTGAAAACCTAACTGAAAGATCTTCTTCAAAGCCGATTTATGAGTAGTAATAGTGCTAGCTGCTAAACCTTTTTTCAAACAAGGATCTGAAAAGAAAAAGGATATAGCTAGATTAACTGTCATGGTTGTAGTGTTTGATTCATTCAGGAAGGATGCTAATTTTTTAACAGCTGAGTCATATTGTCTAATAGTTGACTCTCTCTTATCTGATTCTAGGAAGAGAATATTTTGTGGATCAATATTAGCATCTTTATTAGCCGCAAACTTCATGAAGTCCATAAAGTTAGGGTCTGAAGAATTCCTGAGGAAGCGAACACAGTCCTCATTTGTACTGATTGTGACAGCTTGGGATTGGGAATCCGTTGAGTTCGGAGACCCAATTCCAGAAGAAGAGGATACCAGTTGCTCTTGGGCCAATCCGGTGCAATCAGAGCTACTATTCCCTTGAAAGTCCTCAGCTTGCTTAAGACTTTCAAGAGAAGATTCACTGGAGGAAAAACATAAATTTTTCTCCACTGATCCCAAATCTAACGACAGGGCGTCCGTGGCATAAGCCAGAGGGTCCAGGTTGGGGGCCACATAGCAAGGGAGCTTGTGGTTCGCTTGTGAGGCGAAGAGATCTACTTGGAGACCTGGGACTCTCCGGCATATCCACTGGAATGACCCGTCGTCTAGGGACCATTCTGATCCAGAGGAACTGACCGGGACAAAGCGTCTGCTATCACATTTCTTACCCCCGCCAGGTGAGTGGCGGACAGATGCCATTTGTGTTTGTTTGCTAGGGCAAAGATGGCTATCATGACATGGTTCACATGCTTGGATTTGGACCCTCCTCTGTTGATGCAATGAACTACCACTGCACTGTCCAAAACTAGCCTTAGATGAGACTTCTTCGGGGGAAGCAGTCTCTTCAAGGTAAGAAATACTGCCATTGTTCCAGACGTTTATGTGGCGCTGGCGAAATTGAACTGACCAAGTCCCCTGAACCTGTTTGAACTGAGAATATCCCCCCACCCGGTTCTTTATCCCCCCAAGACCCGGACAGGGAGGCATCCGTGTGAATGGTTAACACTGGAAGGGGATATTGAAGGGGTACCCGCTTGGCTAAGTTCTTTACTTTTGACCATGGACGGAGTTGATTGCGAAGGATCTGTGGAATTACTGACAACTTGTCTCGAGATTTGGCGTTTGCTCTCGATCGCCAAACTCGATTTATATCTTTTAGCCTTGCTTTTAGGAGGATATCTGTTACCGAAGCAAACTGAAGGGACCCTAGGATTCTTTCCTGGTTTCTCCTTGATGTTTGTTTGCATTTGAGAAATTGCCTGACAGATTTTGCTATTTCCTTCCGTTTGGCCACTGGAATTGACAGATTGTGGGAAGACAAATCCCATTGGATTCCCAGCCACTGAAAACGAGACTCCGGGGTAAGTCTGGATTTCGTTTTGTTTATCTGGAACCCCAGATGTTCCAGAAAGTGAACTACCTTTTTGGTGGCTTTGAGACATTCCTCGACAGTTGGTGCCCAGATCAACCAATCGTCGAGGTATGCTGCTACCATGATTCCCTGAGTTCTCAATTGCTGCACAACCACTTCTGCTATTTTCGTGAATACCCTGGGGGCTACATTCAGACCGAAGGGCATCACTTTGAATGAGAATGTCTGATTTCCTAGCCTGAATCCTAGGAATGGGCGGAAGTGTCTGGCTATAGGGATATGATAGTATGCGTCTGTAAGATCGATGGAGCATGTGACGGCTCCACGCGGAAGTAAGGTCCTTACTTGCGAGAGGGTAAGCATCTTGAACTTGTCGCAACGAATGAAAGAGTTTAGCTTTGACAGTCTAAGATTACCCTTCTTTTGTTGAGCCTTTCTTTGGCACGCTGAATAAGCGACCTTGAAATTTTAGATGCTTGACTCTCGCAATAGCTCCTTTCTGAAGGAGTTCTTCCGCGTAATCTGTCAATTCCTTTGATGGTATTTGGCGGAATGATTTGATTGGAGGAGGATCTTTGATCCAACTCCAACCCAATCCTTTGGACACTATGCTCTGTGCCCAATTGCTGAACCCCCACCATGTGACGGAAGAGGAACAGCCTCCCTCCTACCTGGGGAGCCTCATTGTTGATGGGCGGGTTGACCACCACGCCCTCCTCTGAACTGCTTGCTCCTTGTCGCCCTTCCTGCGCCACGCTGGCGAAAGTAGCCTCTCGCCCTACCTCTCGATTGTCTGTTAAAGGGAGGGTAGCCCTGACCTTCATACGTAGGGTTGAAGGCCGGCGAGAGTGCGTAGGAGGTCGAAGGTTGTGATTGAGGAGACAGCAGGAGGATAGGCTGGTTCTGTTTAGAAGTAGCAGGTTGTCCCTGTTGGGTAACCGGGACGGCCTGAACAAATTGCTGCTGTTGCTGGTGTTTCTGGTAAGGCTGGAACCTTTTACCAGACTTCTTTGGTTTCTTACCAGCAGTGGGGACGGATTCTTGCTTCCTCTTGGATGAAATACCCCACCTAGCTCTAAGGCTCTGGTTGAGCCTAGCAGCCTCGTGGTGTACTTCATTTACAGCGGACTCTGGGAAGAGATCCGCTCCCCACATGCTAGAAGCCAGGAGTCTATTAGGCTCGTGCCTAATAGTGCACTCCTGCAGAACGTGCTTTCGGCAATTCCTCCTAGCTTGGAAGAAGTCGAAAGCATCCGTCTGAACCGTCTGAAGCTGGGATTTGGCCAAGATCTTAAACAGAGGTTCCGTGCCATACGAGAGAGCAGCCATCTCCGTTATGATCAGTGAATTGAGGGACCTGCCAAACCTAGTTCGCGCGTCGAACTCCGCCTGAATCAAGGAATCAGGCAGCCTTGGGAGCTTTTCGCCGAACTGGTCCATGGCGCAGTCCGGTTTGAGCTTACCAAGCGTGAACGTGGCTGGCAAGTTCTCCCACAATTCTCCAAAAGCTGGGAAGAGCGGAGAAGTAGACTCCGCCTCCCTTAGCTGTGGCATGGGCTCATCCTTGAGGACTGCCTGAAGAGTCGTCTCTACTATTTTTGTAGCGAACGGAAGAGAAGCCTCCTCTTCCGTCGCAAAAATAGTGAAAGGACTCTTATAGGCCTGGAGCTTGGTGTTTGTGCACTCCCAGTCCTCAAGGCAGTGAACCCATTCACGTTGGGCATGATCCCTACTGTAGAGAACATTCTCCCTAGAGATCTTGTCTTCCCTAGTAAGAGCCGCTACGGTCAGCCTAGCATAGCCGATGAAAGGCTGCGTCAAACACCCGGAGGATAAAACTCGAAGTCCTCAATCCTTCGAGTTCCACACTCCGGGATAGAGATCATACCATCCTTAAACGGAGCGTAAGCGGCTACTCTCCATGGGTTCTCCATAGAGAAAGCTGGTAGAGAATCGTATGGCGGAAGCTGGAAAATACCAGCACTTGTCACTGGGGAGACTGGAAGGGGGACCTGAGAGAGCCCAGCTACTCGGTCCTCATTCTCTCTAACTCTGTTAGAGAGATCTTGGATGGACTGGCCCGATTGAGACAGAGTGCTCGACAGTTGTGTGAACATCTGCTCAAATTTCGTCCCCAGGGCGGAGACTTGAGAGCCGACCATCTCGCCCACCTGTTGCATCACCACTGCTGAGAAAGCAGTGGGATCAAAGGTGCTGGGTCCCGTCTCCTCCACCCGGCGTTACCGGAGTGGATGCGGTGGAGGCCGGAGAAGGCATTGGCTCGGCGGGAGCGCGAGCCTTCTCCTTAGAAGACTTGCTTCTAGAGCTCTTCGAGTAAGAAGAGCTCGGCTTGGCCTTCACCGCGTCAGCGTAAGAAGTCGAAGACTTCTTAGCCGAAGAAGACGAAGATGACTTCTTAGAAGTCGTCTTAACTAGGGTCTTCGGTTCTCTCTGTCCCTTCACCTTTGGGGGTACAGAGAGAGCGGGAGAGCGGGTAGGGATCTCAGATCCCACAAAGCCTTGGAAAGAAGCGCTTGAAGAAGGGACAGGAGAAGATCCAGGAGCGCCCAAGGAAAGACCTTGGGCGCCCGACACACCTACCTCAACCAACAAATCCTCTGCCCCTACCGCCATAGGCTCAATGTTGAGGTCCAGGGGTAGTCAGCGACGTCCGGGACCGACTCCTGTGTGGCTACGACCCCGAAAGATTGCTGCATTTCTTGCTGGATGGAGGCTATGAGAGGGGCTGCGGACAAGGGGTCAACATACCCTGTTGACTTGCCCACGGGGAAGATCTGTACGGCCAGCTTCTTGTCTAGGATGTAAGGCTGGCCTTTGGCGGCGTTCTTCCCGAAGCCGCCTACCCACGCTTTCAGGGTAGCAAGGGCGACCTCCCTCACACCAGCAGCCTGAAAGAAAAGGTGAGATGAGCTTCTAATGGCGGAACGGGGTTAACAAACTTATGTCTAAGAGTTGTTAGTAAAATGATAAAGAAGTCTATAATCGACTTACCCCCTCCACCAGCTGACTGACTAGGTCGTAGCAGATGGCGCAGGCTTCCGGGTGCCAGACGATCATATCGTTGTACGGCGTGGCACATGGAGCGTGAGACCTGCACTCATCGTGGCCGCAGGGGTCGTACAACGTCGCGTTGCATCCCAGGACCTGACAGTTGGTAGCCTGTAAGTGGAAAGATACATAAGTATCAGGAGAACACTTACAGCCTAACAGTTGCTCCGCTGGTGCCGGAGCGAGAAAGTTAGATTAAACCAGAGCCCCGCCATAATACGTGTGGTAGAAAAATGGTTGGTTGTCCTAGGCTATTGCTCCGCTGGCGGCGGAGACAAGAGATAGAATCCAACCAGATGTGGTGGTAAAAGGAAACCACGACGGATAATGGCGGGGATGGTAAACATATGATAATAAAATTAAACAAAACATTGTAAAATTAGGGTATATCCTTAAAAATAACAATAATATCAAACCTTTCTCCACCCGTCTACTAGAAGAGTGCCCGGGTAAGAAGCAAGCTCCCTTCCGGTAGCGGGGGGAGAGATGTAAGGATATAGTAGGCAAGCAACCGACCACTAGTAGTGACCACCCCGCCCGCTGGCGGAGCCAGTAATCTATAACCAAAGGTGCCCCGGCTGCGGCGGAAGGCTCCGTTCGTTATAGAAAGGGAAGGTGGCTGAGCAACTGGGGAAGGGGGGGGGAGGGTCTCGGCGTAACACGGCGGGAGAGAGAGAGGGGGGGGGGGTGGCCTACTCCTCCCCGTCTCAACAACTACCCGCTCGGAAACCCGGTACCCTATGAGTGGTCGCCCTATACCCCCCGCTGGGAGGAACCCCTGGCCACCTCAGAGAGAGAGGGAGGAAGGCAACTGAGGTTGTCAAGACAACCAAGGGGTCCCCCAGCGCCTCCCTATACCTGGTAGGGAGGGAAGGGGAAGGGGAAGGTGCGATGGAACACGTGACCGCAAGTGGCCTAAGCCGCGAGCAACACAACCGTGGGAAGGCCACGTGAACCAGGCTGTACCAATACATGGGACATGCACCTAGGCTAGCCTAACACCCTAAATAGAATAAATTTACATCGTAAAGATGGAAAAGACACTTTTAGTAGAAGAAAAAGAAGCCCAGGAGGAGGCAAACTGTTCCGAGGAACAGAAGCCTACTCGGAGCCAGCGATAGCCGATGAAGAGCAAGAGCCGGGATGCTGGGCTGGAACATAGAATAGCCCTAAATACCAAACTAAGAGAAATGGTAAAGGGGCTAACCTAGCTAAAACTCGATGTAAAAAACGATGAACGTAATATAGAAAGCCCATAAGTATAAGAAGTCCCAGTATGGAGGACCGGGAATTCTTAACGAGGCAGCATGGCGCCGCCACGAGACAACCGGGAAACCGTATATGACCTATTAGAAGGAAAATACTGGTTCCCGGAAGACAAAAATACAGTAAAACATTACTTATGAGGCACTTAACTTAGCCGTTGCGATGGCAGAACGTTCCATGATGAATGGTGATAAAATTCCTCGTAAATAGCACAAGCACAAAGAGAATGCGTCCGAACGCTGGCGCTAATTATTAAGGATGTCCGCTAGGGGCGCTGTTGTCCGTGGCGTCCTCTAGTAGTAGTAGTAGCGGCCGCATCACCTGTTGGTATCAGCTCTCTCTTGTGGGGATTCTGATTGGAAGTTCTAATTGGTGAATGTCTCGTGGTAGTGTTCCCACTCGCCCCTATTGCCATACCGACACTTCTTTTTAAGAGTGAGCGAGTCAGTTTTACTGACATTTTCTTAATTTTGTTTTTCTCTGGTAATTTTAGATTAATTTTACCTAGAAAGAATGATATTAAGGATCCTTTCATAGGCCGACACGAGCTGAGCCCAGAAATGCCTATTTTTCCATCCATGGTGTGCTTGATGTAGAAGTGAATGCAGAATAAATGTTGCTTAGAGAATGAAAGGAGAATTTTTTATACATAATGAGCTTTGTACATAAATTCATGATTGCAGTGCCATTGATTGAATCTAATTCCAATTTGCTTTAGTTGAGCTTATAACATTATCTTAACATAAATTTTTAATAATGCATAAGGTTTAAGTTCACATGCTGTTACCTTATTATATGTATGTAGTCTCTACATAGGAAAACCAATACTAGAATTTGGAGTATTTTAAGAACTAATATGTTAATTACATTACATAGAATATCTAACATAGATGGAATTATTAACATTCTCATCACTGGTGGAATTTTTCCCCATAGAATCAGCCATGAACTAATGGATAAAGCATGCTTCCAGGCATCTGTCTGTATTGTGAAAACCATAATTTTTAAGTCTCATATTTAAAAAAATTTATAAGCAAATTCAAATTCATTGGGTCTGACAGTGAAATTATGCCCTGCAGCAGTTGCTTTCTTGAGTTTTCACGTATTGAAGTACAACAGGCCTTGGGATGAGTCAATTGGGCTCTCATATCTGCTTTATATTGCCAGCCAGTTTGGTTTACAGGTTGACTGTAAATGTTGAGAGTCTTGCTTTTCTTATCCATTTGTGTACCACTTTAATGCTCAGTGTATACGTATGTGCTTCATGTGTTTTACTTGGTTCTGATGGTATTGTAAGCCTTTAGAACAAATCAGACCCAACTGACCATATACAGGCAGTCCCCGGTGGGTTCAGCTTACGACGTTTCAAGGTTACAACGCTTTTCAATTATATTTATCAGAAATTATTTCCAGGGCTACGACGCTTACAACACCAATCTGGCAGAAGAAATATGACTCCAAAAATGCAAAATTTATCAATATTTGAAGGTTTTTTTATGAAAAATGCTATAAGAATGCATTTTACATAGTTTTAATGTGTCCAAAGCATTAAAAGTAAGGTTTTCTTAGGATTTTTAACTAGGTTCCGGCTTACAACAATTTTCGGCTTATGACGCATCTCAAGAACGGAACCCCTGTCGTAACCCGGGGACTGCCTGTATGTATAACCTGAATTTTACATAAGTAACTTACCGAGTAATTACATAGCTAAGAGTTTCTAGCACCGGCAGCTAAAATTCAAAATTTGCGGTAGTAATTCTTCCTTGTTTTAGCTATAGCTAACTAGTCCTGCCCACTTTTGGGAAGAAGAGGAATAACTGAACCAGGTACTTAAATTTGTTTCTGCTGGCTTATGACAAGGTTGTGGGTCAGCAGGTGGTTCGGAATTTGAATTCTTTGCCTTTTTCCTGTAATCAATTAAGTACTCTTTTTGGTAGCCATTTGGCATTTGTTTTGATTTGAATTGTTTTTATTAGATTTGTTTTTATTAGATAATTAGCCTGTTAATTTAGATATTTAGTCTCAGTTACTGAATTTGACTTGACTTGTAACTGACGATGTCTGACACTAGTGTATCAAGCACTTGTAATTGCAGCAAAACCTGCAGGCCAAGATTAACGTTGGTGAAATATGACACTCTTACAATTTATGTGAATTGTAGAGGGCAAAACTGCTCAGTGGACAATACTTGCTTGGAGTGTGAAGGATTGGATGAAAAATAGTGGAGGACTTCAACTTCTTATCTATCTAAATTGGCTAGGGATAGACAAAAAAAATTAGTATTAGACAAGACCGGTTTACTGCTTGTCTAGAGTTAGATAGATCTGTTGATGTTTCGATTGTTTCTGTCCACGCTGTTTCTCCCGTGCCCAGCCCTTTTACTATTCCTCCTAAACCTGATCCCAACTCCCAGGTTCTTAACCCCAACACCATTGCCGCGTTAGAAAGTAAATTCGACAGCAAGTTCAAAATATTATTTAATACATTGACTCAATTAGGTCATTCAGTGAAAGCTCAAAAGGTTGTAGGTAAGTGCAAGTGGAGGAGCTGGCTGTCTGTCCTGCTGATTCTCTGAGGCAAAGGTCACTGATATACTTCCCTGTAAAATCACCAGGGAGAAGTCGTACCAGAAGCCCAAGGGAGATCTGTAGGGTCTGCCCACAGGCAGTTTGCCCCTCAGTCTCACCTGTCACTAATTCCCAGGTGAAGGCAGCAGACAGCCACTGGAAAGGCATCTTTGTGGAAGTGCACCATCTTTCCTCGAGTTCTTAGGCTTCCAGTCAGGAAAAGAGGTGCCAGTGGCGGTATAGTGATTCTTCCAGACCACTGAAAAGGTCTGCAGCTGATGCTTTGGCGGCGCCAGCAGTTCCGTGTAAGAAGTCTAGAGAAGCTTTTCCTTCGTGCAGCTTTTGGGATAGCCCAGAGAGGTTTTCTCCAGAGAGCTCATCATCAGTTAAGAGCCAAGAGGGTGCGGCTGCGCCTAGAAGTGCAGCTGTCGCAGAAGCGCGCCAGTTGTCTCCCTCATGCAAGTTGGTGCCTAAACGTTCAGTCGCTAACAAGTGCCCAGTGTCTTCCAGGATCTTGGAAATAGTCAATTGCCCAGTGGAACACCCAGTGAATGATGTTCACTCGGTATTAGTGGAACAATCAGTTCTTAGGCAACAGACAGGGAAGGATCCCAATCGATCTTTTGCTTCTTCAGCAAGTTCAGGGCGAGAAGATGATTTTTTTGCGAATTCAGCGCCTCAGCAAGATCCAGCAAGACCAGAACAGTCTAGAGATCCTGTCTAACAGAAGTTAGATATTTTAGGCTACTTAAAGAAGCCTTGTGCACCGAAAACCACTTGCAATCCTCTCCTTTCTCCAGTGTCATCAGTAGAGGAGGAAGAAGTCAATGCACCACAAGAGGCTTTGTCATCTTCTGCTTATGCAGCACTTCTGAACTTTTTGTTGCGTACTTATCCTATCTTCTTCTCTCCAGCAGCTCCTGCTTCTCCAACTACAACGCTCCATTTACGTGTGGTACAGGAAGCAACAAAGTTGCCAAAGATGGTTTTGTCAACCTCTGTGAAGAAAGCCCTCAAGGAAGTGGACTTGTGGCTTGCAGACAAGAGAGAGAAAGGGAAGGCTTGCTTTAGCTATCTGCCTTCGCACTTTCTAATTAGAAGGTATTCATACTACATGACTGGAGAAGCTCCTTCCTTGGGAGTCTGCCTCCTCTCAAGGGGGCTTCTCTAGCCTTATAGATTCGGCCTGAAGGTCAGCATTTTCTGCTGCAAAGATAATGTTCTGATTTTAGATTTTAGAGGTTATCAGGTTTTTGAACTGGTCTGTAGGAGTCCAGGCAAAAAAGATTCAAGATTACCCCGACTTCCCTTCAGACATAGGATCGGATCTTTTTGATGTCCTGTTTTGTGCAGACAAGGGAGTAAGGGACGCTTCAAGAGATATAGCCTCTCTTTATGCAATGGGAGTGTTGAAAAAGAGGGAGCTTTGGTGTTCCTTAACCACTAAAGGAGTCACCATGGTTCAAAAGTCTGCTCTTCTATTTTCACCTTTAGTAAAGGACTCCCTCTTTCCTCCGACTTTGATTAGTGATGTAGCGTCGGGTCTTGAGAAGTCAACACAAGATTTGTTAGCCCATTCCATGAGACGGCTGAAAGAAGCTCCTCTATTGAGCATGAGGGTAGCTTCCCCTTTGCAGTCCTTTCCTTTTTGTGGCAGTAGACTGAGATCGAACCCCAGAATGAGATCAAACATCCGTTTTGGCTCTCGAGCCAGTATGAAAAACTCTACGAAATCGGCTCCCAAAAAGTGAAAACGATCTCCTCTGTGCACCAG
This sequence comes from Macrobrachium nipponense, assembly GCF_015104395.2. Lineage (NCBI taxonomy): Eukaryota > Metazoa > Arthropoda > Malacostraca > Decapoda > Palaemonidae > Macrobrachium > Macrobrachium nipponense. Next base: position 58,099,278 of record NC_087217.1, on the reverse strand, counting down.
TAGGAGCAAGACTCCAACAATTTGGGAAGTATGGAGCAGGAAAGGTGCAGAGCCATGGGTAATGGAAGTACTAAGGTTCGAGTAGTCCGCATACTCAGTAGGCTCAAAGAAGTTTTCAGCTTTCACAAAAGAAGTTCATTCCCTTCTTGAGAAGAGAGCAATAGAGTTAATCAAAGATAAGAATTCAGAGGGATTTTACAATCGGCTGTTTCTAGTGCCGAAGTCAACAGGAGGTTGGAAACCAGTTTTAGATGTGAGTGCCGTGAATGTCTTTGTTCAAAAGACAAAATTTTGGAAGGAGACAAACCGCTCCATTCTATCGGCAATGCGCCAAGGAAATTAGATGGTCTCTATAGACATGAGGGATGCATATTTCCACATCCCAGTGCATCCAAAATTAAGGAAATATCTCAGATTTGCATTCCAAGATCAAGTGTATCAGTTCACGGTGCTCTGTTTTGGCCTGTCAACAGCCCCACAAGTGTTCACAAGGGTTCTAGCTGGATGGCTGCATTTAGAAGGATTAAGGATTGCTCTGTATCTGGACGGCTGGCTTCCTCACTCTCAGTCAAAGGAGCAGTGTACGGAGGACTTAAAAACGATGCTAAATTTTACTCAGGAGTTAGGGTTGTTAATAAACTTCCTAAAATCTCAACTGGTTCTTCTCAAGAGATAGTTTATTTGGGGATGACTGAACTCTCTTCTTTTTCGGGCTTTCTCATCCCCCCCAGATGACTCGAAAGTCTCTTCTTTTTCGGGCTTTCCCATCCCCCAAAAGAGTGGAGTCTTCTCTTCAGACAATACAAGAGTTTCTCACACTTCAACCTTGCTCGGCCAATAAGTGGATGAGCCTGATCGGGACTTTGGCCTCAGCAATTTGTGTCATTAAGGAGACTCCACATGAGAGTTTTTCAGTTGTCACAGGGCCAGCTGGGACAGAAAAGGTCAGCCCGATTCATTTGTGTTTTCGATAACACAAGAGATAAAAAGTCATCTGCTGTGGTGGAAATCAGAAGGAAGACTTCAGGAGGGAAAGTCTCTTCACCCACAGAATCTTGACCTGAACTGCTATGTCGACATGTCAGACGTAGGTTTGGGAGCTCTACTAGAGACCAAGGAAGAGTCGGGAGTGTGATCTCATGAAGAAAAGGAGATGCACATGAATGTGAAGAGTTAAAAGCTATACACTTAGGGCTCAAGAGCTTTGCATCAGAGGTTTACAATAGAACAATAGCAGTGCACTCAAACAACACAATGGCACTATCGTACATCAGCAGACAAGGGGGAACTAACTCCTTTTCACTGTGCAAAGCAGCATGGGATATCCTGCTGTGGTCCAAGGAGAATTGGACAACAATAGTCCCAAGATTTGTGCAAGGGAAACGCAACGTCCTTGCGGATCAGTTCAGCAGACGGAATCAAGTGATCCCCACAGAGTGGACTCTAGATCAGGAGGTATGCAGGTCCCCCTGGAAGTTATGGGGAAAACCTGTGATCGACCTTTTTGCGATGCACAGAAATTCTCGACCTACCAACATTCTCCTCAATACCAGGTCCACTACCACTGGCTAAGGATGCAATGCTACAGGATTGGTTGGACAAATTCCTTTATGCCTTCCCTCCGTTTGGATTAATAAGGGAAGTACTAAACAAGTTGCTAATATACACAGGAATGTGTCCATGATTTTGATATCCCTGTTCTGGCCACTAAAAGAGTTTCTCAGACAACTGCACTTCAAGAGGTTTATCATGGGCTATCCTCTCTTGCTCTGACAGGATTCAACCTGTCAACAGATTTCTTAGAGCAAAAGGATTTTCAAGAAAGACTGCTAGAACAATTTCAGAATGTAGACATAAATCCTCTGCAGCAGCCTACCAAAATAAGTGGGCAATTTTCTCCATATGGTGCAAAAACAAAAGGGTATCTCGTCTTCTAAGACAACTGTGACAGAAATTGCAGACTTTCTCCTTTTTCCCAGAGATTCCAGAGGCTTATCTGCATCTACGATCAAGGGTTATAGAGCTATGCTCAAATTTGTGTTTTCAGACATAGAGGATTAGATTTGTCAGTAAACAGAGACATAACAGACTTGATTAAATGTTTTAATACAAGTAAAAGAGGAAAAGTTTCAGTGGCCTGGAATTTAGATGTGATGTTAAAATGACTTTCAGGCCCTTCTTTTGAACCACTGGAGGATGCCTCATTCAGAAACCTGACAAAGAAGACTCTTTTTAATAGCCTTAGCAACAGCAAAAAGAGTAAATGAACTTCAGGCTATGGATAGCAGAGTTGGGTTCTCAGGAGGAGACGTAATCTGTTCACTATCTCTGGCCTCGGTCTTTTGTAATTAAGAATCTGTCAGAATTATTAGGGCCTGAATAAGAGGAGTGAGGCCTTTGCCCAGTAAGAGCCCTGAAGTTCTACAGTAGTGCCTCAGGATACAAAATTAATCCGTTCCAAAGCGGCCTTCGTAACCTGATTTTTTCGTATCTAGAACTACGTTTTACATGTAAATTGCCTAATTCGTTCAAAGCCCTACAAAAACACCACAGTAAATTTTATATTAAAGCTAAATTGACCAATAAACAATGAAATACAACAATTTGGACCATTCAGTACCTAATGTAACTGTGCCTGACCTGTAAATAAAGTGTACGTATTAGTGTACAGGGTACAAGAAATACTGTACGTACATATGTAGTAAAATGTGGAACCTTACGTTTCGAGTGAGGTGATATCCGAAAGTGGCGACAGAGGAGGAGGACAAATGGCAGAAAACATGAATACTTAACTTTACTAAACATTAAAAAATGACAGAACAAATTAATATTAAACTGTATGAATACATAAACAAATGGCAGAAAACATTAACACTTAACTTTACAAAAAACTTGAAATTAAATTTTTTTTTTTTTTTTTGGCTTTTTCTGATTTTTTAATTTTTATTTTTACTTTTTTACTTACGTTTTTTAAGAAATTTCAATTTCTTCACCACTTCCAATTTTCTGTTTTTTCGTGTCACTTGGACCTTCTTGTTTGCTTACTACTAAAGGTCTCTTTAAAATTAAAAAACTATCCAAGGAAGATTGCTTCTGCCTGCTTTTCAAAATGTTCCTGAAATGACTCGGGCAAATGTCATCAAACTGCGCAAGCATACGACCTGTGTAAGCCTTTTCGGGGTGTCTCTTCTACAAATGATTGCACTTTATGAAAAGCAGATAGAACATCCTTAATTTCTGCCGTTGTCATAGGGTCGTCGTCCTCCTCCTCCTCACCGCTGCTAGAGAACTCTTCTTGAATGACGTTATGTTGCATGGCCTCTAACTCCTTCAGGTCATCTGTCGTAAGCTTCTCTTGGTGCTCCTCAAGAAGGTCATTGATGTTGTTCACATTGACGACCAGCCCCATGGACTTGCCGAGCGCAACGATCTCGTCAAGTTCTGGTTGCAAAACAGTTTCAGGATCGTCAACTCTTTCTGAATCTGCATCAGCTTTGCACACGTTGAATCCCTTGAAGTCTCGGGCGGATACGGCATCAGGCCAGAGTTTCCTCCACGAAGAATTCAAGGTTCGTCTCGAAACCTCCGGCCAAGCTTGATTGATGAGTCGGATGCATATGAGGATATCCAAATGCTCCTTCCAAAATTCACGCAAGGTGAGGTTTGCGGTATCGGTGATGTCGAATGATCTCTTGAAAAGATGTTTGTATACAGCTTCTTGAAGTTCGATATCACTTGCTGGTCCATGGGCTGGAGGAGAGGGGTGGTGTTAGGCGGAAGATAAAGAACCTTGATAAAAGAATACTCCGCTAGGATATCTTCCTTGAGGCCAGGAGGGTGAGCAGGGCCATTGTCCAACAACAGCAGACATTTCAGAGGGAGGCGCTTCTCTTCCAAGAATTTCTTCACTGTCGGGCTGAAACACAGATTTACCCACTTGGTGAATGGCCTTTGCTGCCCCAGTGCTTGGTGTTACACCTAAACTTTATAAAACCAGCCAACCAGCCAACCACTCAGTGAACAAAAGTCTCGTTACCCAGGCTTTCGCATTAGCCCTCCACATCACCGGAAGCTTCTCCTTTAGCACTTTGTGGGCCTTGAAGGTTCGAGGAGTCTCGGTATGATACACAAGTAGGGGCTTCACCTTACAATCCCCACTGGTGTTAGAACAAAGTGCAAGAGTAAGCCTGTCTTTCATAGGCTTATGCCCGGGTAGCTTCTTCTCTTCCTCCGTGATGTACGTCCAACCAGGCATTTTTTCCAAAAAAGGCCAGTCTCATCACATTTGAAGACTTGCTGAGAACTGTAGCCTTCCTTGATTGTCATCTCGTCAAACGTCTTAATAAAGGCTTGGGCCACTTATGTGTCCGAGCTGGCAGCCTCCCCATGCCGCACCACCAAATGGATACCAGTCCGTTTGCGGAATTTATCGAACCAACCCCGAGAAGCCTTGAAGTCTGTGGTTGCCGTCGATGTCCCTTCTCCTGCATCGTCTTCAGCCTGGGCACTCAGATCACAGAAAATAGCGCTGGCCTTGTGGGAGATTGCCGTCTCGGTTATCGTATCGCCAGCAATTTCTTTGTCCTTAATCCATACAAGAAGCAGCCTCTCCATCTCATCATGCACATGGCTCCTATTGTTGGACAAAATAGTCATGCCGTTGGAAGGTGTAACTGCTTTGATGGCTTCCTTCTGCTTAAGGATGGTGCCTATCGTTGACGGATTTCAGCCGTATTCCTTAGCGATCACACTCAACCGCATGCCAGCATCATACTTTTTAATTATCTCCATCTTTGTCTCCATAGAACTTCAGCAACATTCTTGGGACCCATGGCTAATAACGTAAGTAATTAAGTTCACACACAACACGATAAAGTAACTTACTACAAAGAAAGCGAAATCACTAATACGAATTTACGGTAACAAATGAAATCTATGTGAATGAACGAATTCCACATGCGTAAAATAACGCTGATGTGACAAAATGGTCAAAGGACGCCTTTATGTAGAGGTATGATGGGGCAGATGCTGACCAATAGCAGAGCAGGATCTTACGGCAGTGACTAGTATCAAGAACCAATGGGAGAGCGGGAGGATGGTGGTGAGCCTACGGAGTTGGCGGCGCACAATTTTTAAAATTGTTCTCGGTGGCCCTGGGAAATTTTGGTTTACAGTATATACTTACATCCTTTCGCAACCTCAATTATTTTCGTACACAGAAGCAAAAAATCTTCGTCTTAGCTTTCTTAACCTGGATTTTTCATACCTAGGGACTTTCGTATGTAGAGGTTCCACTGTACTTGAAATGGATGGAGAAAACTAGAGACCCTTCCTATAATTTATGGACATCTGTTAAAGATCCCTTACGTCATCTTTCTAAGAATGTCTGGTCATTCTTCTTAAGAGAAATGATTAGAGAATCACACTCTCAAATAGGTGAAGGATTTTTACCTATTCTCAAGGTAAAAGTGCATGAAATCAGAGCGATTTCCACTTCTATGGTATTTAAGAAGAACCTTTCCCTGACGGAGATAGTAACGACTTTCTTGAGATGCAAGTCAGTGTTTGCATCACACTATCTAAAAGAAATAGAATCTGTATATAGTGAATACAGTACATTAGGCCCCTTATCAGTGGCTGGCATGGTGTTGGGGAAGGGAACTAGGAAGCATTCCTTCCTACCTTTTTACCTTGATTTAAGGTGGTGTGTTTTTGGGGAGTCTGGGGTTACATGATACCAGGATACCCTCCAGTTGTTTTGGTGAAGGGTTGGAATTTAGTTTTATGGTATAGGTAATGTTGTTGTTCTGGTCTTTGTTGGTACTGCGCCCTGGGCAGGGGGATTATGTGCTTAATCTTTTTAAGCGATTAGACCATAGACTTAGCTTCAAAGCTCCCACAAAGGTAGTAGGGTACCCAGGTCAAACTACTCAGCCTCTACCACGTGTGATGAGTGCCAACCAGAGGGAGTATTTTCTTGTAGCAGCTCTCTTACAAGGTAAGGATACAACAAGCATTTCAGAAGTGTAAGCCCCTTTTCTATTCACAAATTCATTATCACATAATGATTGGGGTGGAGTAGTCCATGTATCCCACCTCCTGTCAATGTGTAATCAGCTATGTAATTACTTGGTAAGTTGCTTATGTAAAAATAACATTTTTATGATAAAATAAAACTTTACATATACTTACCAAGTAATTACAGAATGTGAGCCCACCCTCCTCCCTGGACATGGATGATGATTGTTAGTCATAAACAGATTGAAGAACCTGGCTCAGTTATTCCTCTTCTTCCCGAAAGTGGGCGGGACTAGTTACCTATAGCAAAAACAAAGAAGAATTGCTTTGCAAATTCCGAATTTCAGCTGCCGGTGCTAGAAACTGCTAGCTTATGTAATTACTTGATAAGTACTATATGTAAAATTTTATTTTATCATAAAAATGTCATTTTATGAAGAAAATTGAACTCACCAGTAATTTGTAAGATAATCAAGTCAGGGTAATTTGCAAGCAGATTCCTAATTGCTAGTAAATTTGGCGCATCCATAAAAGCTTATCTATTAAAGGAATTTCTCTTCTTATTATCACAAACTTGTAGATAGGATGGACTAATACAGCCAGTCACAAAAATGGAAACTTGGGGCTTGTAGTTTTATACGATTGTAGAAGTTTGACAGGGTGCTCTTTCAAGGCATTAATGGCAAAAATTATCATTGAATGATTGAGTGAATGCTTAAGAGGAATTGCCTTTTGTAAGGATATTACACTTAAGGACATCTGATTGTTGCCTTCAGAAAGTACAGTAGTGCCTCAGGTTATGAAATTAATCTGTTCCGAAGCAGCCTTTGTTACCTGATTTTTTCGTATCTAGAACTATGTTTTACATGTAAATTGTCTAATTCGTTCCAAGCCCTACAACAACACCACAGTAAATTTTATGATAAAGCTAAATTGACCAATAAACAATGAAATACAACAATTTGGACCATTCAATACCTAACCTAACCATGACTTTATCTGTAAATAAAGTGTATTAGTGTACAGGGTACAAGAAATACTGTACGTACATGTATGTACATGTGTAGTAAAATGTGGAACCTTGCCCTTCGAGTGAGGCAATGTCCGAAAGTGGCGACAAAGGAGGAGGATAAATGGCAGAAAACATGAACACTAATCTTTATGAAACATTAAAAATTGGCAGAAAACATTAACACTAAACTTTACGAAACACATTAAGAAATGGCAGAAAACATTAACACTTCTTGATTATCTCCATCTTCGTCTCCACAGAAAGCATCCTCTTCTTTCCGTGAACTTCAGCAACATTCTTGGGACCCATGGGTAATAACATAAGTAATTAAGTTCACACACAACACGATAAAGTAGCTTACTGTAGTACAACGAAAGCAAAATCACTAACACGAATTTATGTTAACAAACGAAATCTATGTGAATGAAGGAATTCCAGGTGTTCATGATAACACTGCTGCAATGAAATGGTCAAGGAACACCTTTACATAAAGGCATGATGGGACAGATGCTAACAAGTAGGAGAGCAGGATCTTACGGCAGTGACTAGCACCAGGAACCAATGGGAGAGTGGGAGGATGGTGGCGAGTCTACTGAGTTGGTGGCGCGCGAGTTTTAAAATTATTCTTGGCAGTCCGGGCAAATCTCGGACTTTACAGTACATACACCCTTTCACAACCTGAATTATTTTCGTGCACAAAAGCAAAAAAATCTTTGTCTTTGCCATCGTAACCTGGATTTTTCGTACGTAGGGACTTTCGTATGTAGGGGTATGGCTGTATTCCTCTTAGTAGGAGTGTTTGTTGACAAGATGATAACTGTGATTTTACAGTATTAAGGTAACAGAGAAAATACTGTTTGTAGGATATGAGTCATATCACCCGGTGAATCTGAAATGAAAGTTCTCTCTCTCTCTCTCTCTCTCTCTCTCTCTCTCTCTCTCTCTCTCTCTCTCTCTCTCTCTCTCTCTCTCTCTCTCTCTCTCATTTGTATTTTATAAAAATCAGTATGCTTCTGATGTGCCTTCATGTTTCACCCTGTTCCCATACAGAAATGACAAAAAATATCAGAGCAGAAGAGTCATAAAATTTCCATTTTGGTTTTTGTCTAATGCTGTCTCCCAATTTTCAGCTTCATTGGAGTGTACTGTATCATAGCAAACTGTACATTCATGAGTAAATTCTACTATTGGTAAACAAACATTAAAAGTTTGAAGTATACCCATATTTGTCATGTAGGCAAAAGGGACATAAAGCTCAGCTACTTTAAACCGGGGCTACTTTTGAGTATGTGCTTTCATTGCCTCCATTATCACGTTTTGCTCTCCCATAGTCTTCCAACACTGATCCTCCAACATTGCATTTCATCTGCATAATGGTAAGTGCACTTACCACACTACTACTATTCAATATTCCTCTATTTGTACAGTCGTCTGTTAACCTCGTGTAATTCTCTTACATGAATTTGAAAACAAATGGTTGGAAAATATCCAAAAAAATTCCTGAATGTTCCAAAAAGCAAAGCTTGAATTTTCCTGGATGTTGAAAACACCTAGAGTATAAATATTAAAAAGAAAGCAGATTGATGCCTAAAACACATTAACAGTGTTAAAAAAAGAAAATGGGGCTACATATTTGTAAGAAAATTATGCTTTTTAGTTTTAAGATTATTTGCCTATATATGAAATATCACTTGTTTTTTAAATAAAGCTTTTTTTATTTTAAGTAGGATAAACTGAGACATCAAATTTGCCAGTGTCAATCAATTCTTTTTTTTATTATTGTAATCAAATTATTGAAGGTAAATCATCCTAAATAATTTATATCTTCCAAGTTCACCTTTTAACATTGATGGTGTCTGTCTGTCTATCAGTGTATTTCACTGGCTTATGCATAGTTCATAGATCTTGCATTGAGAGAGTGAATGAGTGGACTTGGAAAAGATGAAATTGAAAACAGTGAGCATTACTAAAAAAATCCTTTAAGCATAGACTAAACTGAGGACATCAAATTTAGCTAATACTGCCTACCAAATTCTAAGTATCAATGGAAATAGATTTTTACAATTCTCTTAAGCTGTGCTTTCAGATTTACTTCAAACATTCAGTTATACCCATCAGACTGTCAGTGTCTGTTTAGCCAAGGTGTAGCTCAAAGGCTGAAATCATTATTTTGTACGGTAGAATTATTTTGCTTTTCTTTTTAATATTTTGATTACTATTTATGTTTCATTAAAAGTTTATAAAAATTTCGATATCTGTTTCTCAAAGTTTATAAAAATTTCGATATCTGTTTCTCAAAGTTTATAAAAATTTCGATATCTGTTTCTCAAAGTTTATAAAAAGCTTCAGAGAGGGATGGGGAGAGAGTGATAAAACAAAGTTGTAGTAACTGTGAATGAATCAGAGAGACGTCATCTAGAATCTAATCCAAGTCATTTATGACAGTGTGATGCATCATCTTTGCCAGTTTTCTTTTCAAATTAATATTTGTTTGGTGTTTTTACTTTGTAATTTTTCTGAACATTATAAATAGTAGAAATAGGCAAAATATAACCAATCATAGCTTTAATTCCAGACAGACAAGACCTGCTAAAGAGCTAGTGGCTGAAAGGGTTAATTTATATTCTCATTTGTATTTACAGTTTTTCTGTCTATAGTTGAAGGAAAGAATATCACACATTAGTGTTCCTGATGCATAATGTGTATAAGGTTAATGTTACGATCATGGTTTCAATAGTGAACACACACACTTTTTTGTCTTATGCATTTCATAAACAAAACATTAACAGTAATTTTATTTTATCAGTAATGTAGAGATAATTTACAGTTTGTTCTGTATACAGCAGGCTGGCTTAGGTTATGTGTAGACATACATGCAAATACCTTATTGAGTGTGTCTTGCCATTTTATATAAGGAATTTAAATTAAGCAAGGCTTTCCTCCCAGCACCACAGTTGGGTTCTTTCTTTCCAACAGCATTTGCTTCTTCCTGAGTCAGCTGCAAATAATTGTGAGGACAAGAGTACAGTGTACATTTTAATAAGCAATATTTATCATATATATAGAAAGACTCTAGACTTCTTTATCTGAAACTATTTTCAGTTAAAACCACACAGTTCTGAGTACAATATAATTGCACTGTTAATGTTAAATTTTACTATCACTATAGTATATTTATGGAATATGAAAAAAGTTATTGTAACATTAGTGTTTTATTTGGTAGATATGATTAGGACTTGAAAAAATGCTATCCTTATTATCCAGTCCATTAAATAAAAATTTGCATGCCTTTCCTTTCTGCATTTTAGTTGGCAACAAAACTTTAGACGAAATTCATATAGAGAATGTCACCCTTAGATGTAATTTTATTTGGGAGTCTACAACTTTACTAAAACATTATCAAACAAATAATTTTCTTGCAGTGAAGTATCCTTCCTTTATAGTATATATACTCTACTCTAGATTTGTCTAAGATAGCAATGCTCTTCACTGACTACACAATAAAGGCCCTATATTTTTTTTTTACTAATAGCAGTGTGGCTTATCTGTATTTTTAATGTAGGACATTTGACCCAGTATGATATAGATCAGTATAATGATCCTCCAGTTTTGTAAAGACTTCAGTTTACATTAGTGGTCAATGCGCAACAAGTACTAATGTGTCGTGTTTGTATGTCCAGAATGTTTGATAATGATTTATATACAGTAGTGTGTACAAGGTATAATGAACAATACCACAGTGTTAGGTAGTAAGGGTGTAGGAATTCCCTCCAGTATCCTCATTCATCAGAATTTGGGCAATTTTATGAATAGTATTGCGTATATATGGATTGTGGCTGTCTTGATTTTATTTTTATTTGAGGAAATTTTTTCAGACATGCACAATGAAAATAATTGATTTTGTAATATATACTTGTTTACCTTAACTTTTGATGCCTTATTACTCATGGATTTTTACATATGAACTTTATTCCTAGTCTCCTGGGGGGATTCTTTCTTTCTTTGAAATGGCGTAAAGAATAAAACTCGTTCCAGTAGGAACAGGTGCATTTTTTTTAGAAATGCAGGTAAATTTAGTTTATAGTATCTCTGAACTCTAATTCAATTATTATTGCCTCAGATATATCACTACCTATTAGTTAAATTGTGTGGTGGATTTATGATAAAGATAATTTTTATAAATGCTAACTTATGCAGTTTTGTATATGTACTGTACATTTGAACATGTGACTTTGTGAAAATTTCAACTGTTCTATAAAAAAATGTTCAGGTTTCAATTTCATTACAACCCCATTAATCGTATGCAGTACAGTACGTATTACCTTTCTTCATTGCAATAGATCCTAGTTGCATAAACTTGTATGATCACAGTCCAGAAGTTCTCTAAGGATGCCCTGTTCTCCTATGCCACCTCTTATTACCCTTTACTATTTTGTGTGGCTCAAAGGTGCAAACAAGTACTTTTTAATTAAAGAGTTTTCTGTATATACGTATTATTATTATTGGGGAAAATATTTATGTAGTAACTATTTTTACCTCCTACATTTTTAACCAGATTGTTGGGCTTAGATTGAGTTGGTGTTTGGGCTGGTCCTTATTGTCTTATGATTACCAGTTTGATTCAGATATAAGGCGTGAAGTGTGAAAGTGATCTAACCTGCCTGATGTTAGTTTTTAGTAATTAGCGGTCAAAATTAATCACCAATTACAACCGAATAAAGACAGTAGCGTTGCATTTAGTGCAAAAGTGGTCTAACCCGCTCAACGTTAGTTTTGTTCATGAAACTTACCTGTCAGATATATATATAGCTGTATTCTCCGACGTCCGACAGAATTTCAAAACTCCCGGCACACGCAGTGGGCGGCCAGGTGGTTAGTACCCATTCCCGCCGCTGGGAGGCGGATATCAGGAATCATTCCCATTTTCTATTCAGATTTTTCTCTGTCGCGGTAGTGAAAACACCTGTTTCCACTACCTCCGCCTAGGATTTTGAAACTTCATTAGCCGCTTAAGTATCCTACTTATTTTTTTGAATGATTGACTTGGATTTGTGGCTAGGCATACGCTATCATAAATTAATTAAAATTTTTTCATTGCATATGATGTCTGAATCTAGTTAGCCTAGTTTCAGATTTTGTTGTCTGCAACGGGTAAGGGGAGGCTACCGAAACCTTCGGTAGACACTCGTTTAGTATACATGTTTTCTTTGTTGAGAGATCAATGTAATTAGTGTAATGTTGACTGATTCCACAGGCGTCCTTTTAAATGCCCTTCTGCAGTGTCGATGACCGTGACAAAGACGCAAGATGTCGCACAGCCGGCCGTCGTTTTTGTCAAGAGTGGCGAACGTCCTGAAGACTCGTCCTGATGACGATCACCGTACTTATGCTTAGGACGCTCGGGTTTCATGAGCGGCTCTCCCCTCGCCAGGAAGCCTCTCAAGTTACTCGTGTTGACGCACGTCATTCACTATGACGCTTCCCTTGATGTTCGTCACTCTTCTATTCCGGACGCTCTTCAAGACGCTCAAAGAATGCAATCAGGACGTTCGGCAAGCACCTCGCGACGATGCCTTTCGGAACGCTCGGCGTTCCTTTTTTGAGCGCGTGTCTGGATATGTTCATTTGCATTACTAAGACGCAAAATGTTGCACAGGCGGCCACCGTCTTTGTTAGAAGGTAACGAAAGTCTTTAAGGCCGTCTTGGAGACGATAGCCTTACGTCTTCCTATAGTGCTCTCACACTTCAGGAGCAGTGTGCGGCTCTCCAGGACGCTTTTTTTTTTTTTTTTTTTTTTCGGGTGGCCTTTCAGAAGACGCTCGACGTCATAAACATTGATAAGCTTTTTGGAAGACGCTCGATGTCTTACACATCTGGACGCTCAAGCCAGGACGCTAGCGAGGACGCTCGCCAGGAACGCTAGCGAGGGACGCTTTTGAAGACGCTCGGCATCCTACACGTCATGACGCTCGGTAGAGCACTTGCCAGGACGTTCTTCAGAACGATAGGCGTCCTACGCATCAAGAGTTCGGCAGGATTCCTGCAAGAACGCTCTTCAAGAGAGCGTCGTCGAAGTAGAGGAAGGAGTTTGGTCTCGTCAAGATGTCTACTTCTCTTTCTACGAAGGGAGCGTTCAAGAGAATCCATCACTTGATGAATTCCAGGAAAACTGTAAGCAGATTTCGGTGTCATAAAACGCCTCGTCTGCTTTCGGGATTGCGCTGCCGAAGGGGAACATTAAGGTCATTCCTGTCGTAAGCCCAGTCTCTAATCAGGAATCCTGCCCCTTCCTCGATTTCTGCGGGAATCGGAAGGCTATATGCTCGAATTCCTGGATTACTTTCCGTCATGCAATTGTTAGTTCTCATTGACAAAGTTCTTAATAACATTTTATCGCATAAGCGGATAAGTAACAAAATTTCGAAAGAGCTCTCATTCATTAGTCAGAGGCTCATCCAGGAAAAAGACTTATAGACTACGTCCATGAAGTCTTATGTCAAATATCATAAGAAGCTTGAACTTTCCTTTTCGATCTTCGGTTCTCACTTGAGGATTTCCATTTGAATAATATTATTCCTTTTCTTGGCAAAGAGAATGAAGACAGTCGATTTCCATTCTCTCTCTCTTCCTCGTCGAGGAAAGAATGTAGTAGAGAATTAGATGTTCAAGTGACTGCAATACTTAGGTATTTTATCTTCGCGTCATATTACTAATGTAAAGTTCAAGTCATATACGCATATCGTGGTTACCTCTACAGATGGCAACCGAAAGGACTGGTTATTCTTTTTAAGTGTATTTAAATCGGTCCTTCCTGCAAACTTCCAGGAGTTTCCGGTGTAAGGACAATGCTTGAAGGTATTGTTACAACAACACCAACTCAGCTTCTGCATGTAGCGAATTATGTTTCGCTTAAATATGCCTGCTTGAGAATTTCTTATGATCGATAATAGTAACGAACCTATTCCTTCGTAGAAGAGAGTAGCTGGTAACTCAGGCAGAATAGTGCGAAACGAGAGGTTGCTGTCATTGTGGATGACGCAGTATATTTAATCGGTACTCCCGGCAACTTTCCAGGAGTTTCCGATTTAACATTTGGTTAATTAAGCGTAATGTTACGACAACACAAAATCAGCTTCTGTATTAGCGAATTCTGTTTCGCTTAGATATGCCAACTTGAGAGTTTCTGTTCAAATAATGGAAAATCTATTCCTTAGATGAATAGAATAGCTGGCAACTCGGCATAAGACTGCGAGAAGGTGAACATAAGCTGCTGCCTGTAACTGTCACAGTGTCTCACACTGTCACCAACTCAGTGTTAGGTAGCTCGTTGTACTGCTCAGTCGGTTACGTCTCTCTCTCCCGCGGGATTGATTTACGAACCGTATCTCTGCCCTACAATCATGACTTTTGCCTCGGGTTGAGGGGATTTCTGGTAATCATGAATAAACGACTTCCTTTTGCTAAGAAATTTTCAACAGAGATATCTCTTAGACATGTTCGGCGCTGCTTACCGCACTGTAACAGAATTCTGTACGAGTCTACCGCAGCATAGCACTATAATAATGCTCTCCTGCTTATGCAAAGCGCAGCCTTATTAGGGAAGGAAGCATGCTTAGTGAGGGAATGGATGAGTCTGCTGGGACCATTTCCTGCTGGAGAAGCTTGTTTCCCTGAATAGACTGCAATTCAGACCTCTACAGTTTTTCCTACAGGAGAACTGAAATAACATCAAAGATCTAGAGATAATTCTAAACGTCTCTCAATGGGTTAAGGATCACCTCAGGTGATAATGAGAGGGAGCCAGGCATCCGGACAGAGGTCCTGGCACATAATCTAAAAGAATTGGAAGCAATTTGGTTGGCTCTCCAGTTCCTCGAAGAGTGAGGTTTTGGTCGAGTGGTCCAAATCATCTCAGATAATTCCGCAGCTCTCTCATATCCCAAGAAAAGAGAGATGGTTATCGGCATAGGCACGGAACGTAACGATCCGTAAGAGGTTCGTTACACGATTGCACGTCCGTGCGGATCTTCTCGATCGACGGCAGCAACTACTGACGTTTGACTTTTGAGTAATCCTCGCTTAGAAGTATGTCGAGAGTTGTGGAGACTTTGGGGACGTCCTTTCGTAGATTTTGCAATATTGAAGACGAAGAAGCTTCCTCTACATTGCGCCCTTATTCTCGATCTGAGAGCGGTAGCATAGACGCCATCCTATAGTATGGAATGGGGATAGTTGGTTAGCCCTTTTCCCCTATTCAAAAGCTTAGGAAATGTAATAAGATAATCGCTGGCGTCAGAGGGAGTGAGAAAGACGCTGATCGCCCCATGTTGGCCTTCGAGAGGCTGGATTCACAGAGGTCACGTCCTTCAGAGAGCACTTTCCAAGGACCCTTCCCGAGAGAATCGGTCTACTCTAACAGCCTCACTCGAGAGGTACCTAAAATCTCTCCGCTCTGAGTCTGAATGCGTTCAGACTGTCAAGAAGCGAGAGGATCTTCAAGATTAATTGCAAGTCTCATTGCCAAAGCAAAGCAGTGCTGCATATTTTGCAGTGTACCAATCGGAGTGGGCCGTTTCTGGACATAGGGCAGGAAGAATGACTGTTCCTCTACCTCTGACCTCTGTGAATGACTTTACCGCCTTCCCATTCCGTCTGAAGTATGGGATAAGCTAACAGTCCCAACGATTGTAGAATACGGAAATATGTTGTTGACGGCCTCTAGGCTCAGAGATTCGGATCTGTCAAACAACAAAGCCCTTCACGATCTTTGAGGTCTGCGGAATCTTGATGGAACTTAGACGTAGTCTGAAGTTCTTGATGTCAAAGCATTTCGAACCTCTCCTTTCTGTAAACTTAATACACGTGACCAGAAAGGCTAATTTTCTAACCACTCTAGCTACGGCAATGAGGGTTAGTGAGGTTTTAGCCATCATCAGAGGTTTTGGCTTTAGAGGACATAATTCGGTGTCCTCTAAGCCTTCCGTTCTTGCTAAGAACGAAAACCCGTCTAACCCTTGGCCCAGAGGCCTGGAGATCAAGGGGATGGCACAAATTATTGGGCAAGAGCCACAGAGAGTCCTGTGCCCTGTCGGGGCTCTCAAGTTTTATCTTGATAAAACTAAAGAAAGTCAAGGTCATTCGGACAATCTGCGGTGTTCCGTAAAAAGACCAGACTTGCCCATGTCGAAGAACGCCCTGGCGTTATTTTTAAGGAGTCTTTCTAAGAGGCTCATTCGTCATGTTTGAACAAAGATTTGAAACCTTTTAAAGTAAGTGCTCACGAGGTGAGGGCGCGGCCTCGGAAGCATTTCAACAGAGCATGACACTCAGTAATATCCTGAGTGCCACGTTTGAGCGAAGCAACTCTGTGTTCGCTTCACACTCCCGACGGGATGTGAAGACGACATATGAGATCTGCGAGTCGCTAGGACCATACATATCCGTAGAAATATTATTGGAGGCAGGAAGCAGCACGAATCCTATCCTATAGAAAAAGGGATAGGTGTGCTTTTAACTTTGAAGGGTTGGTCGCTTGAGGCGCTTTCCCTTTCGTTAGCCTAGAAGTTATGGGACTAACTTCGATAGGTTAGGTCAGGTGGTGGTTTTAGCTTCGTTGCCCTCACAGTATGGTCAATATGGTCTAGTCACATTGTGGTCACGCCCCCCGCCCCCGTTGACAGATCATCTAGAGCGCACCAACTACACAGGTCACTACCTTGTTGGCAACTCTAGTAAAGCAAAAGCAGACTTCGGTGACAGTAATCAAGAAGTCAGCTATGCTAACAGGTAAGGAATCAAGATGTCAATCATCTGCACTTGAGGTGTTTCGTAAATCCTTCTATTCTGTCCCTTCCCACCTCCAATGGTGGGATTCAGCTATATATATATCTGACAGGTAAGTTTCATGAACAAAATGTTATTGTTATGATACAATAAAGTTTGTTCATACTTACCTGGCAGATATATATAATTAAAGTACCCACCCACCTCCCCTCAGGGGACAGTGGTATGAAAAATCTGAATAGAAAATGGGAATGATTCCTGATATCCGCCTCCCAGCGGCGGGAATGGGTACTAACCACCTGGCCGCCCACTGCGTGTGCCGGGAGTTTTGAAATTCTGTCGGACGTCGGAGAATACAGCTATATATATATCTGCCAGGTAAGTATGAACAAACTTTATTGTATCATAACAATAACATTTTTAGTAATACCCATCGAAGTTACTGTTTACTACCGAATATGTACAGTGGTGCAATGTTTGTACAGTGGGCCCCCCGTATTCGCGTTCTCCGAATTCGTGGATTTCACTCTGGACCATATCTACCCATTATTTGTGGGAAATTCATCTATTAGCAGTATTTTTATATGAGAAATATCGTCAAATTCCAAATATTTTTTTAATCAATTTCATCATAAAATGCGCTTTTTGTGGTGAAACTATTTAAAAACCGGGTATAAAAATGTTTAGTGGTTTTTCTTGAGTTGTAACTAACAAAATAAGCCATTTTCTGCTTTTTTTAGGGGTTCCAACTATTTGCAGATTCTCACTATTCACCCGGGGGGTCTGGTACACATCCCCGCGAATGTTAGGCTAGATCTTTCATGCCATTAGTTCTTTTATAAGTTTTAGAATTTTTTTGCTTGGTGACAGTCAAACTTTTTTTATTCAATCCCCATTTTTACACTTTTTGGTTATGGTCAAATTTTTTATCTACCCCCCTCCCCCACACTTTTTTTCCTAAAAAGTCATGGTTCTAGATTCACTTTTAAAGATTGTATGAAATAAGAAGAGTTCTGTAGAAAATTTTTTTTTGTTACTGTGCCTAATTCAGAGGCGTTGTCGCTGCCATTGGCTGCAGCACCCTCCCGGGTTAGAACACTTCACGCCCGATCTAAAGCTAGTCTGCACATCAATACAAGGTTTATGAACCTACTGACAACATGTTCCTGCCTATAACTCCAAACAGTCCTTTTTGAGGGTTAATGCATCACTTTCGCATTACACGCCTCATATTTCTGAAAGTTAAGTGATGATTTAAGATCAGATACATATATGTTTCTTGTGATGTAACCCTTGTAATTTTGATTAGAAGTAAGGACAATAATAAGTTTTATGCAGAGAAGACCCGATTATTTGTGATAAAACTTTTAGGTCGAAAAGAACAATAAGGTTACTTATTAGTTATAGACCACATCATTCCCACACCAATACATTTGTTCTACATTTCATTACCTATGCTTATTTTTGTATTGCCTCGTGTTATTAACAATAAGTGCTAAACTAATCGCACTGCATTTTTGTGCTTTCCAGTTACATTTTATTATTGCATATTTATGTTGTAATGCTTAGGTGTGTTATGTAGCATGTGCAAGTGCATTTACTGAAATTTGCTTCAATGTTGTGCAAATATCAGAAATGATAACTTATTATATATGCATATGTACATCCTTTTATTGAGCAGTTTTTAGATAAACTCATGAAACACTGCAGTAATCTCTTAGTGTTCATAAATTAAAAATTATTACCTAATTGGAGTTAAAATTTTTATAAATAAGATTTGAAATTATTTTGCTCATACGTATTATGTAATCACAAATTACAGCCCTCTCAATTTTACCCATGGCAAAGTGCCTCCTGAGGACAACCAGGTGGAGTACTGATTAGCCTCTGAAATGAGGGAAATGAGAATTATTTGTAAATTAGTCATGTTTTGGAATTGGGACAAGACAAAACCCCATCCTCTGCCTCATTCTCATGAGGGAGTCCTTGAGTGTTCATCTCTAACAAGTGACTTGAAAGTTTCTGTGCTTTCAGATCACTTCAACCGTGGTATGCCAAACATGAGAAAACCTTACCAGTTTCAGTAGAGTATGTATTTTCACCCATGCTGCAACAGCCGTGGACTTGATCTCAGAATGAATTCAGCCATCCATGTCTTCCTCACGCTTGGTATTACTTGATGTCCGATGGTAATTTTAATAAGACAGTTTCCAGGAAATCAGCCAATACCGGACAGAAGATGCTGCTATAAAGTTGGGTTCCTACATCAGGTTCCTACATCACTAACCACACTGAAAAGTGATGGCTTTGGAGGTAACTGTGCCTCTTAAGGCTGGGAGGTTAGATCTGATGTGATGTGCTCTATATGTATTTTATGTACCTCATTATTGGACAACCTCCTATTACTTTAATGATTTGACAAGTTATCTTTGACTCTAAACAAACCTGTAGCCATGGGAACCCCTTTGTGCGGTAGGTCACACTGAAGGGTATGTCAGAGATAACAGTCAAATTTCTAGTTTTGTAAAGTTGAAGAAGTTGGTAGGTTAGTAAGGAAGGGACTAAAGCAAATGGATAACAAGTAAGTTAAAAAGCAGTTCAGGTTGGGATGAAGGAAAGATACTGAGAATTTTATTAGTAACTACAGTGTGCTGCTAAGGGCATGGTATAAGCATCCCTCTGTGGGGTAGAGAGCAGTTATACCTCCTTGTTGGATGGGTTTCATGCTTCCCTTAAACCTTTTGGAATCTGTTTCTCTATTTGGTCGTGAAAATAAAATTGGTTGTTAGTCTTGTATTTTTAAAAGTTAACTTGTTTGTGGTCGTATTACTGTATGGTTTAGTCTTTTTCAGTTACGTTACTGATTTAGACATTGTCACTTTTCCAAATCCAAAAATATTGGCAAAATTTTCAGAATTGCTTATTATGAAAAAAGAGCTTGTTAGAAATTCAATTTAACATTGAGAAAATTGATGTATCTCGCAATTCCATCACCATTTTTTTTATAAATCCATTCCGATACCAGAGAATAAGCAAACTCAGGGAAAAATCAAGAAGAGTAAGTTACACAAAGAAAAATACAGTAACTTACTAATTGGCTGATGGCATTACTGCAGTAACTTGAACTATTTTCTTTTTGCTTTTGCAAAGATTAAGTATTTTTGGAGTCAAGAAAAATCCTTTTTAATTTGCTTATTTTTCATGGTATAAATCTTTGTGAAGGGCACTGTAAATGAGGTTCCTTATTGAGAGATTCCATAAAAGTACTACAGGATTTATTTCCTTAATCAGTGTAAGTATGCAGAGGCATATTGAATAATTAATGGACATGCAAAAATGAATCACTTAGCTGTACAATGCATGCATTTAACACTATAAATCATAAATTAAATAACACATTAGGAAAGAGCAATTTGAGAAAATCAGAAGGAATTGTTACGTACTGTCAAAAGGAAGCAGTTAGGCAAAGATTACTGGGCTAATTAAACAAAATGCTGATAAGAGCAATGCTAGGGTAAACATTGCACAACCATTATAATTGGCAAGGAAAAATGTCAAGTGAGAATTATGTGGCTATGAATGCAAAATTTGAATGCAAAATTGGCAAAAAAGTTTAGGAAAAAGTGACAAAGCCGTAATATAGTATGCTGAAAACAGAAGGGGCAGTGGCCTTTTCACAGTAATGCTTTGATAATGCTCCAGTTACCAATCTAAAGGAAAACTGAATCTGTACCTATTCAAGGCATACAAGAGAATGAAAAGTAATGTTTCCTTGTTTATCTGCCCTGTACAGAATATAGACTAAGTTTAATAGTTTTCTAATAAAAATGGGTCTTTACATTCCCAGATTAATTTTGTTAGCCTCAGATCTGAGTTTAACTTGGAGAGAGTTGTCACCAAGGAATACAATTGCTTGCCCTCAGTAAAGGTGAGCAAGTATGTTTTTATTCAAGGCTGATCCCATTTTGGATAATTTTTGTATTAGGTAATTAGTTGAGCAGTTTTCATAGAAAATATTTCATACAGTTTTTTTTTTTAAACTTTGTTTTCATGTATGCTAAACTAATTTAAAACATGTTGGCTTGTGAATTTTCATGTTACTTTCAAAACGGATTACATTTTAAGAAGATAACTTTTGTCTTACACTTAGGGAGAGGGCTGAGTCGTGCAGGCGGAGCTGATGTAAGAAGTCGAAGCCAGTCTCATCGTCCTTTGTTTAATGTGAATCGTGTTCCAGGATTTGCTTTGAAGCGTGAAGGTGGAGTCATGCCTCAGACTACCTCAGATGGTAATAATTTTTTAATTACTATTGCTAATTTTTGTCTATACTTGCAATGAATGTTGTATATTTAAACTTTACATATTTTGATTGTCATAATGATACAGGTAGCCCTGGCTTATCAGCAGTGTCGATTAACGGCGTTCCGGTTTTATGGTACTTGGCTAATGATGTCATCAACCAGATTTTCAGCAATGATAAATGATTTTTGTTTTCGGTAAGCAGTGTATCTGCATCAGTCGGCAGTTTATTGGCGTCAGTAAGCAGTTTATTGGTGCCAGTAAGCGGTTAACCCTTATACGCTGATTGGACGTTTTAAACGTCGACGAAAATTGTCTGTCGGGTGCCGAACCGACGTATGGTACGTCAATGCAAAATAGTTTTTTAAAAATTTCGCGGAAAAATAGTTAAAGGCCTACTAGGCAAAAACTTTTGAATCACGCGCCTTGAGGGATGCTGGAGCTCACGGATCAAGCTGCTGTTTTGTTTACAAGCATTACTCAGGTGCACATGCGCAAAATGCCTTCTTCTCGCACCAGCAAGCATCAGCGACGCGTCGCCTGAGAGCGATCTTTTGCTGCAGTCGTGTTTTGCTGAACTTTTGCGAGCGTTTGAGTATTTGTGGTGGTACAAGACGTACGTAGAGATGTCTGAACGTCTAATGGAGCGCGAAAGGCGCGTTTGTTCCGATACGTATACGAACCCTCGGTCCTTTAACAATAGGAAGGTACTTAACGGCAGCTGAACCGGTCGTAAGCTTCGAACAAGGGGGTTCGGTAATTAACTACTTGTCCGGCAGTTGGCGGTCAGCTCGACTGCGAGGAGAGGAGCCACTTTGCTTTCGGCCGCGTTGGTGGATGGACGTGTTGCTCGCCTCTCTGCCCACTTCAGTCGTATGCTCTGTTTTCTTCACTTCGTGAAGGCTGTTTCTCTTTTTCTTTTATTCAGTGTGAATGTACAAAGCCTGCGTAAGTACGTTTCTGTGTTTTGTATTTCATTCTCAGTGAATTTTGCAAGTGATTATGGGTTCCCGAGAGCCGGAGAGACCCCCTCGCCCCCATCAGCCGCAGATTGTGCCCTGGTGTGGAGGGCCATAAGTGTGGGGCCTTTCTGTCCTCTGTAGAGGTTGATCCTCACGAATTTTGTACTCGGTGTCGAGGGCGTGAATGCTCTCGCACCGAGCCATATGATGTGTGTTATATGGTCGGAGGAGCAGTGGGAGCGCTATGGGGGGAGGAAGAAGCCGCGCAAGCCAGCCAAGGAGTCATCGGAGGGTTCTCCGGCTACTCCCTTGGTCATGAACACGTCTTCTTCTTTCTTCCCTCCATATCAGCTCCCTCGTATGGCTCCTTCCCCTTCGGGGGAGGTATCTCACTCCTTCTCCTCTCTCGATCAGTTCGAGCATGGGGGGGGGGGGGGGGGGCGGCGGGCGGCGGGTACCCCGACATCCAGTTGTATTCGGGTCTTCTGTTCGCTCGGGGTGGGAACTGTCCCCCCCCCCCCCCCCCCCCACCCCCCCCCCCCCCCCCCCCCCCCGACTCGGCCAACTTTTCCTTCCTCAGTTGACTTTTCCTTCCTCAGTTCTGCTTGCCACGGGGGACGATCTCGAACGGGCCTGGTACTCG
The DNA here is from genome assembly GCF_015104395.2 of Macrobrachium nipponense. NCBI lineage: Eukaryota > Metazoa > Arthropoda > Malacostraca > Decapoda > Palaemonidae > Macrobrachium > Macrobrachium nipponense. Next base: position 58,076,560 of record NC_087217.1, on the reverse strand, counting down.
CTGGGGCTCCAAGGGACACAGACAGTTCAGGGGCTGCTGAGTCACTTGGCGAGGGGGTCCATGCCGGTAACCCATGGCCCGACCACCACGACAACCATGACAGTGTCTCCACACCTGGCTACGCTGCTTCGCCGCACCTGGTGCACACCCAGCACGTAGCCATGGTGACCCCGACAGCTGCTGTGCAGGCGCCGCTGCCGGAGGTGATGATGCCCGCTGTGACGCTGCCACCTGGTTTTGCCGCTCTTGCTTCAGCCCCTGACTTCTGGTGTCCCAAGAGCTCTCTCCTGGACCTACCTCCTGTGCAGAGGATGTCGCTGGTTCCTGCCCACACCTCCTGTTCCTGAGTATGCTGCCGCTCCAGTGCCGGTACCAGTTCCTGCCGCCGTCGTTCCTGCCTGTGGTGTTGCTGCCCCCACCCCAGGTCCTTCCGGACAGGTGCAGTTGGGCCCTGTTGCTCCTGCAACAGCCCCGGCTCCGTCCTGGATGGAAGACCTGACGGTGGTCCTGAGGAAGCTGACGAAGAAGAAGAAGAGGAGGAAGGTGTCGTCGTCGTCTGCCGCCGCTTCCCCTTCGACTACTAAGGCCCCACAGCCGAAGAAGAAGAAGGTAGCCTCTTCCCCCCCAAGAAGGCTCATCCTGAGACTTCTAAGGGTCCGTCCCATTCCAGTGTGACGGTTGGGACTTCCGCTGGTCCTCCTGTTCTTTCGGGAACAGGGTACGTCTCTCCTTCTGCAAGGAAGAAGAAGACGGGGACCGGAGGAGCGCCGGCTAACACCGCTACCTCCTCGCCTGGTGCCAGAGGTTCTGCCTCGGCGCCAGGTACCATCTCGGCCTCTCGTTCGAGAGAGGTACCGAGTGTACGGTCACCTGCGGGTGATCGTACAGCCAAGACCCAGGCAACTGAGTCCGCTCGGCGCCAGGATCCAGGCATGGAGCGGAAGACTGGCGGGGGTCGCTCAGGTGACTCCCACCAGACCAGCAATCGTTCTCGTGGTGATACGCTGGTACCCAGGGCTGACGCGACGGTCCCAGAACGGTCGCAGGCTGAGGTGAGGAAGCGGTTCCCTCGGTTGTCTGAACCAGCCTTGGCTGGTCCAAGCGGCGTGGCGCACCGTGGGGACAGGCCTCGCTCCCACCGCGACTGCGGACTCTGCAGGTCCCCTGACCGCCGCTCCTACCAGGACCGGGTGGAGAGGGGGACCAGCAGCAGCTCTTCTGGCGCTCGGGACCGTCGCCGCCATTCTCGGTCCAGCCGCTCTCCCCGGGAGAGCCGCTCGACCAGGCCTGCAGATCGATCGCCACTGCGGGTTGGCGATTGCCTGCAGCCCCCTCAGCACGCCGGTTCTACCGGTGGGCGTGGGGGGAGTGTCAGGTCTTCCTCTCCTATCCCTTCAACTTCCTCGGGCTACACCGGGAAGAGCGAGGCGATCAGGAGTGATCTTGAGGGGCGCGCTCCTCGCGATCCCGCCATGACGCCCTACGAACCTGGCACTGTCCTAGGACCGACCAGATCGTATGCACAAGTGACAGGAGGAGACCATGAGGGGTCTGTTGCGGTTCCTCCTGTGGAAAGGAGGAGGGTCTCGGGAGGCATTCTCTCTGGACGGGCTTGACGGTCCGTCTCCGCAGGATGCAGTCACTCCTGAGATCCAGAGGTCGTTCGCGGAGATTATTGCGCTGATTCGTCAGCACAAAGACCATAGGGAAGGATCGCCGCTCCCACCTTCCGAGCCCACATCAGGTTTGGAATCGTTCTGGGGACCCAAAAAGGAACCCAGGACGACGGTGGGTCTGCCACGATCGGCCTTGGCTGACAGCGTACTGAGCCAAGTGGACGCTCTCGTCTCCGGATAGGAGGGTTCGCTTCGGTCCGGTAGGTCTTCCAAGTTCCTTTCCCCACCTCTACCGCAACAGAGGCGTTTCTACGTGCCTTCAGAAGACCCTCTACCGCCCAAACAGGTTAACCTGGAGCTAGCTAGGCTAACTCCGGGGGTGTCTCTGCAGCAGCTTCTGTCGGAGAACCTCTGGTTCTCGCAGCAAGAGGTACTTGCCTTGGAATCTACCGCTATGGCAGCATTCCAAGCAGTCTCCTGGTTAGACCTGTGGTCCCTCACAGTGTCAAAAGCCGCCGCCTCCTTGGGGAACATCACTCCTGAAGGGGACCCGGCTTTTGTGACTGTGCCAGTCTGGAGGTAGAGCCACCTCCTACCTGGCCCGCCAGATGGCTAACCTGTGGGCCAACCTGGTTCTCCGGCGTAGAGACGCTGTTCTCACCCGAGTGACCAGGGCGGCTGGGCGTGAGGCGGCAATGGGTCTTTGCAGCGGACCGGTGCAGAGTTCCTCCTCTCTCTTCCCAGGAGAGATGGTGGACGCTGCGGTGGAACAGCGGCGCACTGACGACAGTGACCGTCTCGTCCACCAGGCAGTCTTGAAGGTGGCTGGGCAACCTTGAACGACTGTGGCTAAGCCCAAGAGTTTAACTAGCGCTTCCTCTGCAGTTAAGATGATCGCCTCGTCAAAGGAAAGACTCTGCCTTCGACTTTTACTGTAAGGAGTGATTGTAACCAGCCCTCCTCCCATTCCTTCTCTCGAGGAGGATCTGGGAAGAAGAAGTTGAAGAGAGGAGGGAAATGCTAGGGACGGCGTTACCCCTCACCAGCTGCCGGAAGTTGGGGGGTGCCTGGCGAGCCATTGGGCAACAGGGCAGCGCTACGGAGCGGAGACCTGGATAATGAACGTCCTTCGGGAGGGATATTTACTATCCTTCAAGTCTCGTCCACCCCTCACCTCCAACCCGGTCCATCTGCAAACGTACGTTCCTGGTTTGACCAAGGGCATGGTGATTCGGCAGGAAGTATAAGCCATGCTGATCAAACATGCTGTGGAGATCGTATGGGATCAGTCGCCGGGCTTCTACAGTTGACTTTTCCTGGTGGAGAAGTCCTCGGGGGGCTGGTACCCGGTGATAGATCTCTCTTCCTTGAACCGATTCGTTTGCCAGACTCGGTTCACGATGGAAACAGCACAATCAGTGCTCGATTCCATCAGGGAGAACGACTTCATGCTTTCGGTGGATCTGAAGGACGCATATTTCCAGATACCCATCCATCAATCCTCCAGGAAGTACCTCCGCTTCATCCTCAACGGGGCGGTGTACCAATTCAGGGCACTTTGTTTCGGTCTCTCAACCGCCCCACAGGTGTTCACACGAGTGTTCACGCTGGTGTCGACTTGGGCCCACTTGGTAGGGATAGGTCTTCTGAGGTATCTCAACAATTGGTTAGTCCTGGCGAGCTCCCACTCGCATTTGTTGCAGGACAGAGATCGACTCCTCAAATTCTGCCACGATCTGGGGATCATAGTGAACTACGAGAAGTCAGACCTCGAGCCCAAGCAGAGGATGAAGTACCTGGGCATGCTGATCGACATGGTAGCAGGGTGAGTCTTCCCTGCAGATTCATGGATCAGCAGGTTCCTGTCTCTACAGGAGCAACCAGCTCAGCAGTGGCAGGTTGTGATCGGTCACCTGTCGTCTCTCGAGAAGCTAGTCCCTCACAGGCGTCTCCACCTGCTGTCTCTTCAGTGGAGACTAAAGGAGTGTTGGTCACAGGCAAGAGTCCCTCCTTTCTTCCCCGTGTCCCTCACGGAGGAGGTGAGGCAGGACCTAGCCTGGTGGCTGGATGACGGGAACCTCGTAAGAGGAGTGCCTCTTCACCCTCCCCCCCCCCCCCCCCCCCCCCCACCCCCCCCCCCCCCCCAAACCCCCCCCCACCCCCCCCCCCCCCCCCCCCCCCCCCCCCCCCCCCCCCCCCCCCCCCCAGAGATGTTACTGTTCTCAGACGCATCGACCGAGGGATGGGGCGCACACCTGTGGAGGAGTTGCTGACTGCAGGTGTGGGACCATCACGACAAGCACCTTCACATCAACGTTCTGGAGCTCAAGGCAGCGTTCCTCGCTCTCCAAGAGTTCCAAGATCGTCTGGTGGGACACTCGGTGGTGTTGATAAGCAACAACACCACGGTAGTGGCGTACGTCAACAAGCAGGGGTGTCTAGTGTCCCTCTCGTTGCACCAGTTGACGTTGCAGGTGCACGAGTGGGCCGTGGCTCACTCATTAGAGCTGTTAGCCTGCTACATTCCAGAGATATATATATATATATATATATATATATATATATATATATATATATATATATATATATATATATTATATATATATCTATATATAATATATATATATATATATATATAATATATATATATATATATATATCATATATATATATATATATATATCTATATATAATATGATATATATATATATATATATATATATATATATATATATATATATATATATATATATATATATATATATATATATATATCTATATATATATATATATATATATATATATATATATATATATATATATATATATATATATATATATATATATATATATATATATATATATATATATATATATATAGTATATATATAGTATATATATATAGTATATATATATATATATATATATATATATATATATATATATATATATGTAGATATATGTAGATATATATAGATATATACAGTTGGTACCTCGAGATATGAAATTAATCCGTTCCGAGGCGGCCTTCGTATAATGAGTTTTGCGTATCTTGGAACACATTTTACATGTAAAATGACTAATCCGTTCCAAGCCCTCCAAAAGCACCCCATTAAATTTCATAATAAAGCTAAATTGACCTATAAACAATGAAATACTACAACAGTTTGGACCATTCAATACCTAAATTAAGAATAAAAATCCAAAACCTGTAAATAAAGTGTATATTAGTGTACAAGAAATATTATTACTGTAACGTAAAATGTGGAAGCTTACCTTTCGAGTGAGGCTATCTCTAATATTGGCGGCAGAGGAGGAGGAGGACAAACGGCAGATAATGTACGTACGTACGTACACTTAACTTTACGAAAACACATAAAAAATTTAAGGAAAACCATAAAACTAAAATTTACGAAACACCTTAACAAAACTGTAACACATAACTTACAAAAATCTAGAAATTACGTAAAAAAAAATTTTTTTTTTTTTGTTTATTTTCAACTTTTTTTTTTACTTTTACGTAGGCTTTTTTTTTTTTTTTTTTTTTTTTACAGAATTTCAACCTCATCACCGCTTTCAACGTTCTGTTTTTCATCACTTGGTTCTTCCTTTTTGCTTTCAACTTTCTGTTTTTTATCACTTGGTTCTTCCTTTTTGCTTACTCCTGCTAATGCTGAAGGCCTCTTTAAAAAATAACGATCCAAGGAAGATTGCTTCTGCCTACTTTTCACAATGTTCCTGAAACGACTCAAGCAAACGTCATCGAACTGCGCAAGCATACGACCTGTGTGAGCCTTTTCGGGGTGTCTTTTTTCGATAAACAATTGCACTTTATGGAAAGCGCCTAGAATATCCTTAATTTCTGCCGTTGTCATAGGCTCCTCCTCCTCTTCCTCGCCGCTGCTAGAGAACTCCTCTTGAACGACGTTAAGTTGCATGGCCTGCAACTCCTTCAGGTCATCCGTCGTAAGCTCCTCTTGGTGCTCCTCGAGAAGGTCGTTGATGTCGTCCTCGTCGACGACCATCCCCATGGACTTGCCGAGTGCAACGATCTCGTCAAGATCTGGTTCCAAAACAGTTTCGGGATCATCAATTGTTTCTGACTCTGCAGCACCAGCTTCACTCACGTCGAATCCCTCGAAGTCTCTGGCGGATACGGCATCAGGGCAGAGTTTCCTCCACGAGGAATTCAAGGTTCGCCTCAAAACCTCCTGCCAAGCTAGGTCAATGAGTCGGATGCAAATGACGATGTCGAAATGCTCCTTACAAAATTGATGCAAGGTGAGGTTTGTGGTATTGGTGATGTCGAAACATCTCTTGAAAAGATGTATCGTGTACAGCTTCTTAAAGTTCGCTATCACTTGCTGGTCCATGGGCTGGAGGAGAGGGGTGGTGTTGGGCGAAAGAAAAAGAATCTTAACGAAGGAATACTCCGCTAGGATATCTTCCTCGAGGCCAGGAGGGTGGGGAGGGGCATTGTCCAACCAACACCAGGAGACATTTCAGGGGGAGGCGCTTCTCTTGCAAAAAACTCTTCACAGTCGGGCCGAAACACAGATTTACCCACTCAGTGAACAAAAGCCTCGTTTCCCAGGCTTTTGCATTAGCCCTCCACATCACTGGAAGCTTCTCCTTCAACACTTTGTGGGCCTTGAAGGCTCGAGGAGTCTCTGAGTGATACACCAGTAGGGGCTTCACCTTGCAATCCCCACTGGCGTTTGAACAAAGTGCGAGCGTAAGCCTGTCTTTCATAGGCTTATGCCCGGGTAGCTTCTTCTCTTCCTCCGTGATGTACGTCCGACGAGGCATTTTTTTCCAAAAAAGGCCAGTCTTATCACAGTTGAAAACCTGCTGAGAACTGTAGCCTTCCTTGGTCATCATCTCGTCGAAAGTCTTCTTAAATGCTTCGGCCGCTTTCGTGTCTGAGCTGGCAGCCTCCCCATGACGCACCACTGAATGGATGCCAGTCTGTTTACGGAATTTCTCGAACCAGTCATGTGAAGCCTTGAGCTCTGGGGTTGGCATTGAAGTCCCTTCCCCTCCCTCGTCTTCCTCCTGCGCAATCAAATCGCTGAAAATAGCACTGGCCTTGTGAGCGATTGCCGTCTCCGTTACTGTATCGCCAGCGATTTCTTTGTCTTTTATCCAGATGAGGAGCAGCCGTTCCATCTCGTCGTGCACATGGCTCCTCTTGCTGGACAAAATAGTGATGCCCTTTGATGGTGTAGTTGCTTTGATGGCATCCTTCTGTTTAAGGATGGTGCCTATTGTCGACGGATTACGGCCGTATTCCTTTGCGATCACACTCAATCGCATACCAGCTTTGTACTTCTTTATGATCTCCATCTTTGTCTCCAAAGAGAGCATGCGCTTCTTTCCGTGAATTTCAACTTTCTTGGGACCCATGACTACGTTAATTTACGTAAAGTTACACAATATACAGTCTTCGCACAACACGATAATATGTACTGCAACGAAATCACTAACGAATTTACGTTACTAAACGAAATCGTTGGAGCGAACAAATGCTTATTGCGTACGGTAAAGTTTCGTGTGCGGAGTGGCCGAGCTAAGGGACGCCAACACGTACGTATAGAAGATGCATGATGGGAGGGATGCTGTCCAATCAGAGAGAAGGATCTCATGGCTTGGCTAGCATGAGGAACCAATGGGAGAGCAGGAGGATGGTGGCGAGTCTACTATAACTAAGATGGCGGCGTGCGGCGCGAGTTTCAAAATTGTTATCGGGCGAATCTCGGACTTTCAGAAACCTTTCATATCTTTTTGAAAAACATCCCCCTTTTCCGTATGTAGAGCAGTAAAATTTTTCGCATTGGGCTTTCGTATCTTGGATTTTTTCGTAAGTTGAGCCTTTCGTATCTTGAGGTACTACTGTATATATATATATATATATATATATATATATATATATATATATATATATATATATATATATATAATATAAATATCAATCTATCTATCTATCTATCTATCTATCTATCTATCTATCTATCTATCTATCTATATTGTTATGAAGTGCCAAGTATCTGGTTACCATTCATCAATTATTACCTCACCAAAAGCCAAGCCAGACACCTGAACCCCCATAACAGGTATTAAACAACTGAATACTCTAAAGGCAACAGTGATCCCTTAACAACTTACCAGTATTACAGAAAATCGGACTTATTTCATCAAAACAGGTGTGAGGTAATCTTGTAAGTAATTAAATTAATCAAAGGGCATCACTCCATCAACAACTTTAAAAGTTTAAGTATTTCCCTGATTTCAGAAGTCTAAGTACTTCCCTGGTTCTAAGTCACTTCATGTAAATTGAAGGAAAGCCGATCAATTACCACTCTATGTTTCTACCTAACATAAATATAATCAAATGCAAATATACTGGTTAGAAATGAAAACACTTATAAAAATTTATTATCAAATTCAAAATTTATAAAATTCACAATATCAGGGAAAATTACTGTTACTTGAAAACAAAGTAAAGTTTAACTAATCCTTGAATCAAATTAAGTAAAATCAAGTCAAAATTAATTTATCACAAAATTCAAGAAAATTAATTCAATCAAAATTCAAAAGTGTTAGGCAATAATTGAAAATTTGAAATTAATTCACAAGTGCTAAACAATAATAAAACTTGAAAAGAATTCTAAGTAAATGCAAATTAATTCACACATGTTAAATTTAATTAAATGTGCAATGATTAAGCAATGAAAATAACGAAGTCAATTAAATTGTGAATGCAAATGAAAATATAAAATAAAAAGACACATTTCTATAAGAAAATGAAATAGTGCACAAACAATGGAACAAACACAATACACAAAAATACGCAGTGTGTAAAAGTGTAAATGTTTTTCACTTAAAACATTGTAACCATCAGTTTTTACCAAACCTTCATAACCATCTCTTATTAGTTATTAGTTAACCACAATTCCTATCCATTATTAGTTATTAGTTGCAACTAATAAAAATATAACACACTTTACCTTTTTGGTATACCAATTTCTTTCTTTCTTGCTGCAGCTTGTATCACTCACAAAAACCAGGCGCCGTTACGAAACAATGTTTGTTCAGATTCCTCAAAAACACTATTTAATACTAAATAAACTCTAAGAAATATCAAACATGAAATTCTAAGTTGTGACCAATTTACGTTACGTTACTTTAAGATCAAAAGTGCTATGCGATGGAGAGAGAGAGAGAGAGAGAGAGATGTTAATGCCTCGAGGTTCTAAGATATAATAAAACCTTCTTCCCTTGCGAAAACTGGACTGAGGAGATGACATAAAACGTTTTTGGCACGAATGCTTCCAGAAACTTCGAAATCTGACGCAATCTCACATACAAAATGTGAAATCCTGCACGTTGCTTTGACAAAGACATACACGTATGAGTCCAGTCTGTTCAAAAGAGACATGTACTCGACCGAAACGGAGGTTGAGCGATAATTAAGATTGACATGTTTTGATAACAACGCAAGACTCGATTCGATCGCTTATCAAATGCGTTGACAGATTTAGGAAAGCAAACGGATCTCGCAGACCCTCTAATCTCAAAGTGTTGACATAAAAGGGGAAACAATCATAGTTTCGAACGGACAAAGAAAATCTCTCTCTTTACATTCTACATCATATATACTATATTCTTTTACATTGTTATGCAAACTCTGAACACACATTTTAAAACATCCTATCTAAGCTATCTAGGAATCTGAAAAAATGTTACACAGTTCTACATAACATTTTTATACAGTCACAAAGGGGATATAGGCATTTTGAAAGTAGCAATATATATATATATATATATATATATATATCTATATATATATTATATATATATATATATATATATATATAATATATATATATTTATTTATTTTGGTATTTTTGGGTAAGCTAAAAATCTAACATTCTAGTAATGTTCAACCCTTTACCTTCATTTTGAAACAAATTGGAAGTCTCTAGCACAGTATTTCGATTTATGGTGAATTTTTGAAAAAAAACTTTTTTTTCTTCCTTCCATGCGCAGAATCTCCGCCGCAAATCTACAAAATGCGTATGTCACATTGTCGTAGTATTTGCACCGTTTCATATTAGCCATTACATAGAGTTCTATGTATGAAAATGTGCCCAATTTCATGAAGAATAAAACAAAAAATAATTCATTGTTGTAGCTTTTATGATTTTCTAAATATTTGCTTATAAATTACGATAAATAGAAAAAATTCGACATTCAGTCAAATTTAACTCGACCAAAATGGTAAAAAAAATGCAATTGAAGCTAAAACTCTTACAGTCTAGTAATATTCAATAATTTTTCTCCATTTTGAAACAAACTGGAAGTCTCTAGCACAGTATTTCGATTTATGGTGAATTTTTGAACAAAAACTTTTTCCTTGTCTCCGCGCATAGAATCTCTGCCGCAAATCTCCGAAATGCTTACGTCACACTGTCGTAATATTTGCACCGTTTGATTTTAGCCATTACACAGAGTTCTATATATGAAAATGTGCACAATTTCATGTAGAATACAACAAAAAATAATTTATGTTCGTAGCTTTTATGATTTTTAAAATATTTGCGTGTAAATCATGATAAATAGAAAAAATTTGACATTTGGTCAACTTTAACCGAAATGGTCGAAAAATGCAATTGTAAGCTTAATCTCTTACAGTCTAGTAATATTCAATCATTTATCTTCATTTTGAAACAAATTGAAAGTCTCTAGCACAATATTTCGATTTATGGTGAGTTTTTTAAAACTACTTTTTTTTTACATCCGCGCGTTACAAATTCATGCTTCATTTTGTGATAATATTTTCCCTGTGTTGCTTTGATCATTTTACAATGTTTTATATACCAAACTGATCGCAATTTAGTGTACAATACAACGGAAAAAAAATAAACTCGTTAGCTTTAACTGTTTTGCTCACAGCGTGATTTGTATACAATTATATATTAAAAAATTTTTTTGTCCGGTCATATATTCCAATCTTTATATATGATAATGATATTTTTTTTCATTTCTGATGGTTGCATACTAAACTTCAGGCAATGACAAAAAAAGGAGCCAAAAAGGAACTCTTAATCTTGAAAACTAAGCGTGCCGAGATTTTTGAAAAAAACATTATTTCCGCTTCAGCGCTCACTCCCGTACCTCGCCGGCATACGGGAGACGATTTCTGAAATACCTCTTAGGCGTTTAAGGGTTAACAGTGCTGATACATGATTTATTGGCACTTATGATGTCGTAAATACCATTTATTACCGTAATTATTGGTGATTTTTTGTAATCTGTGATTTTGGTTAGTGGCACTCGGCCAGGAACAGAACCCCTGCCCTTAAACTGGGGCTGCCTGTACAGGCTTTCTTGTGTATCTGTAAGGAAAATTTTAAAGAAATATTTTTTCCTTGAGCACTGTATATTTTTTACTTCATATTGTCAAATTATATTTTGTAATCACTCAGAAGAAGGTCGAAGTGGACGTCCTGAATCCCAAAGTCCTAGTCGAAGTAGCCGTCAAAATGGAAAAGTTCCCTCTGCTCGTGAGCGAGGATCACGTTCCAGTTCCCGGCCAAGACCTCGAAGTGAAGAAATTCCAATGGAAGACATGATGGCTTCTGGCAACCTTCCACACATGTCTCCTTCTATGCCAAAGGTTTGTATTATCATTGTTTTTTTAGTGATGATCAGTGTTAACCCCACAGATTTTAGAGATTTTAATAAGTTTAAAACATAGATTAAGTCCTGGAATCCCTTATCACGTATGTTCTTTTTGTAACGCATGTTTATTTTTTACTTCAGGATGGTTAGAAATTACTTTATAATAAACTTGTCTGATGGTTTTACAGTATGATTTTGGTGTTGTGGTAAAATAGGGAATCAGTAATCTATAATAAATTTAGTGATTTGAACGTTTTCTATTTTTCATTCTGTTTTATTAACCAATATAATTATATAAGGGTAAATTGTTATATGTGGTATTGGATCACTTTTGTAAGATGAAGGCCAAATCATATTTTTCAAATTGAATTACATCAGTTAGTTTTCAATAAGCAATTCTTGTTATGGCTCTGCAGTGTGCCTCTTTCTTCATATGAAATAGAAAAAAAAATTGGTGAAGGGTGAGCAGATTATGTTAGTAAAGAATTTAGATTGCTCAGTTACATTAAAGTGAGGTTGTTAGATTGGCTACATAGGGTCTTGCATTTTTTTTATGTTTACCCGCTTTCTCTTAACCCTTAATGGGTGGATTAATCCTAGGGAGTAGTAACAGGTTTGGGGTGGTGGATGGATTGATCCTGTAGATAAACAATATTATGTGCCATCGATTAGTAAAGAATCGGCCGGGAAAGAGGTGCCAATAATTTTATAACCCATAAATTTACTAATGGCAAATTTTACACTGGCTAAAATCACAAGTGTGGGCATTTCAGGATTTCAGTTCTGCTTATGACTTGATGGGAAATGTTCTGCGTCGCTCTCTCCCTCGACGTCGTTTTGTAAATATGCTCATAAATATACCAAGGGGTTGCTTTTGTTTTTTGTTCTTGTCTTTTACGATAGTATGTCAGTTGTACATGCAATTTTACAAAGAAAAGTGTAAAGAAATATCAGAAAAAACATGTAAAAGTAAAAAAAAAGTTATAGAAGCTTTGTTCTCGGTAAATTTATGCAAATGGTTTTCAACAAATATGGTAAGAATTTGTTACTGCTTTTCTTTCTTATCTGTTTAGATATTGTGTGAGCAGTGATTATAATTTTACAAAATAAGATAGATTTGTTTATCTGAAAAAACATATATATATATGTTGGTAAAATTTACATTGTTCATATACGAAACAAACCTTTGGTCTTAACATTAGGATAAATACTCAGCGCCAGCTGGAAACCGGTAAAGTTTAAAATAATTGTGTACGCATCTGTGCTTGGTCACGAGACATGTGGAGCCACCCACATACCCCTCATTAACTCTTGACCCCGCTAGTTATTTTCTTACCGTCTTTAAGAGAGGATGTGCTTTGCTCCGTCCTTTTAGTTTAGTTTGCCCCCTGTTGTTTTCAAATTGTTGTTTGGAATTCCCGGGTATATGAACGTGAAGCCTTCTCATGCTGCGAGACTTACTGGATATCACAAGAAGGAGATAAACGCCCTGATATTTTCTTCAACGATTTCGACGTCAAGGCACTCATCGTGTAGTAAGTCGTAAGTGCAGAAACTCTTAAGGTACAGTTACTTTGTTACCGGTGCTTTGGAATATTGCATATTCATATGGATTGCCTGTAAATCCAAAGCTTTGATGTATCTGGATGTGCTTTGGGAGGTAATTATGACTAATTGTGCTCCTTTCCCTGCGGGGAGAGGGTGCATCGCCATCTTGTTTTCGTTCCAAATACGTGGGTAGAGGTGATGCAGGTGCGTGGTCGGCGTTAGGTTTATCAGGAGAACCAACCCAAGGGCAGTTGGTTTGATGTATAACGTCGTGCTGCCATCCAGGGTCCCACGTGATGGATGTCCCTTTTTTCCTGATATGCGCTGAATGGCGGTCGGATGCGTCGCCATCTGTAAAGAAGCAGATAGTGCAACACGGCAGACTTTAATGTCAGGTTGCTGTGCCTACGAGGATAACATCAACAGCCTTGCACTTCTGGTAGGGTGCTGGCTTCGCATTCGAGATGCTCAGTGACATCATAAACATGGCGACCGCCATGATGTCACTTCATAGCTGCAGCCTATACGGAGACATGCTTCCATTTTCATTTCGAGGTACAAGAGTACTTTACAACTATGCTTTCGGATTTGGAGATTTTTAATGCACATTGTATTTGAGCGAAATTACTAGTGTTAGGAGATATAAGTCACATAATGGAAAAGACGCAAGTCTTTCCTCTGTATCCTTTTGCTTAGGTGTCAACAAGCTTAGGTGACTGGCTTTGACATCAGTGCGTTCTCCTGCCAATCCTGGAAGAATAAGGACTTCGTAGCTGATCCTCGAGCCAAGAGGAGAAGTTTCTTCTCCATCTTCAAGCCAGG